>NC_139923.1:5008128-5413128 GCF_963514095.1 Eutrigla gurnardus | reverse complement strand
CCTCCGTAAATAGTGATGTTACCAGGTAACTGATTTGCATAATACCTGCCTAGCCAGCCCAGTCTCATGGCAGTTTGTGATATTGAAATCTAGTGATTCATGTACAGCGACACAACATCAATTGAAAGTCAATCTACCAATCAACCGCCATCTTGGTTTTTTTCAACCAGAAGCAACACGAGATAGTGAATGTAAAAAGCATGCAAGGTAAAGAAAGGCACTTCAGGATTGGCTTCACTTTCACACCCAGACATTGCCACCTGGTCAGGTTGCATCACACTGATTGTAGGTAACCTGCAGTGACTCACCTGAAGGGCAGGGGGCAGTGCCCGTCCTCCTCCCTGGAGGGATCCAACTCGTGGGTTTGCAGGACACTGACATCATCACTCTGCTCCATATTCTCTGACATCATCATGTCAGCCTGGAGGGTCAGAACAACAATATTTCTGTTTGAAATCACATAGCTTTCACCGTGATGACATCAGGATAACACCTCTGTATTTGCAGGTAGCTCTGTCGTCACATGGTGTTATAATTACAGCTTCAATACCCCACGATGTTGCATTCACACGCCTGTGGAAGAGTGTGAATTGATGATCAGGAGGCAAGCGAGGGAGCAGCATCAGATCACAAGATCTAAATATAGAAGCGTGAGCAGAAGAAGAAGCAAACACACCCATGATGAGATGACCTGCTTCAACCGAAACAGCAGAAAGCATTTAGAAACAGAAGAAAACAGAATCATCTGACAAGTAGGGTTTTCCCACTGAGAGTATACATGTACTAATTTTACATAAATCATAAAAGTGAGCTTGATTTGTGAAAGATTAAGATTAAAAGGTTGGTTTGCCACAGAGATCATTTAATCCAAAATCCAATGGAGTAATCTCATTGGCTCTTTGTGGAGAGAACCGGGGTGATGCTAACTTCAAAATACTGATTAACAAAATCTGGATTAGCTATAATGCTTGAAACGTATGTTAAAAATCAGGACAAGCTAGCTATCCAGCCATGTCACTCACTGTCAATTAAAATCAATATGTACAAGAAATCTTAATTAGCATAATGCTAGCATAAAGATAACGTTGTACTGGCAAGATTCTCAATCAATAACACTGCTTACACTTGACATTCATGTTAACAGCAAGACCAGCCATCCAGCCATCTCATTGTCCTCAAATCAATATCCATATTTGAACAAAACAATTGGGAGGCCATGTGTACTATCACTCATGTGTACTATCACTCATGTGTACTATCACTGTCACTTGTCAATTCAATTCAAATTGATTTAAAGTGTCATATAACACAAAGACATCTCAGGACTCTTCACACATCGAACAGGAACAGGATCAGGATGTTCAGTTCATGGACTTTCAACGTCCCAACATCCTTTGGGTTCCATCTGCATTTGGTGTTGGTAGTAGTATAGTATATACTGGGCTTGATAGCGTTACAGAGAGCTAAGTACCAAATGAATAGTTGATGTAGTAATATTTGATATATATAGTATTTTCTAGAGGTAAATAGTGTGATTGTTTCAGTATTAGTACTGGATTTCAGACGGGAGCTACTACAGTTGATTGTGTGGTGGTTAGTACAGTGAGTCCCATCATTGGAAGTTGGCTGGTACAACGAGTAGTACTGGATACTGGTACTATGTCCTTGAGGCTGGATGTCAAAGGGAGAGCTCTGATTGGTCGGAGGAGAACACCTTTGATCTGAAGCTGTGACGTCGCTCACAAACCTTGAACATGTGACCGACACAACACATGACTGCAGCAGGGATATTCTCCCCTCTGTTGCTATGGCAACGACATGAACAGAGACAGTTCAGATCAAGTGTTTCACTCCTCGTCGTCTGAATTAAGCTCTCTAACAGTTGGCGAGGTGAAATGCATCGTCTCAGGGTCGCTGTGAAGGAAACAGAATGAAGTGATTTCCTCCCGTTTATTGGTTGATTATTGGGTTGATAAGCAGAGGAATGTGCTGAAGCCTCTCTTAACCAACAACAGGAGCACTTATTTTTCCCAGCAGCCTCGCTGATGTTTGTTCATCACAATGCTGCTTTACATGTAGTTTGCATGTGTGCATTAAAAACAGAAAGAACTCTGTTTACACGTCAAACCACAACAATCTGAGCGCTTTGTGTATCTGCTTCATCCGGTTTCCTCCTTCATTTGACTGAGATCACAGATGAATTAAAAAGCACATGAGAACTTCCTTCAGACTTTACAGTGAACGACTGCAGTACTACTGTAAGAACACACAAAGTAAGTTAAACTACAATATAACTAGAATACATATGGAATATAAGAAATATGTTTATATGTTTACAACAACATATACGTTTGTAAGGAAAATGAGATCTAGGAAATAGTGTATTTAATGCAGTGATTGTTATAAGAATATTAGATTGATTCATTAATGATTCATTAATTCCAGAGTAAACCAGAGTATTACATTTTATCGGGGTCAGAAATCTACTTGCCGGAAGTCAACTTTAACCTGCCTTGATACAAATGTACAAGCGGTCATCAAATAATGACTAAGATCAGAGTTAAAGAGGACCTATTATTTCTGCTTCTTCCCTTTAATGTGTTATGATGGTGATGTCAACACAAGACATGTGTATAATATCTTCCCAGCCACTAGTTTGTCACACGGAGCTCTGAGCGCTTTATGTTGGAAACACCTCCTCTATTACCCATCAATTCTACGTACATTTGTTGATTTATGTACTACCTGGAAATGAAGATGGTACGTTCCAATAAACTACGATGGGACTGTAAAATCTTCTGCTTCATAACCTGAACACAACCTTCAACACATAATAATAAACATTGCTGCATTTTGAGCTGCAGACATTCAGCGATGAACAGAACCGTGTCCGTCTCATCACAATGAGACAAAAACACGACACAATACTAAGAGCTGCAGCCGATTCACTCTGCCTGTGCACACATTTCTATAAACACACCAAAGGTGGACATGAACGTCAGTTGCCATGGTGATGTACCGACATGTAGCCCCGTCTCCCTCCAGCTGGCAGCAGGTACTTCTCCTCCGTCTGCTCTTCCTGGTTCCCATGGAGACGTATGTTGGTTTCCTCTCAAAGGAGTCTCGCCCCGCTGATTAAATCAGGCAGCGCCTCAGGGAGACGCAGCCGTTAGTTGTGATGGGACACACTTTAGCTTCACCTTGAGGTTCCACTTCCTGACGTCACACATCATGTCACACGCACCCAACATTAAACTGAAACTGAGAGGACGGACAGGACAGACAAGACGGATTAGGACGGACCAGGACGGATCAGGATGGATCAGGACGGACCAGGACGGACAGGACAGACCAGGACGGATCAGGACGGACCAGGACGGACAGGACGGACCAGGACGTCTTCAGTGTTTCTGCATTTTGAGGTTTTGTGTCCATGTTTAAAGTTACTTTAAAGAACATTAAAGTCTCAGTTTAACACGGATGCCTCTGGATGACCCTCAGAGATAAGATCAGCTACTTTTTTACTAACCCTAACCAAATAGTTTTGTTGGCTTCAACCCAACTATGTAGTTATCCAGAAAGCAATACGTTTCCCTGACGTAATTAAGAGTGCAGTTTGGTTGTATGGGAACATAATTTGTTGGACCACTCATCATCCGAGACATGCTGTTTGCTGATGATGCAGCAGGGGGAGCAGCTGCAAACCCTCCTGGACCTGTTCACTCAAGCTTACAGGTCTTCAGCCTGACCATTAGCCTGAATAAAACCAAGGCAACTGGACAGGCCACCGAAAAGCCCCCCTCCATCATAATAAACAACTACACACTGGAAGCACTACATGCCTTCACTTATCTCATATAATCGCTTGACTCTAAATTCAGCAGCCTTTGGAACCTTTGGAAAAGTCACTGCCAGATATGGGACAATGAGAAACTCGTACAGAAGTACAGGTGGACAGAGCCTGTGTCACCAGCACACTCCTGTATAGTAGTGAAGCCTGGACCCCATAGTCACATCAAAGGGTGGAGATGAAGTAGTTCCACCTGTGCTGCCTGGAGCGCATCCTGGGCATCACCTGGAGAGACAGAATCACGGATACAGAAGTACTGGTAGGTCTGGGCCGTGTAAGTCTAGGCCATGTCAGTCTGGGCCATGTCATTCTGGGCCGTGTAAGTCTAGGCCATGTCAGTCTGGGCCGTGTAAGTCTAGGCCATGTCAGTCTGGGCCATGTCATTCTGGGCCGTGTAAGTCTAGGCCATGTCAGTCTGGGCCGTGTAAGTCTAGGCCATGTCAGTCTTGGCCATGTCAGTCTGGGCCATGTCAGTCTTGGCCATGTCAGTCTGGGCCATGTCAGTCTGGGCCATGTCAGTCTTGGCCATGTCAGTCTGGGCCATGTCAGTCTAGGCCATGTCAGTCTGGGCCATGTCAGTCTGGGCCATGCCAGTCTGGGCCATGTCGTTCTTGGCCATGTCAGTCTAGGCCATGTCAGTCTGGGCCATGTCGTTCTTGGCCATGTCAGTCTAGGCCATGTCAGTCTTGGCCATGTCAGTCTGGGCCATGTCAGTCTGGGCCATGTCAGTCTGGGCCGTGTAAGTCTAGGCCATGTCAGTCTTGGCCATGTCAGTCTGGGCCGTGTAAGTCTAGGCCATGTCGGTCTAGGCCATGTCGGTCTGGGCTATGCCAGTCTGGCCCATGTCGGTCTGGACCATGTCCGTCAAATGGAGGATCTAAGAATTCCTAAGGACACTATGCTCAAATGTCATCTGGCAAGAGGAATTCTAGTCAACAACAGCTTTGCTAAAAGGACGTCAAGACGGACAAGCAAGACCTCAAATCCTTAAACATCAATCCCACCAGCTGGGAAGATGCTGTACAGGACCATCTTCAGCAGCAACAAGCACTCCATTTGGGGCTTTTGTAACCGAAACCACCTTGGCTGTACATCGCAGAGCAAAGAGGGCGAAGAGGAAGCGGTAAAAACAGGACACATCACCGGCATCATCTGGGCCAACTGACACATCGGTCTCCAGAGCCGCATCTAACCCCATCCATCCATCCATCCATTTTCTTCCGCTTTATCCGGGACCGGGTCGCGGGGGCAGCTGCCTGAGCAGGGACGCCCAGACTTCCCTCTCCCCGGACACTTCCCCCAGCTCCTCCGGGAGGACCCCAAGGCGTTCCCAGGCCAGCCGGGTGACATAGTCACTCCAGCGTGTCCTGGGTCTTCCTCGGGGTCTCCTCCCAGTGGGGCATGCCTGGAACACCTCCCAAGGGAGGCGTCCAGGGGGCATCCGATACAGATGCCCGAGCCACCTCAACTGGCTCCTCTCGATGTGGAGGAGCAGCGCCTCTACTCCGAGCTCCTCCCGTGTGACGGAGCTCCTCACCTTATCTCTAAGGGAGCGCCCTGCATCTAACCCCCAGGCACAGAAATCTACGGTCTTTCGATAAGATATTTGTTTGTTAATCATGTGTTTCAACCTGCGACTGTTTGGACTGGAAGAAAATAGATTTCCCTGGAAGGGTTCTTGAGAGTGCAGTTTGGTTGTACGGGAACAGAATTTGTAGGAGACTGAGTTGGAACCAGGACTGAGCAGGGACTGTCAGACCCTGCTGCAGTAAAATGAGAGGTTTTCTAAAGGGAATCTGGTGCTCGGAACACTACCGCTTTTGTCCACAGAGACCGCCAAAATCAACAAAAGTTAAAATCCCTCGTAGTACTTTAACATGAGCTAACTATCAGTATCAGTAGCTGATTGAATGTCATTATTTCTGCAGGTATTTGGTCTTTAACCAAAGTATTCGATCCGTTAAGACATTGACCTGAGATTAAAAGACAGAGGATCAACTATGCCGTATGATTCAAATCCCGAGCACAAATACGGTGTCGCAAGCATGTGGCTGTGACGAGGGCCAACTCAACCCTCGCTACAGGCTGACAGCTGCTCAACAGTCACCAGCTCGCCTGCAAGTTGACTTTTCGGACTTTGGAGGCGGAGATGAAAATGGTGGCTAATGCCCTCACGCCTTTTTGATTCACAACACGTTTTTATTTTTCTATTTTTGGGGAAAAACCACACCCACCATTTAGAGGAGCTCTATTGACGTATCTCCATAGATCTTTCTGCCCAGATGAGGCCAAAGAGAGCCTAAGAGCAGACGCTGCGATGCTACAAACCTGCTATTATCTGACCGTGTGGAACAATCAATAAAATATGTCATTGATAAAGATGTTTACAAAAAGTCTGAATCACTGCAACCACTGAAGGTCCTTAAGCAGTCAGAAATGAATAGAAAATCAGGGTGATGGATCCAGGAGTATTCAAGATTAGCTTTGGACAGACAGACGGAGGCACCCGCACAAACACACATAATGGAACACATGATCTCCTGGCAGAGATCCTTAACTTTCAAGTTGACCATGTATGTTCTGTCCGAACTTCTGGCAATGTGTAGAGATGCACCGATCGGATCGGATATTGACTAATTGGCTGGATCGGATATCGGATGAATGAGGCCGATCCAGCATTCCGATCCAGTCATTTCATTTTTATTAATATCATACACAGCAATACAGTTACAGCGATCTAGTCACTTCAATTCTATGTTTGCAACGCTGGTTACGTCATCAAGCAGAGCAGCTAGTGATGAGCAAACACAGAGCAACATGGAGCAAGCGCCGGTTAATTAAGCCATTGTTTGTCGGGTTTCAGGCAGCTGCTATATTTTATATTACATTTTAAAATTTACAGTGCACTTTTCATGGTTACAAGTGTTATTTCTTTCTTTTTGCTGCTAATGTACAATTTGTTATTTGTTAATAAATAATATTAAGTACATTTATATCTGTGGCAATGTCACATGGCAAGGTATATGGTTCATTCATTCAACAGTAGTATCGGATCGGTATCGGCCGATATGCTCAGCCCAGGTATCGGATTGGATCGGAAGAAAACTGGATCGGTGCATCTCTAGCAATGTGCATGTTAGACTTTTTGTACAGATATGCTGAAATGAAATGATGTGAAATACTTTATAAACAAAGTACTAGAGAGTACAAAAAAACCACAGCGGAGGTCATTACTGATATGTGATACTCTGTGGTTTGTTCCGCTGCTGCAGGTGCAACCAGCCGTCTTCCTGACGGTCAGACGGTCTCCACCAGCAGCTTCCTCTTCTGTCAAACTTATACAAACCGTAAGTAAATGATATTCCATCACAGCACCTGCTCACACCACGAACTGCATCACAACGGTACTGTACTTAAGTACGCATTCAAAGTACTTGTTCTTTACTAAGTATTTACATTGGGATATCCACAACATCTCAAAGGTAAATATAACCCTCTTTCTCATATAAAAAGAGGCATTACAGTACTACTACAGTACACTGAAGGTAGTACAACAGTACTACTACAGTAGACTGAAGGCATTACAGTACTACAGTAGACCGAATGTAGAACAGAAGAGAAACCTTCTCTGATGGTGTGGTACATTTAGTGCTGTACTGCACTGCTCTACTCCACTACACATCTAAGAGGTACATATTGTACTTTAGACTGCACTACTTTTATCTGACAGATATTTTTACTTCACCGATTCAGATAGTTAAAACGAAATATAATAAATTATTTTGGATGATTATAGAAGACACTAATATCATTATGATGAGCAACACCAGCAGAACAATAAACTGATGAACTCATTAATGCATCGATCTTTAAAATAATATACATTATTCTGTATAATGAGTACTTTGGGAATATTCAGAGGAAGAAGAACTCATGTTTTACTTCAGGAATTATTGATGCAAGTGTATACATACTCTGTTTCAAGTCAAATTCCTTCAAGTAAAAGTACAAAAGAATTATCATATACTATACATATACTTAAAGTACCAAAATAAAAGTACATATTGTGTAGACTAATATATATATATATATATATATATATATATATATATATATATATATATATATATATATATATGCGTGTGTATATGTATTACCGCTAGTGTACTGCCTTCAGTGTATAATGTAATGCCTTCAGTTTATTGTAGTACCTTCAGTGTATATATATATATATACTGTATATATACTGTACACTTAACATTTTATGTTCAATTTATTTATGATCAATTATATGTTGATTATTATTTTGTATCACCAACCCTGAATCTGAAATGTATGAAATAAATGAAGGTACAATATTTCCCAGTAGTGGCGAAGAAAATAGCAGAAAATGGAAATACTCAAGTCAATTACAAGTTGTACTGGATGAAATGTACTTCATTAAATTGCACCAATACACCAGTGATACAGTTACTAGCGATATTATTATCACAATACATGTCAGTACTGTTACGGAGGTACCAGCAGTAGGCTCCGACAACTCCCGCCATCATCAGCGTGTCTCCTCACACATTTCGCAGTTTTTGTACAACAGTCGGTCCTACCTGTGCGCAGCATGCCGTCTTCAATCAGGTCCGCGGGTGTCCTGCAGGTCGTCGGTCCGTCCGGAAGCACCGACACACGGACACACGGACCTGCTGCTGCCGCTGCTGCTGCGGGTCGTCTGCTGGACCAGCTGCGTCAAGTTCACACCGATCAAGACACAGTACCGGAAATGACAGGAAGTAACCGCCAAAATAAAAGCATATCGCATTACACAAAATAAAAGCATGGAAAAAGATGATAACTAACGTCAGACTACAAAGTGCAACGGTTTAAACCAGCTCAAATGAGCTGGAGCCCCATCCCTGCACATACATTTCATTTATTGTCTGTAATTTAGTCTGTAATGGAATCCCTCATTTATTGAAGGACACGCTTCATTAAAGAGGACCTATTATGGTCCTCCACATAGCACCTTTCTGTTCCTTCCAGAACACCCGGCCTAAGCGGTGCCCCATTTTTGTGCGACTGGTGACGTCACGTTAGAGAATGGAGGGGGAGCTTGTTTTGGCTGTCTGTCAGGCTCTCGTAGCAGAGACAGGAAGGCCTGATTGTGGAAGCAGATTGGCCGGGCGGACACTGATGTTGCTGCCGAGTGTGCTGCTGTCATCTCCGTCCGGACGTCCGTCAGAGTGAGCGGTGACGAGCTCATCACACACACACACACACACACACACACACACACACACACACACACACACACACACACACACACACACACACACACACACACACACACACACACACACACCCCCCCCCTCCGGTGCAAAACAAACAGGTGGTAGCCCAAATACATATGTCAATATAATAATAAAGGCAGAGGGGTGATGCTTATATCATATAATAGTTAGAGTGGTGATATTGTTTGTCAAGATATAAAGCCTGAAGTCCATATCTAAAGGGTGTTACTCTCCCACACAGAAACTCTGCTCCTGACCTGCACAATTCAAATCATAAAGTGGTGACGTCATTAAGCAAGACATTTGCATATACCTGCCCAGCCGCTAGTTTGTCACAACCTCAAACAAAGCTAAGAGACAGAGTGTGGAGTTGAGAAGACGAACCGTAAATGTGGACGTTGTTCGAGTGGCTCAAACTCCTTGAATCAACCTGTTTTCTGGTTATGATGGGAAAAACACACAGTGTTGGAAAAGAGTAGCACTTAGAGTACTTCAGTTTGCCACCATGGAAATACACTTGTGTTGAAAGAAAAGCTCATTCATTTAATAATGATGCCATTTGCTCGACAAGCCTTCAAACAATCGATCCTTCTCCATCATGGATGTTAGGGAGGCAAAATAGTCACTACAACAATGAAATTACATGTTTCTACATAAACTATGAATACGCTTCTATTTTAGTCATAAACAGATGATTATCCAATATTAATGTTGTCAAATGTCAAGTCTCCACTTAACCATGTGACGGTGTGTGCGTGTTTCTGCTTGATATTATATTTGGTACACTGGGGCCCATCATACCATAATCCCCTATCTGTACACATTTACATTATATATATATATATATATATATATATATATATATATATATATATATATATATACACACACACACACACGATCATCACTGAGGACCTTTGTTTTATTGACTTGATCAGTCACTGTACACGGTGCTTTTAATGGTACAACTTTTATCTTTTGAGCTGTATCAAATGTAAGAATATATAGTTGTAAGAAGATATATATAAATATATATATATATATATATATACACTGTATATATCATAGTTTTAGTTTTATTGTTGTTGATTTTAGATTATTATTTCTTAATATATAATATCAATGATTGAGTCTCTGGAGGCTGAATTATTTTGGAAAATTGTTTTAAAGTAAAGATGCTAGACATTACATGAAAATAAGAGACATTTAAGACTCACATTGCGTAACATTGCTGTCACTGAGGAGAAAACCATAATATCATGATGATGATATGATCTCTAAAATCTGCATTGAAACATCCTGTCAAGTTTACAAAACACTGAAAGCAGAAGTTGTGAGTCTTGTTTGTGTTTCCTGATGACTTCTCAGTAAAACCCTCCACTACCACTCACAATTCACTTCAGTTAGCAAACCACCACATAACAAGATACAAAGGTTTTCTCCGAGCCGTGCACATTTTATAGTTTTATATTCTAGATTGAATAGCATTTTGTTGTGGAAGCAGACATCTCAGAGACTAAAAACGGTCTGCATGATACAACTGCAGGTAAGTGATTTGTTTTTCTGTGATTTTGGTGAACTGTCCCTTTAAATGATTCTGTTCCTCGATGCAGCAGCTCCATCCTGTGGCTGAACACCCATACAGCATGAGGATCAACTGAGCCCATGTGTGTGTGCTGAATTAGCTATGAGCAGCTGCTGTCTGCGGTGTGCACATCACTGTACAGACAACCTCACTGGATCACTGTCACACTGAACAAAACCTACACATGTGACAATTCTCAGGCAAGTTCTGCAGTTATAAGGAGGGGTTTTATTTCTATGACTTCCAAGTGGATTTATGGACGTTGATTCACAGTTGATAAAAAATATCCCATTTAGAGCAACAGACTGTGGAGAACCAACATCATCAGCAGCTTTGCTCTCAAAGTCACTGTACGTTGCTTCAGCAGAAAAACATTAGTTCTGCTCTGAATCCCCCCCCCCCCCAAAAAAAAACCTACTATTACTACTTGTAAAAAAAATCCAGAAGATTCAAGTGACTTAAATGTAATTAACATTAAATGGAAGCATCTTGTAAATGAAATATAAGGAGAACGTCCCTGATGACAATCAATAAAGTTCCTATCTTTAAGGAAAGATGGAAAAATGGTTGAAATGCTGGTTGAAATATAAAACACACATTGTTAATGTTACTATCAATACAAGAAAGTAGTTACTTACATAAATGAAGGTAACAAGGTGTTGTTTGGGGGTTTTCTTTCTTTATTATTTACTAAATGAATTGAATTGTTTAGTTGAATAAAATGAAAAAAATAGTGAAAGAAATGAGGATCCCAACTTCTCAGAACTGAAATCTGTACAGAAATGTAGAAAAACATAAAAGCTTTTCCAGTTCAGTTTAAGACTTGAAAGTCCTGCGGCCGCACTGCATTCTGGGTATTTTTCTGCTTGTGTCATTTAGTTTCAACATTCTAAACCCAAAACTTTAACTGATCACTTTTCATTCCATCAGCTCCGACTGAATACTTCATGTCTGCATGTAAACGTGGAGGCACTGACCTCGTTCCTGTCCATAAAGAGCTGAATGAACACATGAAACTCATGTACGTGCTTTTCATCCCTCTTTTCTGCCTCCCGTCCAACACTTCAGTTCACATTTAAGAAGCCGACGACCCTTTTTGACTTACAAGCTTCAATGGGACACATCTGGATGTTAGACCTGTTGCTAAATTACAGTTTGCAGAGTAAACACAGTGGACGTGTGGTGAAAATGAGCAGCAAAGAATAGTTAATGAAAACTTATAAAAACCTGGTTTAAAGGGCCGTGAAAGCTGCAAACAAAAGAACTTAACGTCACTTTGCAACATTCCAGTTTGCATCTATAGAAAATCATAACCATAATCACTCAGCAGCAACTTCCAGGTCTGAAAAGTGATGCGCAGGATAAAGCATTCATAGCATTCTCAACAGACCATCGGGTAAAAAGATTGTAAAAAGAAGATTTCATGGAAGTCTATGAGAAAATGGTCCTACTTCTCTCTTGATTTATTATCTCAGTAAACATTGTAAACATGAGTTTATGTCTCAATCTCTAGTTTCAAGTCTTCTTCAATCCAGCATGATGTTCATTTAGTACATTATGGTCCAGTTAGAGTCCACCAGAGGAAAAAGCAGCATATGTGGGCGTGTCTACCTTGTGATTGACAGGTTGCTGCCACACCGTTGTCTGGTCAGGGAGTTGTTTGTTTTTCTGTCTTTCTTTCTGTCTGTCTCGGTTCTACTGTTCTGGTTACAGAAAACCAAGATGGGCGACAGCCAACAACAACAGCCAAAAACCCAGGTGGTCAAATGGTCAAAACTAAGATGTAAAAGACGTTTTTGAAGCAAATCAAGCTGATTTGTAAACACTGAATAGTGCTCCAACATCACTGTTCCAGCTTTTATTTTGAAAGTGCTGTCACTTCACTTCCAAGTCAAATCATATAAATGAGGCCTCTGGTGTCCGAGCTCAGAGTATTGAGACAAGCAGAAGTAAGAGGAAACAGCTTTGAAAATGTAACAATCTCGTAAATCTGAGCCTTAAAACCAACTTCAGCGTTCACGGTTTTCAGCGGTGCGTTGATTTGGTTTGGAGGGAATAAATGAGGACACTGAGCGCGGGCGCCGTTCCACCAGCTACAGGTTTAATATCAGATCAACAACAGTAGAAAAACAGAGGCAGAGGCTACCAGACAAAAAGAAGAGTAGGAAATTGAACAGCATCCAACAGGCTCTTTAAAATAATTCCTCTGTACAGTATTTACACACACACACACGCACGCACACACACACACACAGAGTACAGTACAGCTACACACTGAGGAGGAGGAGTCTGAGGACGCAGCATCAGTCCCAATGCTGCCCTCTGATTGGTCCGTCCCCCTCCGTCCACAGTATTTTTTTCATTTCCTGTGAAGCTGAGCTACTTCCAGGTGAAAGTGTGACAGCGTCCGCTGGAGTCCAGAGCTGAGCTTCTCAGAGGTCAGAGGTCACAGCAGGTTAAGTCTGGGGGTTGGAGGACGGTGCAGAAATGGGGGGGAGGGCATGTGAGATGGCTGTAGGCTCGGCCAGACAGGAAGTGAATGCTCAGTCCCCAACCCCCCCCCCAACAACGGCTGCTCCTCCGTACGCCCCAACAGCACCAACGACCAGCAGCATCTCAACACGTCTCCACCCACCAGGTCCTCTTTGTCCTTGAGCCAAAACCTCTGCTGCCCACCCACCTGAGCACCATGGTACCATCTGGGACCAGCAGGACCAGTAGAACCAGCAGGACCAGTAGAATTCAACCCTGCAGCAGTCCAGCGGTGGGCGGGGCGGCCGGCTGGACGTCCAGGCAGAGAAATCAAACGTACACAAACACCATTGAACTGATGCCGAAACAGAAATGCTTCTTCATGTGATCCGGTCACATGACTCTTGGCAGGGTGGAGGTCAGCCAATCAGGTGTGCCTACAGGTGAGAGGACATCATTGGTCAGACTAATCACATGTGTACACTGAGAGCTTCTGTTGTGGACGTTTTCCACCACAAACCTGAAACATGAAGTTAGTGTCAAACTGTCAAACCCAAAGGAATCCACTTTTGCATCAGCTGGTTTGGAGCCAATTAACTGGGCTGCAGCTTAGTTTGCTCAAGAGTTCAGGTAGGATACCATTACATTTGAAGTTCATTGAGCAGTTTGACACTTAACTGAATGATACGACCACAAACCGACTTTCTGGACATGAAAAATAATCCTTCAAATTAAAAAACCTCATATGTGTATTTCATGGTACAATTCAAACAGGATTAAAAAGTACAGTACATATTTGTCCCAAAATAAGGGGGAGGAGAGGGCGGGACTTAGCCTCTTTATATATACATTTCCAGAAAGACGCTCTCTGTATTTGCAACTTTTTCCCAGCAGCCTCGCTGATGTTTTTTCATCACAATGGTGCTTTGCATTAGTTCATTAAAACAGAAAGAACTCCGTTTACACGTCAAACTGCAACAATCTGAGCGCTTTGTGTATCTGTTCATCCGGTTTCAACCTTCTTTTGAGATTACAGATGAATTAAAAAGCACATCATGAGAACTTGCTTCAGACTGTTGACAGTAAACAACTACTGCAGTACTACTGTACGAACACAAAAGTAAGTTATACTAAAATATAACAAGAATAAATAGAGAATATAATAATAATGCTGGAAACGGGATCTATGATTTAGTGTGTTAAAATACAACTTTAAAATAATATAGATTTAGAAATAAATTAAGCATGCAGCTGCAATGTTGTTATTTTGATAAAGTAAACAGAAAGCTGATGCTTCATTAATCCACACTAAACATGTAAGAGAAGTACTGCTGCAGTGACCTTTGACCTCTGGAAGTTCAGTCACATCCATCCATTGATGCAAGTGAAAGTGCAACGCTCTGACCAGCAGGTGGTGCTGCAGACTGAGACGGTGGAGGACAGTGACTGCAGTGACACAGGAGGACACACTGGAACACATAACGTTATAAGAATGAGGCTTACCGGTCTCACCTCCGTGCGGGGGGGTACATGGACGGTGCAGATGCTTGCTGACTGGCCACGATGGCTGACGAGGACAGGCCTGAGAGACAGATGGACACAGTGAGCCGGAGAGAAACCCAGAGATAGACACCGAGACAGACAGACAGACAGACACGCAGAGAGACCCACAGAGGGAGAGAGACACACAGCGACAGACAGATGAAGACAGAGAGAGAGAGACAGATGGAGACAGAGAGAGAAAAATAGAGAGAGACAAAGAGGGAGAGAAAGACAGGGACAGATTAAGACAGACCGATAGAGACGGACAGACAGATTGAGACACGAAGGAAGAGAAAGACAGATTGACAGAGACAGACAGATTGAGAGAGAGCGACAGGTTGATACTGACACAGAGAAAGAGAGACAGACAAAGAGAGAGAGAGAGAGACAGACACAGAGAAAGAGAGACAGACAAAGAGAGAGAGAGAGACAGACACAGAGAGAGAGACAGACACAGAGAAAGAGAGACAGAGAGAGAGACAGACAGAGATAGACAGACAGAGAGAGAGAGAGACAGACACAGAGAAAGAGAGACAGACACAGAGAGAGAGACAGACACAGAGAGAGAGAGACAGACACAGAGAAAGAGAGACAGACACAGAGAGAGAGACAGACACAGAGAGAGAGAGACAGCTCCAACACGTTGACTGTGTGTTTAGTTATTGTGTCAAAGTCTTGAATATGAAAAGTGACTCTTCATAGAGCAGGAAGGAGGACGGTGTCTGTGGTCATTACAGGACCAAAATCACCACAGCATGAGCCCTCTGGTTGCCGTAGTAACAGCCTGGGTGTGTGCAGGACTCACCTTTCTGCTAGTATGGCAGCATGGCACTGGTCTAATAGTGGAAGGTGGAGTTTTTGCACATGCCTACAGAACTACAGTAGCTTGCTAACAGGCTAACAGGACGTCTGGAGGATCTAAAGATGACACGCTGCTGATTGCATTATGGGAAACGTAGGAGCCAGTGTTTTTGGAGTTTGCCCACAGTCAATTCTAAAAGTAAGATAATCGCTGCTTAGGCTTTTCTTTTTATAAATTCATTCAAACATTCATCGAATTAAGTTAAATCATCTTTAAAACTAAAAAGACACAAACTATATATAAATAGGATCCGGGATAATAATGTGATATGAAATAAGAAATAAGTATGATCACTTGTTTTCACTGAATGAAAAGACATTCTGATTAACTTGATGTTGTAGATTGACTGCTATGAACCGTGATGTGGACGTGTCATCTGCAGTCTCACCTGAGGCATAGGAGAGGTCGTACTGTCCTGCCAGCAGGGGGTAGCCCAGGTGGTGATGGGAAGGCAGCATGCGTTGGGACGGTGAGGACCGCAGCCGGTCGCCCTCTCTCTCCCGGTCCCTGTCTCGCTCCCGGTCCCGTTCCCGGTCTCTGTCCCGGTCGTGGGGGTTCTTGTTGTCTTGGATGGACGGAGATTTGCTCTTGTACTGGCTGGCGTGCTGCTGCAGCAGGTCCAGAGCTTTGGCCTCAACGGGCAGCTTCAACTTGGGACTGGACCGGGAGGGCTTCTCCCCCTCCTCGCCCGCCGCCACCTTCCCTCCGTACGAGGGGAAGGAGTAACCGGCCGGCAGGTAGGAGCCTGAGGACAGAGACATGTATTACTAGATGAATGTATGTATGTACTACAGTTACACGGTATACTGATTCCAGAAAAGTAGTGCGATACCCTGCTGTTAAAAACCGTACGATACCTCGTTTTATTAGTAGTACTTGAAGTACAACAGTGTTTTAATAAGAGCTATGAGTCGACGTGTGAGAGTGGGAAAGTGTGTGCAGTTCTGCTAGAGGACTGAATGGATCCACAAGAGGACGGTTTTAAGTTTGCAGCAGTCCAAACATAAGCTACAGGTCCAGGATTTAGTTAGCATAGCTTACTAGAAGGATGGAGTCAAGAAATTAAGTTAAAAGAATATTTCATGCACCGTCTCGCTCTGAGCTGGTGTCTGTATCTGGAAATAACAACGCAGCTCTGATTACCGACCAAATGTACTGACACAATGAGACTCGGCATCTTTTCTGAATCTGTCGAGCATCTCCTGTAAACCAGCAAACACATACTCCACCACCGCCAAGTCTTATTTTACCGTTTCTCAGTAACAGAAATGGAACGAGAGGAAAAGCAGTCCGACGGCGAGAGACGTTCTCTTCAACTCAACCAGAGCTTTCTACCGTTACTGTGCTTTAGCAGCTTTCACTCATCAGTTTTTCTCACAGAACTTCATCTGAATTTATTATCATTTTGTGTGTTTGTTTTTCTCCCTACTGCAGTACCACTCTCCACCTGAAGGGCTACTAATGCACTGGCACCGTTTTACAAAAAAGGAAATCGTATTAAATTGTGATATCTGGTTGCAAATATGATGTTAATCTAAATCTAATTATATCAAGTATAGGGGACTACTGCATACATGTACTTTTTTTATTAATACATATTAACATTTTTAATTTATAGGAAAATATATTTAATCCATTACTCTACGTGACGTTTAGTTTGTCGTGGTATAGTTGTCAGTCTGGAGGTATTCAGGCAGGGTATCATGTAAAACACTACAACTGATCATGACAAACATTAAGACATTGCCGTCTGTGGGTTCATATTCAACCATGCCTTTCACACTAATCCTGTGGTTCTTAAATCCTCACCACCTCCGGGTCTAGATCTTACCCGGGTAGTTCTGCATCATGACGGAGGGCATGCCTCTGTAGCCGGGGTGGCTGGGCTCGTAGCCGTGGCTGTAGGCGTACGGTCCGTGCATGTAGGGCATGTAGCCCTGGTGCTGGGCCAGGGGGGAGGAGAACTGCATGTGGGGGGGACGCGCCTCCTTCCCTCCCCCACGATGCTCCTCCGGTGGCAGCTGAGTCCTGCCCTCCGCCCCCTCCTTCGCCTCCTCTTTCTGGAGGCCCTCCTTCGGCCGCGGCCTCTCCTCCTTCCCTTTCCTGTCGCGCTCTCTCTCCCGGTCCTCCTTCCACCGGTCCTCCTCCTGCGGTTTAGGAGCTTCAGAGTATTTGTTGGGGTAGACGTACGGCCACAAGCGCGAGTCTGGCTCCTGCGGGGAAGAAGAAGTGTTACGCCGTGTTCACACCAAATGTGAAGAACGTTTTCACCCAGCGTTACTCCAGTTTGACTGCAGGATCGATTGTGTTCATTGACTCGCGCGAGACGTACTGGAGAGCGGGGGGGCGGGGCTTACCTCCATGTAGACACCAACCATGTTCCATCAAGCATGGCTGAAATCACAACTACTGCTGCTTTGTACATGTTGTGAATCCCAATTATGTCAAACACCATCCTGTCTGCGTTCATAAGATCACACAGAGGAGCTCGTGAATTTCACCAAGCTGGATTCACTGGATCTAGCAAGACACATGTCGGCTGCACGAACCCAAAATAAACGTTTGCTGTGATTTAATTGCAATAAACTAATAAAAAAGGATGCTGAAATAACAACATAATGGTTTGTAAAAAGTCTGACATCATCCTTGGTGGAGCAGCTACAAAGTTTGCTTGCAGACAGACCTAACAACACTTAAAATAATGGTTTGGACCATAGACCGTCTCTGGTCTGGTCTCTGGACTAATGGGAGCTACTATCAGACCTCTGGGGGACCACAGACACAGGAGACAACGTTGGTTTCCTCCATTTCTGATTCAGCAACATCAGGACAACAGGAGGAGAATCTCAACGCTGATCGCTTTCAAGACACAGCGTTGTCATATTTCTCCCTCGAGATGAAATATTGACACTTTTGCAGAGTCTTGCATATGTTTCTCATTCAAGTCACGTCAAATGTGCATTGACTTTGGATGTGAAAAATGTGCAAAGTGTTCGTTGTGAACACAGCATTAGTGAAGACAGCCCACAGTGGTGATATCTGAAGAAGGTGCTTGACACGATAATTCATGAGCCATAATTCATCACACACTGATGGCAAAATTGTCCCAGTAATGTATGCAGATACATTTGTACACCCTACTGTCCTCTTGTGTGCTGATGCATCAGTGGCATGGATGGTCTTTATTTTGATCAGTAAAATAATTAACACAATAAACACAACAAAATGGCCATGTGTCTATTTAGCCTAAGCAGCTTGCATCTCTGAGGCCTGAAATAGTTTATGACTGTACTGTATGGAAATACATGTTTTATTGGCAACACATATAAAATGACTGTTTAATGATGCATTTCATTTGTTGCTGTTCTTGAGAACAATAATTCATTATTTACAGCTGATCTAATCTGATGTCTGTTATTTCATCCAGCAACCTGCTCATGAAAAAAGAGAAGCCAATATGTATGTACTGTTTCCTTTGACCGCTAATAAAACTGAAAAGCATTTCATTATTCTTATATTTTCTGATCGCAGTCTGACACAACAAACAAAAACAATCAGCTGTACTGCCAGGTCATTTAAATAAGCAGGGTTTCTATTGTACATTCTGAAATTCCACTTCTCTGCAAGGGCTTTTAATTTGACGGTGAAGACTATCGACGACGGAGCACTCTAGAGTCTTTGGCTGGCACGCACTAGATTGTGTTGGCCTTCTCCTCTAAAACATCCTGGAGGAAACACTGATGAGCAACATCATAGTAAAGTTCATCAATATGAGCCGCAAATGAGCGAATAGAACCGTAAGCTATATTATAAAAGGGTCTTATTAGGGATTAGGGCTGGGTATCGCCACTGATTTCCCCAATCGATTCGATTCCGATTCACAAGGTCCGGATTCGATTTAATCTCCGATTCGATATGGATTGGGTTAGGGATATTTAGTTCAATACCAATTTTGCTTGGATATGAAATCAATTTTCATAGACTAATGCTGTTAATTGTACAAGGAACCCTCTAACCAGGTGCATCATTAAAATATTATTGTTTACATTAGGAATTGACCCCAAAGCAGTAACATGAATGTACTTTTATGACTAACAGCCTGTCAGGCTTACATTCATCTTATTTGTATCTGTAACAGGTAATGTAGTGAAAGGACACAATCTGAGCAGCACCCTGGGATAGAGAGACAACTACTTCCAATAGGTCAACAAATCCCATGTTTGGTTCACTACTACTAGTAGTTAGGGCCGTTTTATTTTTTTCTAGAATCCGTTTTTTCCCAAATTCTGTGTTTTCCATTTTAAGTTTTCTAAATTCTTTGTTTTACAATTTTATAGCATTTTTCCCATCAAATGGTGTCTTATCATGTGCTTGATGAATCAAAATTAAGAAATGTACTGAAGAAAGATTCTAGTAGTTCTAATTCTAATCTCTTGTCATTCAGAGACCATAAATATGTGCAATAATTTATGGAGGAGTCACAATATACACACCCCCTCCCTCCGACTTCCACCGCGTCTAAAGTCATCTGTTTCTTATTAAAGTTTCACTTTCAGTTGTGAATCAGTTCATTTCTGAACGTTTCTGATGTAAGATTCTGTTTGTAGCTGCTCATCATACAGATTCTTGCGGGTCGAGTCATTCTTGTTGAAAAGTTGTATGTTAAGAGGTTAGAATAAACGTCACATGACTATCACTGCGTGTGTGTGTGTGTGTGTGTCAGCCCCGCCCCCTCGAGAGACGCTGGATGAAGCGGTGTGCCGTTAATTACACTATATTAAAAGATCGATCCTGGGATTTTATTAGTCGATATCGGAACATCCAAATGAAGACCGATTTTAATCAGAAAATCAATTATTTGAACCAGCCCTATTAGGGATGGACACTTCCCTCTAGAAACAAAGACACAAGTCAGAAATGCAGTTACCTGTCTGTACCACATGGCGGGCTCCACACCTGCCGGTCTGCCTGGCTCCACTCCTGGCTTGGCCTCCTCTTTCACATGATGCCCTGCTTCACTCAGCTTCATCTTCAGACCCTCAGGCTGGCTAACGGGGGCCTTTTGGTCCTCTACCTTCGCCATAATGACTGACTTGGCCTGTTCGGCAGCCAGCGGCAGCTCTTTGGGCTTGGTCGGGTTCAGCCCCCCCTTGGCACCCAGGTCGGTGAGGCTGGGTGCTCTGGACAGGGTGGGGGGCACCGAAGCTTTCTGCTTCCACTCCTCTTTCCCACAAGCCTCACGCTCTTTGCCCTCTGCTTTCTTCTCAGCCAGTCGCTGCCTCTCCTCGTACTGCTGGCGGTAGGCGGGGTTGGAAGCCAACAGGTGGGCATGGTAGGCCTGGTCAGGCGTGTAGGAGTAGGGCGGGACGTAGTATTGGTTGTAGTACAGCGGCTGGGTGTACATGTTGGACCGCTGCTGGATGACTGATGGCTGCTGAGGCCCTGGCTCGATCTTCCTCTCCTCCTGAGGCTCGACCTTCAGTTTGACCTCCTCCCCCATCTCTGGCTCCTCCTCCTTTTTCACCTTCACCTGAGCTCCTTCCACATGAGGCGGCGCTGCAGGCGCTGCTCCTGGGCTGGGGTTGGGGTAGCTGGGAGAGTAGTAGGAGTCGTAGTTGGGGTAGTATGGTGATTCCTTACTGGGAGCCTGAGGGGGGAACAGGGCCTTCTTGGCCCCTTCACGCGGACCCTGGTCAGGCTCAGTTTTGACCTTCACCCCCTCTGCCTTCCCCTCCCCGTCCTCCCCGGCATCAGAGATGTCAGAGTAGGCAGGGCTGCTGGTTTTGACAGAGGCATTGTCGCCTCCATTTTGGTGCCCAAGGCCGGCCTCCATCCGGCTGGCCACGCCGATGGACGGGCTGGGCGCGTTGTCCGAGAAGCTGTACACCTTGTCGGCTTCGGCCTTGATGCTGGCTAACCGGCTCTGGTGAGCTTCTGTGGAGCCATTGAGCAAAGGGTCAGACGAGTCCGAGTATGGGCTCTTCCCTTCCTCTGGCCTCCCTCCTTTACCCTTCGGACTGTCCCCCTCCTTCCCTCCCTCCCTCTTCTTCTTGTCCTTCTTCTTCTTGTCCTTGGCGAGGGTGGGGCTGGAGGCGGGGTCAACCTGTGGAGGGGGTTTGGGCTGGATGTTCTTCAGCTGGGGGCTCTTGGGGGTGGGTTGTACCACTGAGCCCATAATAGGGGAGGACGCCTGCAGAGCGTAGGGTGAGGGGGTGTTAGGGGCGGGAGGGCCAGCAGGGCGGCCCTGCTTCAAGCCTTTCGGGGTCAGTTTATCAGGTTTGCTTCCAGCCGCCATCTTTTTGGCCTTTCTATCGTCCATCCCGTCATTGCTGGCCTCGTCTGTCAAACACGCCGCCTCCTCGCCGCCGTCTGTCACCTCAGGCTCAGCCTCTCCGGCCTTCTTCTTCACCTTTGTCAGCTTTCCTGGCGAGGGGGACGGAGCATCAAAGCCACGTCCTTTGGGTGTCGTGGAGCGGGCGGGGGAGATGGCGGCACCATTGCAGGAGGTGGGGTCAGGATGGAGGGCGGGGTCATCCCCGTATTCACTGTCTCCATCCTGGTCCAATCGCACATCTTGGTCGTTATGGGCCCGGGCCTGGTGGTACTTGAGCCCGTTGATGTGCTTGTACTTCTTGTTGCAGTTGGGGTGAGGGCAGTCAATGAGCACAGGGGAGGGGCATGTCCGGTCCAGCTGCGGAGGGGGCAGGGGGTCCGATTTACCTCCAGGGAGGGGCATCGCGGTGCCGGTGGAGTTGGTTCTCATTCGCTTTGAAGCCTTGGTGTCCTCTGAGCTGGAGGTGGGCTCCATATCAGAGGCAGGTTTGGTCTTTCTCTTGGCGGATGACGGGCTGGCCTTGGCGTCCTCTGCCCCGCCGGCCGTCTGGCTTCCTCGGCGCCCTTTGCTGTTCGCTGCAGCGCCACGCGTCTTGCTGCTGCCGCTGCCTTTGTTGTCTGAGGAGTTGCTGTTGTCGTTCAACGGCATGTTGCTGCTGGGACGCATCCTCTTACCCCGACCACGCCCGCTCCGCATCTCCACGTCACTGGTGGGAGACTCGCAGAACCTGAAAAAACACAGAGTTCATGAGCAGCATTCTGATTCTGAGCTGACTTTCAGCTACCAAAAGCACATCCACTATGAGACAAGGGGACAGGAGGCAGCAGTTTCATCACTGCTCATTTTTATAAAAACCAATCTGATGATCTGATTCTAAGTGTGAGCCATGTTGCTAACGCTAGCTCAAGGTACACTAGCAGCCAGAAAGAAACTTCTTAACAGCATATCCAGCTGCTAGTGTAACGTTAGCGTTAGCAACATCTTTTGTTCCTGAAAGAAACCTACAAGTTTGTTTTTGGAACTTTGTATAAATGCAATGAATTACTTTATCCAGACATTTAATTAACTGGAATATCTAAAATGCATTTCCTAATAAATCTCTCAACCTACTCAACGGCCCACTTCCTGAATATATCAAGTTGTATACTGATAGATCATTATGCTGATGTATAGTGCTCTATAAATCATGTCCAGTGTGTACCTTGGAGGGGCCCAGTCATGTCTTGTGCAGTCCAGCAGGGTTCCCACGTAAGTCTTGTTCCTCCAGGTGACGTTAACAACCAGCATGCCTGCAGACGGACACGAAGTTAAACTACACATGTATGTTTTCTCAACACATTCAGAGACTGAAAACAATGAAACCAACAGGACGTGTTGCCGCAGAGGGAAACAGACATGCCATATGAGACTTCCCTCCCCACTGGGAAGCAGATGTTGAATGGTTTCATCCCATCGTGGCAGCCAGCAGGTTTCTGGGGTTGAGTCACATCAATGATTCAGTGACAGCGAGACTAATTGCAGAGAGAAACTTTGTATTTTAGCAGAGACTTTCCACTGACAGCAGCAGATCAAAGTGTCAGCATGCAGGAGCAGCCCGGTGGGCAGCTGATGTGTGAACAGTTTCCTGTCAGAGAGAGCAGAGGTCTGTCACCTCCACTTTGTCTCTTCATCAACAGCTGCAGGCTGCTCAGTGTGAGGCTGGTGAGCTGGCAGGTTTGTTGCTGCAGAACGAAGCCAATCAGCATCGTGTATCATTTGAAGAGTGCTGCGTCTGAACCACAGGCCGTATATAAAAGGGGACAGTCGTTGGTTTGTGGACAACTGTTTGGAAGGCTTGAGTTTTGGCATTTTGGCTGTGGCCGTTTTGTTCATTGGGAATCAGAAGTGACCATGGAGAGACCCTTTGCTGGACCACCATGGGACCTTATTTTGGAAAAATAACATGTACGGTAGTAAACAGCGAGAGACAAATCATTTTTTGGTCCCGTTTGAATTATACAATGAATTACACACATGATGATTGTAAATTTAAAAGATAATTTTACATTTCCAGTCTCATTTTGTCATAAAACTGTTGAAGTATCAGACTGTGAACGTACGTCATTATAAAGAATATGGGGCGACTGTGGCTCAGTTGGTAGAGCGGGTTGGCCAATGTTCGGAGGGTCGGCGGTTCGATCCCCGCCCTTGTCACTGTGTCATGGTCGTTGTGTCCTTGGGCAAGACACTTCACCCAGCTTGCCTCATGTGAATGTGTATGACTGCTGTATGTTTGAGGATGTGGTCGGAGGGGCCGTAGGCGCAGAATGGCAGCTCCCGTCAGTCTGCCCCAGGCAGCTGTGGCTACTATTGTAGTTTACCACCACCGGTATGACTGTGTGTGAATGAATGAAACCTGGAACCCTGTCAGAGCGCTTTGAGTGTCTAGAAAAGCGTCATACAAATCCATCCATTATTATTATTATTAATATCCACCCAAAAGTGTGGTAAGTGACGTCTCTCTGTGTGTTGGGTACCAGGATGCAACGTTACTATAACAACATGTCTCTCTGTGTGTTGGGTACCAGGATGCAACGTTACTATAACAACAGGTCTCTCTGTGTGTTGGGTACCAGGATGTAACATTACTATAACAACAGGTCTCTCTGTGTGTTGGGTACCAGGAGGTAACGTTACTATAACAACAGGTCTCTCTGTGTGTTGGGTACCAGGATGTAACGTTACTATAACAACAGGTCTCTCTGTGTGTTGGGTACCAGGATGTAACGTTACTATAACAACAGGTCTCCCTGTGTGTTGGGTACCAGGATGTAACGTTACTATAACAACAGGTCTCTCTGTGTGTTGGGTACCAGGATGTAATGTTACTATAACAACAGGTCTCTCTGTGTGTTGGGTACCAGGATGTAACGTTACTATAACAACAGGTCTCTCTGTGTGTTGGGTACCAGGATGTAACGTTACTATAACAACAGGTCTCTCTGTGTGTTGGGTACCAGGATGTAACGTTACTATAACAACAGGTCTCTCTGTGCGTTGGGTACCAGGATGTAACGTTACTATAACAACAGGTCTCCCTTGTTCTTTCTCTTACAAAAACAATCACTGGATAAAACACATCAGGTAAGATAACGTTACATTACTACAACAAACAGATTTTTGATTTGAAAAATTATCTTAATGAAATTAAACAAATGTGTTCTCTCGCCGTCGACTACCCTACATAGTTTTTGTAAAATAAGGTCTCAGGAGGGACATCGGAAGAGGCGAGACGTAGCATCTCGCTCACTTTCAAAAGACGTGACTGGGCGTGTCCTCCCCCTGCACGTTGATAGTCTTTTTTCGTGTCTCATATCTGTAGATTTAACAGAAACAAAAGGTAGACTCAGGATGTCTGTCTCACCGTCCTCAGTCTCCTGCCACACGATGCCCTCCAGGTTGACGCTGGTGCCTGGCTCACAGGGTCCGAGGCACTCCGGCTCTGTTGCCAGCGCGGCGTCCGCGGTGTTCACTGCCACTGAGCGTGTGCGAACCATGATCTGCTCGCAAGGAGACGAGATGTCACTGTTGGCGATGGGAGTGAGGAGGTGGAGAGGAGGAGGAACAGGGGTGGAGACCGGAGACTCCATCTGGAGGTAGAAGAGAGAGAGAGAGAGAGAGTTAGGTGAGCGACACCAATCACTGAATTTGATTAAAAACAAAGTGGAAAACACTCCAGAGGTCAGCGTGTCCATTCAGTTAACAAGAGACAAGGAGACAGAGCAGCTACACTGCTTAACACAGACACCGTGGATGTCTGGCTGGCAGCGGTAGGAACAAAACAAAGCCCTGTAGCTCAGAAAACATTTACATTTATGGGCACGCAGACTACATGGTATGTAGATTGATGCATGTAATTTAGTGCACACATATAAGTTCAACCCAGAACCTTTTAGTTACAGTTTAGCTGGAAGGACCATATAGGGGACTGTGTAGAGGACCATATAGGGGACTGTGTAGAGGACTATATAGAGGGCTGTGTAGAGGACCAAATAGAGGACTGTGTAGAGGACCATATAGGGGACTGTGTAGAGGACTATATAGAGGGCTGTGTAGAGGACCAAATAGGGGACCATGTAGAGGACTATATAGAGGGCTGTGTAGAGGACCAAATAGGGGACCATGTAGAGGACTATATAGAGGGCTGTGTAGAGGACCATATAGGGGACTGTGTAGAGGACTATATAGAGGGCTGTGTAGAGGACCAAATAGAGGACTGTGTAGAGGACCATATAGGGGACTGTGTAGAGGACTATATAGAGGGCTGTGTAGAGGACCAAATAGAGGACTGTGTAGAGGACCATATAGGGGACTGTGTAGAGGACTATATAGAGGGCTGTGTAGAGGACCAAATAGGGGACCATGTAGAGGACTATATAGAGGGCTGTGTAGAGGACCAAATAGGGGACCATGTAGAGGACTATATAGAGGGCTGTGTAGAGGACCATATAGGGGACTGTGTAGAGGACTATATAGAGGGCTGTGTAGAGGACCATATAGGGGACTGTGTAGAGGACTATGAGGAGGACTAGTAAGGCCCTGACACACCAAGAGGATTATTGGCGGTCAGTCTGCCGACGTCGGTGACACGAGTTCGGTGTGTTCGGTGCCATCGGCCGTCATCAAAGCTGCGGCGTTCTTTTCAGCCGATTCCACATGTCGAATCAACCACGGCCAAGTCCTTTAGTCTGACTGATCTGATTGGTGGAGAGCTAGCTGACTAGCGAATCAGTGAAGAAGAAACGAGAAGACCGGATGTGACGATGGTAAACAAACCAGATAAAGTGCAGACGATGGCAACACGTGTGCATGCATGCTCTGTGTTTTGGGCTGGAGATGTGCCGTCATTTCAGGTCTTCTTTTTTTGGGGGGGCGACAATAGATTAGCACCACCTGCTGGAGACATTACGTCTCGCACAAGCGCAGAATGACGCTCAGGTCAGTCGTCGTTCAGGTGTGTGCGAGGCACCTTGTTGACCGTGTCGGGGAGACGGGAGCCGACTGATCAGTCCGACTGCCTTTTCTGACAACGATTGGCCGTTGTCTTGGTGTGTCAGGGCCTTTAACGATTGTCAGTTGAGAATGAATGAAAGAAACCAAACCTGATGCATTTGTTTTCATCACCGCTGTACCAAACTCACACTGAACCGTGACTCAGATGTACCGTTACATTCCCAGTCACCATCATACCAGAGATCATACTCTCCGTTCATGGAGGGGTTCAAGTATGAACACTGTTTCCTGTACAAAGGGCCAACTGTGTAACTGACACCACAGTTGGTATACATCCTGTATACCAACCTAAATAATGAAATCTCAATACATCCACGACACAAAAATAAACTCATATTTTATCACACACTCATTTACAAGATTCACACAAGACCCACATCAAAACACAGATGACAGACTTAAAAACAACACTGGTTAAACAAGATATAAATTAAATCAATAACTTGATAAGACTTAAACAAAACAGCGTATTGCATCAATCAAATAATTGCGTTAATGTTCATGATAACCAAGTGATATGCTTGATAGCTAGGATGAGAGCCGGAGTACGCAGACCACCTATTCCTTCTCTCTTGTTGTCAAATGTTCGCGCACTGGACAATAAGATGGACCTGTTGCGATTACTTCTGGGCCAGGAGGAACTAAGGAATTGCTGTGTTATGGTGCTGGTGGAAACGTGGCTAAAGGATAACATGCCGGACTCCGCTTTCCAGCTAGATGGGAGGATTTTCTTCCGTTCAGACAGAAACAATCTGTCAGGGAAAACGAGAGGAGGGGGAATTGGCATCTACGTGAACAAAGGTTGGTGCATTTAAACATTTAATTATTAAATGCCGCTCACATTACTTGCCACGCGAATTCACCGCTGTGCTCATAATCGCTGTCTACGTACCACCACAAGCAAATGCCACCGCCGCTCTGAAAGAGCTGCACGACACCATTAACACTCTGCAGAACAAATACCCTGAGGCGTTGTATGTGGTTGCAGGGGATTTCAATCATGTATGTCTGAGGGATACACTCCCAACGTTCCAACAGCATGTCAAAATCGCCACTCGAGGCAACAATACACTCGACAAAGTGTATACCAACAGACATGAGACATACCGAGCTTACCCCCGCCCCCATCTCGGCTCTTCAGATCACATCTCAATCATGCTGGCCCCCGCTTACTGTCCTGTGCTGAAGAACGAGAAAGCCACTGAGAAAGAGATCACAGTGTGGCCCAGTGGAGCGATCTCTTTGCTACAGGACCTGTTTTGAGAGCACAGACTGGCAGATGTTTAAAGAGGCAGCAACGGTGGATGGTAAGCTGAATCTGGAAGAATACACTACATCAGCCCTGGCATACATCAAAAAGTGTATGGATGACGTCATCATCAGGAAAACCATCAGGATCCCTCCTAACCAAAAGCCCTAGCTGAATGCTGAGGTGCGTTCGCTTCTGAGAGCGCAAGACGCCGCTTTCAGGTCTGGGGACTCCGACGCACTCAGGGACGCACGGCGAAGCCTGGCAATGGGCATTAAGACAGCAAAAGCAGACTATGCTTTAAAGATACAGGGGCATTTCACTTCTAATGACCCCCGTAGCATGTGGAAGGGCATAAAGTGTGTCACCAACTACAGCAAAAAGAATGTGCAATGCCCCACCGACCCCGCCTTGCCTGATGCTCTGAACCACTTTTATGCCCGTTTTGAGGCCTCTAATAATTCCCCTACCACCAAGCTTACATCCTTGCCAGGGGACTACACATTGAGTGTATCAGAAAGGGAGGTTGCACTCCTGCTACAGAACATAAATCCACGCAAAGCAGCTGGACCCGATGGCATTCCAGGTCGTGTCCTAAAGGACTGTGCATGCCAACTCTCAGGGGTCATGTGTGACATCTTCAACACCTCCCTGGCACAGGCCACTGTACCAACATGTCTCAAGACATCCACCATCATTCCAGTGCCAAAAGCCCAGACGGTCACCTGTCTCAATGACTATAGACCTGTTGCTCTCACCCCAATCATCATGAAAACATTTGAGAGAGTGGTATGTCACATATCAAGAACTCCATTAACATCACATCCGACTGTCACCAGTACGCTTACAGGCAGAACTGTTCGACTGCTGATGCAGTTTCAACCGTAATCCACCAAGCCTTCACACATCTGGAGACTAGCAATTCATATGTGAGACTGCTTTTTCTGGATTTTAGTTCTGCTTTCAACACAATCATACCACAACACTGGTCAACAAGCTGTCAGCACTCGGGCTCGCTCCATCACTCTGCAACTGGATACTGGATTTCCTGACCACAGACCTCAGTCTGTTAGGATTAATAACCTCACATCCTCACCCACCATCCTCAACACCGGCAGTCCCCAGGGTTGTGTGCTCAGCCCTCTACTGTACACACTGCTCACTCACGACTGCAGAGCACACTACGACAGTAATGTCATAGTCAAATTTGCAGATGATACAGCCGTGATGGGACTTATCAGTAATGGGGATGAGACGGCTTACAGGCAGGAAGTGAGTGGACTGGAACTGTGGTGCAGGGAAAACAACCTGATCCTGAATGCAAAGAAGACCAAGGAGTTGATTGTGGACTTCCGCAGGAAAGGCCCTACAACTCCTCCCCTCTACATCGACAATGCAGCTGTGGAAGGGGTTCACACATTCAAATACCTTGGCATGCACCTTACCAACACACTCACCTGGCGGGATAACACCATGCACACCATCAAGAAGGCCCATCAACGGCTGTACTTCCTAAGGAAGCTGAAGGGGGCAGGCATGTCTGCAGCCATACTCAAAGCATTTTACAGGTGTGTGGTGGAGAGTATCCTCACTTCCTGTATCACTGTGTGGTACTGAAGCTGCACAGTGGCAGAGAAGCAGGCACTGCAGCGGTTGGTCAACTCCGCCCAGCGAATCATCGGCTGCAGTTTGCCATCTCTGTCAAGCATCTACATCACTAGATGCAAGGACAGAGCAGCCTCCATCATGAAGGACTCCACCCACCCAGCACATGGACTGTTTACCCTCCTTCCTTCAGGCAGGAGGTTGCGTTGCATCCGGGCAAACACAAATAGGCTGAGGAATACCTTCTACCCATAAGACTGTTGAACTGCTAAACGCCTCTTGATTATGCACTGTTTAACGGCACGAATGCACTTTATGTCCATGTCTCCGATTGCTGACCTGACTTGCACTTTACTGCTATAGTTGCACTTTACTGCTATAGTTGCACTCACCAATATGCTGCTAACCTTTTTTAATGTGTGTTTTTGTATTATAGTATGTTTTATTGATATTTACATAGCTTATTTTAATTAAATTAAATTACAGGGCATAGGTAGCACACTGAGACCTGAGTACTGCATTTCGTTTATCATGTACATGTTAAATGACAATTAAAGCATCCTTGATCCTTGATCTTTTTTGTTTTTATTTTTAGATTTTTTTTTACTTCTTTACGGTTTACATATTTATTCTACTTGTTTAACTTATCCCCTTTGCTGCTGTAATACTCTAAATTGCCCTGCCGTGGGACTAATGAAGGATTATCTCATAATATATCAAGGTTGTGTTTACAGCTTGTTCTAGATGAGGAGAAGGGCGATGAAGGGTGAACAGAGAGGAAGAGGAAACAAGAAGACAAAGGACGAGGGAGAGGAGGAGGGAGCGATGGCGACCCTAACCCTGCAATTATTAGATGTGAAGCAGCTGGCGTGGAGGCAGAGCAGGGAGCCTCATGGAAACACTCTCAAACCGCCTCCTCACCAGAAGACAGGTCAGAGGTCAACGGTCACAACTGACTCACTGGATCATTTAACCCCGAGGGAAGAACAGCTTCAGTTTCTGAGGACACTTCCAAGATCTATCAAGTTAATCCAATAATCATTTTTACACATTTTAAACCTTATATGACCATTTTATGAAGTGTGCAGAAAGGTTTTATGGTGAGCACCACGGTTTTAGTGCACATGACTGCCCGGAGAAAAAAACCTTGGGCATTCATCACCGTGAACATATCCTCACCTCAGGGTTTCCCACCAAATTGAAGGTGATTCATTCAAGCACATGGACATATAAGCGCTGAGCAGTCAGTGAGTCTAGTTCTCTCCTGTGTGCCTGGATTGGCCAGTAGCTCACTGATATATCTTAACACTTAGCCTGCTGGCTAGCAAGTATGCTTCAGACTAAAGCTAGCGACCTAGCATGCTATTAATCAATGAAGCAAGCTCCCGATAGCTACCTCCATTCATCAGACTTCCATGCTAAAATACTAATGATATAACCAATGTCAAAGCAAGACTCTTTGTAGACCACAGGCCCCGCAGGCACTTAATTGAATAGAATACAACAGAGATGTTATTATGGTGTCATTATGTCCATGACACTGTGTCCCAACTCACGAGTGTGGCAGCACTGCACAGCGTGCCAATCTCAGCAGGCCCCCGTTTCTATCTACTGACAGTCTTAACCCAGATATTCATTGATATTAAACAGAGAGAACAATACATTTACTTTTCAAATTACTTTCAGATTTTTGCTTTATCACCGTCTTAAATGATTAATCAGTATCATTAAATGGTGGCATTAGGGAACAACCAAATTATGTCGGAAATGTCGGTGTTTTATGATAGTTGCCCTGTTGCTTTAGAAGCAGAGAGAACAAGACAAACTTTCACCTGCAAGCAACACCGGAAATGTTTCAACATGTGATCCAAAGTATGGAACGTGTTTCCTCTATATTCATGCACTGCTGCTGACGTGTCGGCAGCAGCAGTGTTTTTATCGGAGCCAGACCAGAGAATATTCTCTGTGATGTTTGCTGGTAGTGATGTAATGTAGCCCGGTGTGTTTCATGTGTGGTGAGCACTGCACCAGACTCCATTTAAAAATATTATAGCCTTTTTTTTGCTAGATTGGTTGTTAGCTTTAAAAGTGACAGTTTTTACAAAAATAAGTACTGTGTGGTGGATGATATTTATGCTTATGTGAAGAGTGGTTCCTGTGGATTTAGAAAAGGGACTGAGATATTTGGAAAAATCAACTGATAAATAATTAAAGAAACTGTAAAGTGTTAAATTTCAGAGTTTGGTGGGGTGGTAGAGTGTTTAATTTAACACAGTATGTGTTGACTCCATCCAAACCCTTTGCAACCACAACCCTCAGCCACCTGATCCTGCCTTCCACGCCTTCTGCAATGTGAGGACCATCAATCGTAAAAAATGGCAGGAACTAGTTTCTCCTCAAGCCTTTTTTCTAAGTGCCTCTAAAAACTGGGAATAATAATTAAAAACAACATCCACAGAGCTTTTAGAAAAGTGCAGAATCACAAGTATCACTTCTCGTGAAAAATAACGTGTCTGAAAAGTAAACAAGCAGCAAGACAGAAACAGTGGCAGCCTGCTCAACCAACTCTATTTTATCTGAAATGAAAATATGGTACCAAGTCACCAGAAACAGTAAATAAACAGAACTGTAGCTGAATACTTTATCATGGACCACCAGATCCCTGTTTACACTGAGGAGAACCCTGACTTCCAACAACTTATCCTGAATCCAAGGTTTAACCTTCACATTATATGTACGCAGAAATCCCTGAGCTACACAGTAAAACAAACAATCAGTGTTGTTATTGATGTTGTTTGTATTGTTCTAATCTTTATTTAAAAAATGCTTGCCTTATAATTATTAATTATATTTAATCATCCCCCCCGTGGTATCAAAAATGGTATCGAGTACCTCACAGTCAAACAACTTAATGAGCTTTGGGCCGGTCTCTAAAACAGATGCCTCTATGCAAGTAAATGCACGCACGCACAGTGCTGTCTGACTGAAACAGTCATATTTTAATATCACAAAAGCAAATATTAACACCTCTTACAGTTTGAGTTTGATTTTCTGCCAACAGAACGGCAGCCTGTGAATGCAACATTTATTAGCGGCTGACTTGGAAATCACAGCGATCTGCATCAAAAACCCTCTCGCGGTGTGAAGATCACCACCTGATCTGAGAGCAGCCTTTCTTTAGGAAACAAGCTTCTGTCTCTGAAATGAAACCGTGATGAGACCATTTCCTCTCCAAGTGGATGCATGTTTTACCTCGTCTTTACAGGCTGTGACACACTGCAGAAGAGGATTGTGGTCCCTGCAGACGCTCTGACAGCAGACCTGAAGGACATGGTGAGGACTGCCAGGCACTGCTAGCTGTGTGCAGCTTATTGTTCCAGTCACTGCTTAAGAAAGTGTTTTCATGGAGAAAGCAGCCTTCCAGCTTCTAACCTTCTCCTCTGTGAGAAGAAAAAAACATGGCTGCCTGGAATGCTGGGGAAACCCCTCCCCCCCTTAGGGACACCACCCTCCCTCTCCCTCTCTCTCACAGGGGGGAGGGGCATGTTTTATACCTCCGCTATTGGCTACGATGCCGCCTGCCTGAGCTGGGAAACACTGACCCCCTGCTCCTGCTCCTCCACACAGGTATTCATTACAACAACCAGCCACATTCCTTTCAAGGTCACTCTCTCCCTGAGAGAGAGAGACACACACAAAGAGAGAGAGAGAGGGATTAGTGATACTGATCAGCTCTGAGTGTTTGAGTTGATGCTTGTTTGATGTGTGACCTGACAGAGGAGTCAAGTGGCTGAGGTTATATAAGTCTGCTTTCATTTTCTTCCTCTTATGCTGTGCTCACATCAAATGCAAGGTGATATTTTCATGTGGTGTTATTGCATACAAAGTTCATTCATTCAACCTTCATTTATACTCGAGAGCTCATTGAGGTCAATGCAAGGATGGGAATGGATGCAGCGTCGTGTCCAGTGGTGCGAATGGCGATTTTGGAATTCTTAAAAAATGTTAACTCAAGCGAAATTCACAGAACGCAAAAGCCTATTAGCTCTGAGATTCTCCTCCTGTCTTCACTGATGTTGCTGAATCACAAATGGAGGAAACCAATTAGGGCTGAAACGGTAGTTTGAGAACCGGCCGTTTGATCCGGTCTCCGGTTCGCCGCGGGCGGGGCGACATTGTGCAGTACGGCCAGAGCCAGGCCGGGAATCGTTAAAAAAACACCAGAAACGCAACAGGGACAGGCGCGCAGCGGGCCGAGCACTCAATCCGATTACTCGATTAATCAATGTAATAATCGGTAGGTTACTCGATTGATTTGATAGCTGCAGCCCTAAAACCAACGTTGTCTCCTGTGTCTGTGGACCCCCAGAGCGGGGGGTCACTGTTAACAGTGTAAAAGTCACTGTTAAATAAATATACTAACATACTGCATTGTGCTCGAATCATGCAAAGAACTGAATTAATAAACCTCAGTGTTCCTTCTATTCCATTATCCTGATTAATTCCACCTTCTAGGCATCAAACTCTCATAAAACTCTACAGGGAAAGCTGGGTTACTGAGTGAGAGATCGTATATATATATATATATATATATATACACACGATATATACGATATATATGTATATAACTCAATATCACAAATTAGCCTGCAGGGGATTTACAGTCTGCACAGCATACGCAGGCTCTGTCCTCAAACCCCTGATCCTGATCAGGACAAACACATTCTTTTCCTATCAGGAATTGTGGGAGGTGCTGGACATCCTGGACACATGGCAGGAATGCAGCTACGCGAGTCATGCACACATGTAGAAGAGGCCTTCAGGGAGAACACAACAGTGACGATAAGACACCCCTCAAGGCCTGTATAACTCCCTAAAACCCACCATCACCCCGATGAACTTCACCTCGCTCCAAAACATTTTCACAGTCCTCAAGGACTACATCCCCCCCCCCCCCCCCCCCCCCCCGGCCCCGCTGCTCTCACACAGACTCAGAGGAATGTTAAAAATGAACAACAGGTTAGCAGTTATTTCTCCATGGGATGCCAAGACACTCCAAGGACACTGGAATAACATCTGGGAGGGAAGGAGGGAGGGTTTGGATGGGGGCCCAGGACTGACAGTGTGGTCTGGGAGAAAAGGCTAAATTGTCACTACAAAATCCTCCAACAGTCTTGGAGCAAATTTAAAAAAACAAACCAGGAGGGCAAAAAGCTAACCTGTTTTTGATTGACGATACGCTGGTTTATTAAAGCTGTACTTGAAGTACAACAGTGTTTTAATAAGAGCTATGATTTGATGTGTGACAGCGGGACAGTGACGTGTGTGCAGTTCTGCTTGAGGACTGAATGGATCCACAAGAGGACGGATTTAAGTTTTAAGAGTCAACAAATTAAAAAAAAAGTTAAAAGAATATTTAATGCAGGACCGCTCACTGTCTCACTCTGAGCTGGTGTCTCTACCAGCAGAACTCATCCATACGAGGAAAATAACAACGCAGCTGATTACCGACCAAATGTACTGACACAATGAGACTTCTTTTCTGAATCTGTCAAGCATCTCCTGTAAACCATCAAACACATACTCCACCACAGAGCAGGGTCTGAAGTTCCACGTTGTAGTTAGTTCCTGACGTTGAGATATTTGCTAAGGTATTGTTTTATTATCAGTATTAAGCAAGTTATTGTATTGAAGTCCCAATTGTGGTGTTGTGACAACACTACTGACCTGTTAGGGGTTTAACTGTAAAGGAACATTTCAACTAGAGCTGTGCGATATTACGATATATATCGTAGTACGATATAAAAATGTCTACCGTAGGATATAACCCTCTGTCGTTTATATCGTAATTTTAACGTGTAGGCTACTTGTTTAGCACTGTTGCTACACGCATTTCCACTGCATGCGTCTCCGCTGCGTTGCGTCTCCGCCACGCCAGCGGAGCAGATACGTTTCACTTTAGTCTATGGGTCAATCCCCACCAGGTCCGCTGCGCTGCGTGTCCGCTGCGTCTCAGCTCCGGCAGTCCGCAGCTCTCCGCAACAAATACGGACTTTATTTCTGGCGGATGCCGGACCACGGCGCAGCAATTCAGCACAGAGCAAATATAGCGAAACAGGAAGTTCGGTACATACTCAACAATAAAACTTTTCAAAATAAAACACTTGTGTTAATAAAACCACTTGACTACGTCAAAAAAAGTCTTGTACTCCTTCCTTGGGAACACTGGCCTTTGTATCGCTTGGTTGCTGTGCAAAAAGTCACGAATAAAAGGAAAGAAGAAAGTGCCATTCATTTGCCTTTCATTCACATGGTTATCAAAAATAGTGCTGAGATGTGATTTATTTATATATATATATATATATATATATATATATATATATATATATATATATATATATATAATTCTAAGAAAAAATACTATATCGGGATATATATCGTTATCGGGATATAAAATTAGCTATATCGGGATATAACATTTTGTCCATATCGCACAGCACTAATTTCAACTATTCTGAGCAGATGGTCCACCTCCCATTGAGGGAACATGTGACTGCTGCAGGGTTCACTCAGGTGAACAGACTTCCAGGAACGCCGGCTGCAGAGCCGAGGTGTCAGGAGGCCCGTTCAGTTCCTCTTTCAGAGAATGCACTTTCCCCTGAACCCACCTTGTCTTCTTCAATTCCTGTTTCTCAGAAAGCTTTTCAAGAGTCTAGAACTCCCTTGACCTTCTAGAATGGTACAGTCTTTGGCCGACACCAATAATAATATGCCAGAAACCAAACGCCGTCCTGTTTGAGTTCATAACATCATCCAGAGTCGCTCGGTGAATTTCACCAAGCTCGTAGAGCTCCGATTCCTCCATTTCTGATTCAGCAACGTTGCGACATCATTGAAGACAGGAGGAGAACATCAATGCTAATTGGCATTTGTGACACAGCGTCATGCAAATTTCTCACTCTAGTTGAAATATTTCAACTTGAATATGCCTCAACACTGAGGCATATTCACCTCATACACAACAGCAGTGCAAATTTGCATATATTTGCATTTACTTTGTATGTCAGAGCGCCGTGGGAAAACTTTCCAAAAGGTTTGCATAACTGTGATTATAAAGCAGGGCTGTTGCTATATAATAACTTAACCATACACAATAAAATAACTATTGTAAGCAGGCCCGGTCAGGACCATTGGTTTTAAATATTTATTTAATTCAGCTCAGAAAACTATAATAGGGCTGGAACAGAATGTAGTCATGCCGAACCATCACGGTTTAAGCAACATAAACAATATGAAGATTGTTGCATGTAATGTAAAGTGCGAGTTTTACCCAAATGACAAAAAGATACATGCAGAAAAAATATCGCTAATATTAAACTTTTGTCTGCATATGGCATTGTCCGTTAGTAAACTAGTAAAGCATGCCTCTTGCTCCATTTAATTGGTTGCCTCGGCCAATTGATGGTGCTTTCTGGGAAATTTGTTTGCTCAGTGTTCATACACGTGTATGAAATGTTTCTTATTTTTATAATTAAAATAATTACCAGTGGACAAAATGTCCCCTCTGTCCCCAACAGGAGGGCTGTCTGTCGTTGACACTTGAACTGCTGTCTCTTCAGAACAAATCCGGATCCAGATACATTTGGGTTTGGACTGACCGAACCGTGACTCCTACAACTCCTTACAACTATAATAGAGCTTTATGGAGTAAAGTAAAGGCATGACAATGATGTCTAGTCTCACATCATGATATCGTTTCATTGTTTAGCTCTATCCGGCTCACATCTGGTCCGTCTCCAAAATAATCCCAAATTACTTCCATCCGATCTGATTGATACAAGCTGTGTCCTACATTGTCTCACCAGCTTTAGGGAGGGACACAACCAGAGTCTCCGCACCACAACACAGTGGAAGTGACTAAAGGACACTCCTTGCTAATCATCTTAAACCAGCGTCCCACAGATTCTGAGATATGCCAACACATGCTTATTGCTGTTTCAGATAAATGTAGATTTTTGCTATGGAGCAGAGTGAGCAGCTGGAAACATCCAGATGTGATGTCACTGCGTCCAAGACCAAGTGTAGCACTTTACAGGAAGAAGATCTGTCTCTGTGAAATCTTTCCTGTCTGTCCTCCCTACAAACCGTCCAACAGGAAGAGAATAGGCTTCATTGTGTGTTTAGTCTGAGTGCTGGTCTATGAGGTGTTGAAATAGCCTCAGCGTGTCCTGTCTGGGCTGATCTGGTGCAGTGGTTGCAATAAAAGCTCTTAGAAATGTCAAGCAGTCACACTGAATCAAATTAAGACGTTTTAAGACACCGCCGCGGTTAGTTTTCACACGGTGAAACATCAATCAAACCGTTGCATGACTGAAGACACTAGTAGTGATGTCATGCTGGACTTTGATGATTTGTTTAACCATGAAGCAATAGTCCATTTTATACACCCTGTTTGAACCGTATAACACCCATATGAACCCCGAATCAAGAGCCCATTTAATCCCAAATCAAACACTCATTTAATCTTAATTCACCAGATTTAACATTGAATAAACCGCCAATTTAACATTGAATCAACACCTGATTTTAATTTCAATCAACAGCCAATTTAACATTTAATCAACACCTGAGTTAACTTTGAATCAATACCTGACTTAAGCTTGAATCAAGCTTGAATCACAAGCTTGTTCAACCTTGAGTCAACAGGCTTCTTATTCAAAACCTGTTTAACCCTGAATGTACCGCTTACAAAGTCTCAGATAAACAACCCATTAACCTTAAATCAAAATCCCAAGTCTGTTTAAGTGACTTGATTAGCCTGTTCAGTTACCTGTTTAGCCTTAAATCGGCAGCTTGTTTAACCCTGAATTGAAGGCCTGTTTAACCTGAAAACGACGTTTTTTAACTAATCAAAATTGTGTTTAATGGAAAGCATGTTTAACCTGGATTTGATGGTGTGTTTAACTTTGAATTGACAACTTGTTTAAATCTTAATCAGCAGCCTTTTTAATTACAGCCTGGTATGAATCAGTGGTGGAAAGTAAGTACATTAAATAAGTACATTTACTCAAGTACTGTACCTTTTTTAACACTTAAAACACTTAAAAGTTTTTTATGTATGTATGAATGTGACATGTTGTCATACAGCAAATTAAACCACTGTATGAAACAAAATGTGTTTCATTAAAATGCATCTTACATGTTTGAACGGCACCGAAACAATAATAATTTAATATAATAACAACTACAGTTAAAGAACCTCTCTGATTGCATAATAAATACTTTAATTCATACTTTAAATTACACTTTTATATATATTTTTGAATGCAGTGCTTTTTTGTGGTATTAGTACTTTTACTAATATAACATATCTTAGCACTTCTTACCACTGTATTAATCAATGATACTGATTTAATTGACACTAACGATGATTAATTGGTCTCTCCCTGCATCACCTTCATCATTAGTTTCTGCCTCCCCACCAGCCTCCTGCTCTGTCCTCATTTTACTTTTTTGTGCAAAAATGCAGTATTATAGTGAACACGGAGCTATGACAAGTGCAGGTTTGAGCCTCAGTAAAAGCTTGCAAATGATCTACACTCACTGGTCAAGTTGACATTTGACACGTTAGGAGTGGAGATGGGAAAGACAGCAGCTTAAGTCTCCACTCCATTATCTTAACTCAAAAGAAATGATGTAATATGCTCATGTGACCATTTTGGTGGCAGTCAGGAGGCTTGGACGACACATTTAAAAGGTTTAAGTGGCCATTGTAAGGTCAAACGGTGACACCAACAGCCAGCTTGGTCACTGTCTGCTCGGATCTGCGAGGTCAGGGGTGATGGCAGTAAAATCAGTGTGAGGGGCAGAGGAGGTCGGCCAACTTGGCAGCAGACCTGCAGGCTGCTGGAGAGCAGCCAGCTCGGAGCTGCTGATCGCTGCAGCCTGGACCTTTTGGCAGAGTGGCGAACCTCGATGCTAAAGTCAACTTTGTGAAACGATGAGGAAAGCTGGACGTAACAGCAGCTGTGGAGGAGAAACAAGCTCAACGGTGAGCAGCTCAGAGTAAATACAACAGCAGCAGCTGTACTCCCCTCTGGAAAACCACAGATGGATCATTTTCTCATCTCTGACTTCCCCTTCTTAAGAAACGCGTCTTTCTTCAAAGGAAATATTCTAACATTTATGGACCAAAATTAATGTGTAAATGTCACTGACATGATGATAATGACAGCCTCTTAAGGATGAGTAAATGCTGTTTGTGAGGTTGAGATTGTTGAAGAATTTATGTGTAAAAAATTCTCTTTTTTTACACATAAATTCTTATGTATTCTATATATTCTTTACGTAATGACCCAGAATCAGCTTGTTTACTAAACAGACCAGAGGGAAATGGCTCCCTGCATTCCTTCAATCTATCTCTGCACAACTCAACACATTTCTTATTCATAGTATTCCATCACATCGTCATTACAGATGTAAGGCACAAGTAAAACGAGCTCCAACGTAACCAGCTGCAACATTACAGTGATGGGCACATTAAAACAAGAACAATATATACAATTCTGCATAATTAATACTTTCTACTTTTGGTTCTCCAAGTACAATTTTAGCTTTTGCACTTTTACTACTAATATTTTTAATGCAGGACTTTCACTTGTACGAGAGTATTTTACACTGTAGTATTAGTACATTTCCTAGTGAAGAGATCTGAGTACTTCTTCCACCACCGTATGTTAACATTAGTTTATTGAAATATTAAATGGTTTTCTTTTAAATGGTAAATGGCCTCATTTATATGCGCTTTTGTCCAAAGTGCTTTACAGTAACGACTGACATTCACCCATTCATACACACATTCACACACCGACAGCGGAGTCAACCACGCAGGGTGACAGCCAGCTCTTAGATACAGTTAATTTCTTTTTTCTCCCTAATGTGACTTTACTAAAACTTGTTCTCACTCCACAATTTTCACTGATAGTAAAATGCATGTGCTCGGACCGTTTCTACTTTTTAAAATAATTTCTTTGGACCCCCCACCCTTTTCGGTGCATACGACTGTCCATTCGCCGCTATTTGTGTGAGTCCTTTGTAATGGGGTTCCCCGTTTTGATAAATAAAAGTGTGACTGGTCCTCACATGTATAGTTAATTACCATGATGTTGATTTCACTTGACCACTAAATAGAGATAGAGCTAACGTTGTTAGGACTTGTTATTATCAATGGGAAAGAACATAATACGCATAAGGAATAAACCACAACGGGGATGTTGTTTATTGGAGAATGTACTTTGACTACAGTTGTCCTCTCCACTTAACTCATTGATTTGATCACATCAACTGGAATTAATTTAACAGAAATGAATATTGCATGCAAGCATAAACAGATCCTCTAAATAAGTCATGGAACTAATTTCTGTACTTTTAGCGTTTCAATATTTTCAAATATGTGATCTGACCGGAGACAACCATTTTACAAAATGTACCCATATTTCTGTCCGTCTGTTCTCATGGTATCATTACTGGTAGGCCGACTGGTAATTCTCTACGCAGGAAAAACCATGCACGTCATGACAATACTATGAATTAAAGTTAAATTGTTAGGATCAGTACATGGTTAAGTGTATCGTATCACAGAACACATCGAGAATACACCAATACCAGTATCCCCCTCCACTAAGGCAATGTGATTGTAACCTGTCATCAGTTGAGCCTAACAAGCCGCCCAGCGGTGGAGACACGTCGGTGGTTGAACGGAGCCGATGGCGGTGGCAGACTGGCAGTTGAATAAATCACTGTGACTACAAACTAGGGATGTCAACGGTTGACAAGGACGTCTTTGACAGGTTTCTACCCAAGAAGCTTGTTTATCAAGGAGTTAATGTTAGTTCAGTATGTTTTAGTTGGAAATAGTTGTTCAGCTTTTGATAAGCTGTGTGTACCGTTTACGTTACCAGATATAAGTCAATCTAAGGAATTTACCAATTAGGGGTCAAAGGAAATGTGAGGAAAATTCACAGAAAAGACACTTGGTAATGTTCTGCCCAGGCATGGTTAGTTTTTTTTCACAGATTTTTTCCGTACAGTGCACAGCCTGTTGAAACGTCACATTTTGCAAGAATAAAAAAAAAGAAAAGCAGCTGCAGGGCAGTCATCGTTATGCGTTCCCACACTGATCGCCGGTACAACGTGCTTCAACTGAACCCCGTAGCCGAGCTAAACTCAACCTGTTTGTAATGCGGTGACAGGTAATCGGAGGGGTGGAGCGGTTTGAATTTCAGATGTGTGGTGAGGATCAGAGCAGCTGGTGATCATGGTGAAGCTGAGGTCAGCTGGATTAAGGTGGAAGTGGGGCTCGACTTGACTTCTACGACTGCGGCAGAAGTCGTAGAAGTCTATTTCTATTTTGATATTTATGTTCAGACAACTGACAGACTGATCACTCATCTCTTGGATTAGATGAGATCATCCCCAGTTCATGATCCAATTAATCAAGCCGATTTTTATCTGCACTTTATTTAACCACACGTGTCTCTTGACATCGATATCTGGGTTTTTGAGGGCTCTGGTAAAAATGGCAGCTTGAGACACCAACACACACAAACGGGAGGATGAATGAAGCGTTAAAAGCACCGGGGGCCCAAGTGTCCTTTAGGGAGGCTCACTGCACCAAGTACTAAAAATAAATCCTCTTACCTTCACACCGACCACTTTCTTCAGATTTCGACATTCTCCGCCGTCCACTTCCTCTTGCTCTGTTGTCATGGCGACAGGCTGGCCAATCCCTGCCGTGTCCAGTGCCATATTGCCAAGCTGCTCGGCTGCAGTCAACTCTGGGTTTTGTTGGCCCTCGAATGGGCTGCTGCGAGGGGCCCCCAGCGGTAGGATGGGGGCCCCTGAGTCCTTCTCTGTGTTGACCAATCCTGTGGCCACAACCTCCATTTTCTCCTTCTTAGTTTTCCCAGACACCCCATCCTTGTCCTTTTTCACTGCGGGGAGGGTACGGGAGGGTTTACTAGACTTGTCAGTCCCCTTAGTGGGGGTAGTGTTGGGGTTCTGGAGTGGTGGCTCCCCGGGGGCCCGACCCTGAACCTCCTTCTTAGCTCCATCTGAGATGGGGGCCTTAACGCTCTCCTTAGAGTTCTTACTTCGCTTGGATTTAGACTTGCTCTCTTTGCCCTGTGCAGCGGCTACAGGACTAACAAACTTAATATTGTCGGGTAAAGCAGCCACAGCGCTGGGGGGGGCGGCCATGCCCCCTCCCTCCTTACTGCTCGACATTTCCAGTTTGTCCTTCTCCAGGTCGGCGTCCAGGTCAATGATCAGATTGCCAACACCGATATCCCACTCATCGCCGCTGTCGTACGTGTCCACCGCGTTGGAGTCCACACCTTTCCCGCCTGCAGGGCCGCTGCTGAGGGACATCTTAGTAGGAGCGTCCCTGAGCGCCGCAGGAGGGCCAGAGGAGGGCCGCGCTCCTCCCAGCCACAGGACGCCTCCTCAGGGCTGGGCCCCGTGCCGCCGCCCTGCTCCCCACATCGCCTCCTGCACACAGGACACACACCAGCATCAGAAAACACCCTCACAGGTTAGCAGCTTGTTTTGTCTCACTGCCGTTTGAAACCGAGAGAAACTCAATTTACAAATTATTGTCAGATCACAGCAGTTTGTATTCATTCACATCCATTTGAAAAAAAAATGTTTCATTGGCAGCTCAACCGTTATTTGGAGCTCTACCGTCCTGTTTGCTTACTAAAATGACAAACACAAGTCACAACTTACTTGATGTAATGTTATTTTGTTTGCCTGAAAGGCTGAGCAACAAACCCAGTCTATATGATTAGGGTTTCTTCTTCTCTCTTTAAATTTCCAGCAGGCTAGGCACATGAAATACCTCACTTACTCCCGCCAGTTAAAAAGACAACACATTGGGTCTTTGCCCACAGGAATGATGTAAGCGTTTACGAGTGGTGGGAATCACCCGAAGCCCCACGATACCGTGTCATCAGAATACCTAAGATACGATCTTATCGTGGTACTATTACCAACGGCTCACTGGTGATGGGATCTTCTAAGATACATGTTAATGCCTGATGTGAACATAGTGGATGAGTGCTTATGTCCCTGAGGTTCCTCACAAATGAAAGTTCCTGGAGACTTTTGATAGGAATTAATGGGAAATAAATGGAAATAATGCTCAGGCTGTTCAGCATATCAAATGCAGATGGAAACAAAGCAAATATATCTACAAGGTGAACTTTAATTCAATGAGATGACTCGTTGTACACTGTATTGAACTTCCATTGATCCACAACAAAAAGCATGTGGTGCTTCTGCTGCACAATGCAGACGTTTGGTTTCATTTGATCTCAGAGTGAGTTTTTACTACACGTTCATTTACGGTGTGTTCTGGTTTCTCTCCCTTCTGTTGGTGAAGAGGAGCTGAGAGACATTCCGCTAGCGTGTTGCTACCAATATTAGCCGCTCTGTTTCAACAATGCTGGGCTAAAGAAAATGTGCACAGAGGCTGGTGCTGTGAACCATGTCAGGAGATGCAATGACTTAAACCAAGTTAGAGTAGAAGAGTTCTGCACAAGGAAAAGTGACTGAAGTCTAGTGTTGTTTTTGGCGGCCTATTTTACTTTTAGTTTTAGTCTAGTCTTTGTCTCAAGCTATCATTTTAGCTTTTATCAGTTTTAGTCATGTTCATCCTATATTTAGTCTAGTCAAGTTTCAGTCGACTAAAAGTCTGAGCATTTTAGTCTTATTTTAGTCAGAATTGTCCGTGACTATTTTAGTCTAGTTTTAGTCGACGAAAACTGATGACACTATAGTCTAGTTTTAGTCAAAGATTGTATTTAGCCAAACCCATTTCACAATTCAAACAAGGTTATCTTTATTATTATATTATTATTACCTTATACACTCAAGAATACATCCATTCCAGACACAGAAGACGCTCTGATTTGAATTTACAAGATATTATTTTACTAACCAAAAATGTTATCGTCACATGACCAGTATTTTGGCATCTCGTCTTGTTTTCCTCATATAAAGGATCGTTGACGACGATATTTAGTCATAATTTTCATTAACGAAAGCAACACTACCCAGATACACATTTAATACAGTATAACTGTCAAAAAATTGTATACTTTATATTTTCATACTTATTTGACTCTCTTTCTTCTCTTTCTCTTATAACTGCAGCTGTATAACTTCCCGAGGGATTACTTAAGTATTCTGATTCTGATTTCCACAGATATTTATGAACAAGTATAAATAAATACAAATGAGGTCGCAAACTACATATAGCCTACAGATCGCATCTAACAGGATGTAACTTTTTCTATGACTTCATGTCAAATCTTCGAAGGCCGATGGAAACTGTGCGACTGGAGCGCAGCGTTTAGGCTCCGCCTCCTGCTGCTCCGCTGATCTCATCTGCTTTTCAGGCGAGGAGCAGTTCACCTCAAACGAGCAGACTGATAATAACGCGACTTAACGAGACGAAACAACGTTACAACATTTCGTCTTGCCTCGCTTTGGTCAACGAAAATTAAGACACATTTTAGCATAGTTTTTATTTTGTAAACCACATTTAGTCTCGTTTTTATTCGTCTACAATATTGCATTATATATTTAATTATCGTTATCGTCACATGACCAGTATTTTCGTTGCGTCTCGTTTTCTTCACGTGATAAAGGTTCGTTGACGACGATATTTCGTCATAATTTTCGTCTTGCAGGTGAAGGTTATTACTGACTGTGTCCTGGTCTGACAGGGGCTTCTATGTCAATACCCTATTTCTGTAGATTCCTGCACACTTGTAATGCACCACGGAAGAATCTCTGTTTTGTTTATGCACTGGAGATTATAGCCCAACCATTTTATCTAAAAATGTCGAGCGCCCTGCATTATGGTAAAATATTATGCATCAATTTATAGTATACATTTTTGCTTTCCATAAATGTCTTTATGGAAAGCAAATGTGTAACGGTGTTCTTGCATGATGTCAATATATTCAGGAATGAGCAAGTTATTGAAAAAGAAAACTCTGAAATTTGTATAAATCAGGAAACCTTTTTTTTTGTTTTTTTTACAAACTCAGGTTTGAAAGGCTAAACTCCTATGTTGAAAAACACAAAAGTTATTGAAGATTGAAATGGGTCATATTGCTATATGATGGTCGCTAACAACTCCTGGAGTGACAGGCATACTGGTCAGAAATTCCAACTATGTGCGCTCTCCACCCTGAAGACCATCTATGTTTTATCTATGCTATTGTAATTTAGAGTGGGGACTTTTCATATTCTGGATGGGTGTCTTTCTATATACTCAAAAAAAGTTATAGGGTCATTCTGTGTCATTTCATCAAATTTCTGAAAATCTTCCCACCTGACCATCTCACAATGTCCTGAAAAAATTTGAGTACAAAGATACACTTGTTAATAGGAAATATCCAAAATATTAAGTCTCTACTGTCAATAGTTTTCTCATGAAACATCATTGAATGAAGGGTAGTTTAGACGGTTTTTGGCATCATGCTCTGAAAAGCCATTTTTAAACAGCAATATCTGGAAAACTATCTCACCTGTGGCCTTCAAAATTTCTACAGTGTATATCTGTTACTAATAGCCTCCAGACATGAAATATCAGGGGTGTAGCTCAATGATAACCTAGTATGGTAGGTACTTAAAATGTGGCTTGTTGAAATAAAGTAGTACATTTGAAGAGTGACTGAGCTCCCATTTTTGCAGATAAAAGACTTCTATCACTTCTGCCTCTATCTCTGGTGTTTCACAGATATTAAGGCTCAAAAATGGAAGTTAACACATCTTTGCCCAACTTCAGAGTCATATTCCAAAAAACTGACAACACGTATCAGGTCCAAACTTACTTTTTTTGAAAGATCATATTCTTGTTAAAATCATATTAAAAAATCAGGAGGGTGTTTTGCCTCAATTTGTCGCAGTGATTTTTTAAATTCCTGATATTGGTGGGGTTTTTGTGGCCGTTTTTGGTACTGCATGTCTTAATATCCTACAAGTAAACATCACAGGAGGGCAATTCAAATGTGTTTTTTACCATTTACCAAAGACTTATATGTGACTAAATACTACTGATAAATTTAGCCTTATGAAAACATTAAATTGTAGCACAGTTGTAGTTATAGAGGCAATAAGTCCTTGGATGCGAGTTGAACATGCTGAAAGCAGCTTTTAATGTCTTAAACCATGAACAAATGAATTGAAGACTGTACATTTTGTCATACTTTAAGTATATAAATTACACAACCAAATCAAATAATAATCTTAATTTGAGCATAAAGAGTTTACATTACAGTAGAAAAGTCTCCAAAGTTTGATATTGAATAACAGTTTGTCTCTGTGCTCACTATGAGACAATATGTGAGTTGTGTGTATGATCAGAAATGGTGGATAGGAAGTATCAGAGATGTTTCAGATGAAGATGTACTGGTTCAGTTCATGCACCCACATGGCCCTGCCAAGAGTTTCTACTGGCCAAGAAGAGAAGACATGTGCAATGTCCCACTGCAAGGATTGACGTTCCCTCTACAGAAACTGGGTGCATGTATGCCATCAAAAAAGATGAGCACAATAGAGCAGAGATGTACATTAGACTATTTGTAAAGTCACTGCCAAATTAATGAATGTGACGAAGGAATTGGATCTAAAAGATGAAAAATGTGTGATCCCTCATAGTGAGCATAGAGACAAACTGTTATTCAATATCAAACTTTGGAGACTTTTGTACTGTAATGTAAAATATTTATGCTCAAATTAAGATTCTTATTTGATTTGGTTGTGTAATGTATGTACTTAAAGTATGACAAAATGTACAGTCTTCAATATTTTGCTATGTTTGTTCATGGTTTAAGACATTAAAAGCTGCTTTCACCATGTTTAACTCACATTCAAGGACGTATTGCCTCTGTAACTACAACTGTGATCGATTTTAATGTTTTCGTGAGGCTAAATTTATCAGTAGCATTTAGTCACATGTAAGTCTTTGGTAAATGATAAAAAGCAAAATTGAATTGCCCTCCTGTGATGTTTACAAGTAGGCTGTTAGGACATGCAGTACCAAAACCGGCCACAAAACCCCACCAATATCAGGATTTTTAAAAATCACTGCGACAAATTGAGGCAAAACACCCTCCTGATTTTTTAATATGATTTTAACAAGAATATGATCTTTAAAAAAAAGTAAGTTTGGACCTGATACGTGTTGTCAGTTTTTTGGAATATGACTCTGAAGTTGGGCAAAGATGTGTTTACTTCCATTTTTGAGCCTTAATATCTGTGAAACTAATAATCTAAGAGAAACCATATTTTGTAGAATGTTTAAGCTAACACCAGAGATAGAGGCAGAAGTGATAGAAGTCTTTTATCTGCAAAAATGGGAGCTCAGCCATCCTTCAAATGTACTACTTTATTTCAACAAGCCCCTTTTTAAGTACTTACCATACTAGTTTATCATTGAGCTACACCCCTGATATTCCATGTCTGGAGGCGTTTAGTAACAGATATACACTGTAGAAATTTTGAAGGCCACAGGTGAGATGGTTTTCTAGATATTGCCGTTTAAAAATGGCTTTTCAGAGCATGATGCCAAAAACCGTCTAAACTACCCTTCATTCAATGATGTTTCATGAGAAAACTATTGACAGTAGAGACCTAATATTTTGGATTTGTCCTAGTAACTAGTGTGTCTTTGTACTTGAATTTTTTCAGGACATTCTGAGATGGTCAGGTGGGAGGCATTTGATGAAATGACACGGAATGACCCTATATATATTTGGCTTTCGGGTGAAATTTATAGAAAAATGTAAAGAGTTCACAGTGGTATTATATCATGAAAGTAGAAGCATGCTATGGTGATTTCCTCATCTAAAACTATTTATTGAAACAAAAGCCAGCAGCAGTGGTGTGTATACCACAACATAACATGTCACTGTCAATGTCCCCACGTAGGGCTGGGCGATATGACCTCAAATCAATATCACGATATATTGAGGAACTCACCTCGATAACGATAAATGAACGATAAGTTTTTGCGAGCGTTCGCGAGCGTTCCCGAGGCGGCGAGTCGAGCCCGGCGCCTCTGATTAGCATAAAGTAGATTCGACTTCAACTTTGGGCAAATGAGGAGCGGCCAACTCGCGCGCCGTCTCTCGACATTCGCCGCGACGCTACCAGAATGCATTGCACAGCTTTTCACATAGACAATGAATGGGACGCGGGGAAACACCGCTGCCTGTGGACACGCACCTTTACTTCGGCTGCCGTGGCAGCAGCCGCTTCATCGTTTAAACCGGCGGGCTCCATTTTCGTCTCACCCACACTTTCCCTTCTTGTTACAGACTGGATGGGGTGGAGTCACGTGACTGCACACACTGTATACGTAGTACAGTACAGCCGAGCGTCTTAAAGGGACATGAACATACTGGTAGCCTACCTACACACACAGCCAAACAAGAAAAAAACGTTTTTTTTTTTTTTTTTTTAAACCGAATATACCGACATGGGCAAAATGACGTCGGTTGTCGTCGTAAATTTCGGTATCGGTACATTTTCGGTGTATCGCCCACCCCTATCCCCACGTCTCTGCCTTTCTGGGACTCTTCCAGTCTCTGTGTCTCCGTAGCAACCTGCTGATGACACTCTGTGACTCTCTCAGCTCATTGGCCACTCCCCTCTGACAACATCCTGTTTGAAGCCTTGCATGGCGAGGTGCTGTTGATCACTTGTTAGGTGTCGTCTTGGACTCATGATGTCAACATGTGAACAGTATGATGAAGACGATGTTTAAATACCGATTCTAATTGAACCGGGACATTGATTGGTCGATTAAAGAGTCAAACAGCTGTTGTGAATGTTGCCGTTCAGCTCCGTGTTAGAGAACAGCAAGTTGTGTAAAAAGTCCTGAAACATTGAACAGTTGGACATGTGCATTCAAAAGTTTAGAGAAGGTCAAATTAAGTTCACCTGTAAAGGTTAAAGTGCATTTTAGGTTCATCCTGAAATTTCACCTGAAAGCCAATTATATCCCTAACCTTTTGTGAGTAGTGTATATGTATGTTGGAGTGGTTGCTTATGCTTTTTCTGTAAGTGTTCCTTGTTAAGTATTTGAACACAATATGTACTTATGTCCTATCAGATGAAAAGGGGACAACTAATTGTACAGAAATGTATATACTGTATGGTTGATGAAAACTAAATAAAAATGAAGTTAAAAAAAATACCTTACTAACTTTTTACGTGGCCATTAATATACCTGGGTTAAGTAAAGCCTACAAGGGAAACACTGTTCTCTCTGTGATTTTTAAAATTAAACTACATTAAGTGGACCCTGCTCATTAATCTGGTACTATATGAAATGAGGCCAAAAATTAATTGAGAACCTGAAATCTCCAGCCAAAATGGGGGCCTTCACATTAACCACGTTTTGATATACATGAACACATTATGCAATAGATTAAGCCCAAAATAAACAAAAAAACGTTTTAAGTGTAATTTAGCTGTTCTTACTCAGTGATCACCTCAGTGCTGTAAGAAAGAATAAATCAAATATAATGCAAGGCCAAAATGAACACTCAGACAACAAGACACAGCATAAATGTGAGCCTTTCACATGCTTGACATGAAATATAACTATCTGTTAAAAACCCAGCAGATATTCAGTGTTCCATGCAGGTTCATTGGGCTGCTGCTGCCGGGCGTTTGGCTTGCTCCGGTTTTATCTCCGGGTGGCGATGGCCAAGATGAGCGCTCACGTTCGTCATGTTACCACAATACGATTCCTGTGCATGGCAGAGTATGCATTCAGCTTTGGTTATATTTGGCTCTGCTTTTCCTGAAAGCGTGTCAAACCCAAAGTGTGCCCATACTTTGGGATTAACATGTCAGGGTGCAGGTGTGGGACTGTCTGCGATTTTTCTGACTCTCAGCTCATAATTCAATGATTTTGAAGAGATATGATGTTGCACTGTCACCATCTACTCTACTCTACTGTACCGTAAAAAATAAATAGTAATATATCGATAACGGGCAGAAATATACATTTTTGAAATCATCTCATAAAAATAGATGATTTTTTCTACCCCTAGTTACATTTCAATTAATACTTGAATGGCCAAAACCTGCTGTAACACCCAGTATCACTTCAGGGTCATTCCGTGTCATTTCATCAAAGTATCAGAGATGTTTCAGATCAAGATGAAGATGTACTGGTTCAGTTCATGCACCCACATGGCCCTGCCAAGAGTTTCTACTGGCCAAGGAGAGAAGACGTGTGTAATGTTCCACTGCAGCATAGAATTGCAAGGATTGACGTTCCCTCTCCAGAAACCCGGCGCATGTATGCCATCAAAAAAGATGAGCACAACAGAGCAGAGATGTACATTAGACAATTTGTAAAGTGAAAGACAAATTAATGAATGTGACGAAGGAATTGGATCTAAAAGATGAAAAATGTGTGATCCCTCATAGTGAGCATAGAGACAAACTGTAATTAAATATCAAACTTTGGAGACTTTTGTACTGTAATGTAAAATCTTTATGCTCAAATTAAGATTATTATTTGATTTGGTTGTGTAATTTATATACTTAAAGTATGACAAAATGTACAGTCTTCAATATTATGCTATCATATGTTTGTTCATGGTTTAAGACATTAAAAGCTGCTTTCAGCATGTTTAACTCACATTCAAGGACGTATTCCCTCTGTAACTACATCTGTGCTACATTTTAATGTTTTCGTAAGGCTACATTTATCAGCAGCATTTAGTCACATGTAAGTCTTTGGTAAATGGTAAAAAACACAATTGAATTGCCCTCCTGTGATGTTTACTAGTAGACTATTAGGACATGCAGTACCAAACACGGCCACAAAAACCCCACCAATATCAGGATTTTAAAAAATCACTGCAACAAATTGAGGCAAAACACCCTCCCGATTTTGTAATATTATTTTAACAAGAATATGATCTTTTTTGGAATATGGCTCTGAAGTTGGGCAAATATTTGTTTACTTCCATGAGCCTTAATATCTGTGAAACTAATCATCTAAGAGAGACCATGTTTTGTAGAATGTTTAAATGTACTACTTTATTTCAACAAGCCACATTTTAAGTACCTACCATACTAGGTTATCATTGAGCTACACCCCTGATATTTCCTGTCTGGAGGCTATTAGTAACAGATATACACTAGGGGTGTAACGGTACACAAAAATCTCGGTTCGGTACGTACCTCGGTTTTGAGGTCACGGTTCGGTTCATTTTCGGTACAGTAAGAAAACAAAATGCAAAATATAAATGTACTAGTTGTTTATTACTTTTGTGCTTTTAACAGTAGGAACATGCACTGGAGCTAGAATGCTGCTCAAAAATATAAATACAAGTATTTAAAATATTTATTTAAAAAATAAAAATAACAGACTGTTTCTTTAAAAAATATATTTTCTCCATCTGATGTGCAAAATTGAACAGGGCAGGGAGAGGCTATTTAAATGCGGTGGGGAGCTGTGTTTGCACTAACGTTACGCTAACATTCGGTCTGCTGTGGTTGGGATGCGCTCTGACATCTCTGCAGTTCGCGAGTCCGCGGCTCTGGGGCGAGTTGAACTGGCCACTAACCGGGAAGAAATAGTGACCAATCGGTCAGCCATGGTCGGGATGCGCTCTGACCTCTCCGCAGCTCGCAAGTTCCCGTTACGGAAGCGAGGTGAAGTGGCCATTAACCGGGAGGAAATGGCGAAGTTAAGGGCAGCGAAAGCGGCAGAGGACAGTGATGATTAATAAATTAAAAGAGAAAATAAAAGGGGCTCCCACACCATCCCATCAAATAGTAGCTAAACTGGACTTTTTTTTTTTTTTTTCCTGCTCTCTGTCGATTTGACCCCCTCCAGACTTTGTTACATGATGAGACTGCTGTTCACTCGTGATGAACAAATATGGACACGTGTGCAAACACTCACGTAATCTGTATGCACTGGACTTCAGCTCTCTGTATCACCTACTGCTGTAACATAGTATGTCAAATGTCACAAGTGTAAGAAAATGTTAAAATGCAATTGACAAGAAAAGAGGGTCATTCCTTGCCAACTCAGCCATGCATGTACATGACACCTCTCAGATTTTGCTGAAAAGCGGTGAAAATATGCCTTATGTTACCAAACGAGGGAATCTGACGTTTCAGGTCAATAACTCAAACGGTTTGCCCGTGGCGTCCATTTGAATTTCAAGTGCCACACCCCTTTTTGACCCATTGGAATTTCGCATTTCATTTGTTGGCATTTTTGGAGGCCCATAACTTCTGTTCTAATAGTGATAGAAGGCTAATTGCTCTGTAAGTTCATTGTAATGTGTACTACACAATTCTACAGGCAGAATCAACATTCCTTACTGTTTGGGTGAGAGGTGGGTCACCAAAGTCCAATTTTTTTTTGACGGACAAAATTATTTTTCACTTTTTGGGTGCTCCTAGCACCACGACGAATGATCATATTTATTCTAAACAGGATTATTTGTTATATTTGGGACCTTTGCTCTTGCCAAAATGAATTTGAAGGGTATGGTACCACTGGTGGGGGTTTTATGGGGGTCCAAAAACCCTCCCGGGCAGAGGTGACTCTTTTGGAACCCCATATTTGGACCCCCAAATGACCGCGTGGGCACTTGATGATCCTAATGGGATTTATACCAGATAAAGATACATATTTGTTCTTTTTAATTAAATAAAACCTTTGACTATGAAGCTCCTTAATATGAATTTTATTCGTCAAAATTGTTTAAATATTTAATTGTTTGCCATCACTGAGCGTAATAATAAGTTATTTCCACTATTTTCATGCTTTATCATCACTAAATTCTCCCTGATCTACATTCCAGACTTCTGGAAAAAAAAGTCCAAAATGGTGCATTTTGACGAATAAAATTCATATTAAGGAGCTTCATAGTCAAAGGTTTTATTTCATTAAAAGAAAGAACAAATATGTATCTTTATCTGGTATAAATCTTATTAGGATCATCAAGTGCCCACGCGGTCATTTGGGGGTCCAAATATGGGGTTCCAAAAGAGTCACCTCTGCCCGGGAGGGTTTTTGGACCCCCATAAAACCCCCACCAGTGGTACCATACCCTTCAAATTCATTTTGGCAAGAGCAAAGGTTCCAAATATAACAAATAATCCTGTTTAGAATAAATGTGATCATTCATCGTGGTGCTAGGAGCACCCAAAAAGTGAAAAATAATTTTGGCCGTCAAAAAAAAATTGGACTTTGGTGACCCACCTCTCACCCAAACAGTAAGGAATGTTGATGCCTGTAGAATTGTGTAGTACACATTACAATGAACTTACAGAGCAATTTTCAGCCTTCTATCACTATTAGAACAGAAGTTATGGGCCTCCAAAAATGCCAACAAATGAAATGCGAAATTCCAATGGGTCAAAAAGGGGTGTGGCACTTGAAATTCAAATGGACGCCACGGGCAAACCGTTTGAGATATTGACCTGAAACGTCAGATTCCCTCGTTTGGTAACATAATGCATATTTTCACCGCTTTTCAGCCAAATCTGAGAGGTGTCATGTACATGATACCCCGATTTTGGCTGTTTTCACATGGAATGACCCAAGACTATTTTTATTCTTTGTTCTTTTTTACTTTCTATCTTTAATTTAATTTAATTTTTATTCTTTAATCTTATTATTATTATTATTATTTTTTTTTATTCTTTATTTTCCCCCCTGGGTAATGGGGGCGGGACTAGATAAGCCTCGGCTTCTCCCGCTTTCCCTTTCGGCCATGTGTATTCATGTTTACTGTGTGAGCAAGATGTGTGATGATGAGTTAATGTACATGCCCGAAATAAACAAATAAATAAATTAAAAAAAACGTTACGCTCGTCTTTCTCCTCATTGTAGCGATGTTCACGTGGGGGGGGGGGGTGCCGTCTCAAATGCGTCAACAGGTTTGACGTGTTGCCAGAAACATACCCGACCTCACATGAACAATGTCGGCAAACCGCTTTGGTTTTATCAACCTCTCTTTGTCCCTGTTTGTATCTCAACGGGAAGCCGAAGTGTTCCCAAACGGGAGACCTTAATGTCGCGGGAGGGTCCTCCAACTCTGGCTTGTTGCCAACGCTAGCGGCATTAGCCATGACGTCCGCTACTACTGCTGTTTATTGTGTCGCGGTGTGCGCAACTGCGCATGTGCGGCTGCAGCATGCTCCACACATGCGGTCCTCTACTTAATATGTCCGTATGAAAAACTTGTTCGGTACGCCTCCGTTCCGAACCGAGCACCCCGTACCGAAATGGTTCAATACAAATACATGTACCGTTACACCCCTAATATACACTGTAGAAAATTTGAAGGCCACAGGTGAGATAGTTTTCCAGATATTGCCGTTTAAAAATGGCTTTTCAGAGTATGACGCCAAAACCTGTCTAAACTACCCTTCGTTCAATGATGTTTCATGAGAAAACTATTGACAGTAGAGACCTAATATTTTGGATTTGTCCTATTAACAATCATTTTTACAGGACATTCTGAGATGGTCAGGTGAGAGGCATTTGATGAAATGACACGGAATGACCCTTCATTATGTGTAGTTCAGTAAGAAAAGGTTACATTTTTACACTGAAATTGTGACCAAGCCTTTGCAACTCTAGTAACGTTACAAAAACCTCCACACCAGCCGCTCTTGATTAAAACCTACAGCAGGACTTAAGTAGTCTTTAGAACTGGTTTGTTAGATTCTGGTCCAGTCCATAAATAACAACCACTCTGAATCTTTCTTTAGTTTGTCTGATTCAGCCTCCATCATTCAGTAAACACAACCATCATCTAAACTGGGCCTGAGGAAAACGTGTCTCCAGCAAGCACTGAGTCTGTTTGTCTGTCAGCAGCATCATTTGAAAATGTATTTAGAGATGGCCATTAAATCCATTTGACAGGGAGGCTTTCATCCAAGGAGCAGCTGATTAGATAAAGGCCTGACTGGGATTTCCTCTGGGCGACAACATTTTGGGGTTACTTTGATACAAAAATCTAAGTCTGAATCCTGATGGGATGTTTTACAACGGCAAGAAATCCATTTATCAAACCCATATGTGTATTGCAAACTCCAGCCAGCAGAGAATCAGAAGTTAATTTCAACATGTATTACCTTTTCTAATGTTAAAATACTATATATAAATAATATACATTTAAAAAAATAATCATTTAATGCCATTTTGTGTCTGCTGCATATTTTTGCTGGCTCTTTCAGAACAGATACACAAGGCTGACCTTTGACCCCGTGTGCCGGGAGCATTACTTAACAACATGACTGCTAAGCTCAGCCAATCAGGCACCGAGTGTGCTCCGCCTGCCTGAGAAGCCAGATGGTCAGATGGGGGGGTCAGTGCTAATCCGGCTGCTAATAACTTTATATGCGTCCAAAACACACAGAGAACCTACCAACAACACGCAGAAACACTAAAAACCCAACCACGTGTTCAACAAGCACACACCACACGGCACCAACTCCCACCAACAGTCAAGAACACAGATAGTAAATACACAATAGTGTAAAACAGGAAGCATTCCACCATTGATTCTATTCATTATCAACACTGTTCACACGTCTACGAGGCAAAGTCTGACGGACCATTTTTTGGATTAAATATACATCGTAGTCAACAGCAAGACAAACTTGTGCCATGAATTACACATCTGACAATTTAAAATTAATTTTTCACACATCAAACATTTTTCCATGTAAAGTCAATGCACACTGCCAGCATGGACGCAAATGAGGCGAAATTTTCATCTTTCGAGTTGAAATATCTTATCTCAGTACGATAGTATCTTATGTTTCTTACAGAGGCCAAACCAAACTGTGCTACAAACAAGGTCGCTGCCGTATTTATGCCGAAACAAAGTTTTTTCCAGTGTTGACAGAGCAGCAACGGTGTTAGCTAGAGATGCAACAATACAGTTAGCCCACGGTGTGTGTTCGGTACCAGGATGTAACGTTACTATAACAACAGGTCTCTCTGTGTGTTGGGTACCAGGATGTAACGTTACTATAACAACAGGTCTCTCTGTGTGTTGGGTACCAGGATGCAACGTTACCCCCAATCTCACGACCTGCGCGATCATCTCCCTCCCCTCCCTGGCTGTCTGAACCTCTGCGAACCAACAGATCATTGTTGCGAGCGTCAGAGAGAAAATGGAAGAAATCGGGCCAGCACGAGGACCTGGCTCACTACCACCACCTCCTCTCTGACTTCACCTCAACTGTTTCGGCAGCTAAATCTGCCTTCTACCTGGCAAAGATCAACTCTTCTGCCTCCAACCCCAGGAAACTCTTCTCCGTGTTCTCCTCCCTCCTCACCCCTCCCCCCCTTCCTCCCTTACTGCCGATGACTTTGCAACTTACTTTACCAAGAAAGTAAATGACATCAGCTCCTCATTCACGCCTATTCCCTCCCAGAAGACATCTCCCCCAACTCTCAACTCGGATGGTCTTACCAGCTTTAGCCCCCTCATCTCTGAAGACTAGGGTTGCAAAGGGGCGGAAAATTCCCGGTAAATATCCGGAAAGTTTCCGGTAAATTTCCACGGGAACTTAAGCTTGGGAATTTTGGAAATATTCCATATTTGGAAACTCTCCATGGGAATAATGGGAATTATGGGAATTAATGGGAATTTAGGGGAACTAACTGGGAATATATTATATCCAAGCATAAATATGAACAGAAGTCATAAGAAAACATCCATACAAAATGTTTTCAACAGATATTTCAACAGATTTATTTGAAAGTAGAACAGAACATGTTTTAATTAGTTGTTTCATGGGTGAAGTCAAAAACAGGAATGTTAGGTTCAATACTCCCAACCCCACTCATTCAAAAATGGAATGGAATGTTCCCATTCATGTCTATGTAAGAAGCCGTGCAATGCCGTCACGGAGCGGCGAATTTCGAGAGACGGAGCGCCGCTGCCCGCAAGCAATCGAAAATCTTTTAAACTGACCGGTGTCGATCTAAATTAAAGACAGATTCAGCAACTGCATAGCTTATTTCTCGCCTAACATGTTTTCAGAAACACATTTCAGTTAAATAAGAGGGAGGTGGGAGGCTGCGAGGGGAGAACGAAACGAGCTCGGAGGGGCACAGAGGGGAGGGGAGGGGTGTGTGTGTGTGTGTGTGTGTGTGTGGGGGGGGGGGGGGGGGGGGGGGGGGTGCTTTTCAAACCTTTCAAATCGTAGACTAGAGCTGTAATAAATATATTTCCCCATAATAGCATCAAAACTTACTTCACTTTGTTTAGTCCAGAAGCTCAAATGTGTGCCTTCAATAGTCTTTGTGCTTCAGGCTCAAAAGTGTGGTCCAGTCTTCTAGTGATCTTCTGTACATGTGATGGAGGCATGCACAGTGCCAGTAGGGGGTGTGGTCTCAATAGCCTGCAATAAGCAGTGTGCTCTGTGCATGTGGTTGAGGAATGGCATGGATATTCAAGTGTATTTGAATGGCATCTGTTTGTTTTAGTCAAGATTATGCTACAAAATAACTCCTCAGCTATATTTTTTGTCCCCTTTGAAGAGCCAACCATCAATTTTAAAAATTTCCAGTTTATTCCCGTTTATTCCCATAAATTCCCATGGAAAGTTTCCACTTTTGAAAATTCCCGGAATTTTGCAACCCTACTGAAGACGTTCACGCACTTGTTACATCTAACCGTGCCACCACCTGCTCCCTTGACCCGATTCCCTCCTCTCTTCTCCAGGACATCTCACACAACATCTTGCCATTCCTCACCACCCTGATCAACTCCTCCCTCACCTCTGGTGTCATTCCAGCGGATTTTAAGACAGCTACCGTGAAGCCTCTCCTTAAAAAACCAACCCTAGACTCTACTGACATCCAAAGCTACAGACCTGTATCTCTTCTTTCATTCCTCTCTAAAACCTTGGAACGTGCCACCTACAACCAACTGTCATCCTATCTCTCGCAGAACAACCTCCTAGACCCTAATCAATCAGGATTCAGGACTGCTCACTCCACTGAGACGGCCCTCCTCACAGTGTCCGAGTCCCTGCGAGACGCCAGAGCCTCGTCCCACTCCTCCGTTCTCATTCTCCTCGACCTATCTGCTGCATTCGACACAGTCAACCACCAAATCCTCCTCTCCACTCTGGCTGAACTTGGCATAACTGACTCTGCTCTCACCTGGTTTACATCATACCTGACAAATCGCACCTTTCAGGTCACATGGAATGGCTCTATGTCCAAACCCTGTTCTCTGGACACGGGTGTCCCTCAAGGCTCAGTATTAGGACCGCTTCTGTTCTCACTATACACCAGATCACTAGGTTCTGTTATCACATCGCATGGATTCTCCTACCATTGCTACGCAGATGACACCCAGCTGTTCCTCTCTTTTCCCCCGACCTCTGACACTCACATTGCAACTCGCATCTCGGACTGTCTGGCTGACATCTCTGTCTGGACAACTGCACATCACCTCAAGCTTAACCTGAATAAAACCGAACTCCTCTTCATCCCAGGGAAAGACTGCCCTCGCATGGACCTGTCGGTCACTGTCAAGGGCATCACAGTATTGCCGTCGTCAACTGCGAGGAACCTGGGTGTAATCCTCGATGACCAACTATCCTGCACCCCCAACATCACTGCTGTGGCCCGATCCTGCAGATTTGCCCTCTACAATATCCGCAGGATTCGGACCTTCCTCACAAAGGATGCAACGCAACTCCTGGTCCAAGCACTGGTCATCTCCCGCCTTGACTACTGCAACTCTCTCCTGGCCGGACTCCCGGCCTCTGCGATTAAACCATTGCAGCGTATCCAGAACGCTGCAGCACGCCTTGTCTTCAATCTACCCAAATTCTCCCATGTGACCCCCCTCCTCCGTGACCTCCACTGGCTCCCTGTTGCAGCACGCATCCAATTCAAGACGATGACACTGGCCTTCAGGGCCATCAATGGAACGGCACCCATCTACCTTCAAACACTGGTCAAACCTCATGCCCCGAAGAGAGCACTTCGCTCCTCTACTTCAGCTGGCCGGCTGGTACCACCATCGCTGAAATCAAACAAATGTCGCTCAGCAAACTCCAGACTCTTCTCTGTTCTGGCGCCTCAGTGGTGGAACGAACTCCCGACTAATGTCAGGACAGCTGAGTCATTTGCCATTTTCCGAAAAAGGCTCAAGACTCACCTGTTCAGACTTCACCTCGACTCTACATAGCATGAGCCACTAACTACCCCCCCCCCCCCCCCAAAAAAAATAAATAAATTAAAAAATTAAAAAAACCTTACCTATAGCACTCTGATCGTATAGCACTGTTGCTCTTGAAGTACTAGTTTACTCAGATGAGGACCTAACACTTGTTCTATTTTTAGCTCTTACTTTATCAGCAATGATACGTTGTGGTTTCTTTGTTTCCTTCTTTTGACAAATGTACTTATTGTAAGTCGCTTTGGACAAAAGCGTCTGCTAAATGACCTAAATGTAAATGTTACTATAACAACAGGTCTCTCTGTGTGTTGGGTACCAGGATGTAACGTTACTATAACAACAGGTCTCTCTGTGTGTTGGGTACCAGGATGTAACGTTACTATAACAACAGGTCTCTCTGTGTGTTGGGTACCAGGATGTAACGTTACTATAACAACAGGTCTCTCTCTGTGTGTTGGGTACCAGGATGTAACGTTACTATAACAACAGGTCTCTGTGTGTTGGGTACCAGGATGTAACGTTACTATAACAACAGGTCTCTCTGTGTGTTGGGTACCAGGATGTAACGTTACTATAACAACAGGTCTCTCTGTGTGTTGGGTACCAGGATATAACGTTACTATAACAACAGGTCTCTCTGTGTGTTGGGTACCAGGATGTAACGTTACTATAACAACAGGTCTCTCTGTGTGTTGGGTACCAGGATGTAACGTTACTATAACAACAGGTCTCTGTGTGTTGGGTACCAGGATGTAACGTTACTATAACAGGTCTCTCTGTGTGTTGGGTACCAGGATGTAACGTTACTATAACAACAGGTCTCTCTGTGTGTTGGGTACCAGGATGTAACGTTACTATAACAACAGGTCTCTCTGTGTGTTGGGTACCAGGATGTAACGTTACTATAACAACAGGTCTCTGTGTGTTGGGTACCAGGATGTAACGTTACTATAACAGGTCTCTCTGTGTGTTGGGTACCAGGATGTAACGTTACTATAACAACAGGTCTCTGTGTGTTGGGTACCAGGATGTAACGTTACTCACACTAACAACAGGTCTTGCGCTTTCTTTCTATTTCTGCTGATAAAAAGAGTCGCTGGATAAAACACATCGGGTAAGATAACGTTACATTTCTGATGGAAGCTAAGTTAGCCAGCTAGCAAACCAAGCTAACGTCCATGTTGGTGACGTACATTGAGAGAGATGAGGGAGGTTCCCCGAGTGGTTTCACATTAAACTAAATGGTACGATGATAAACTGAGACTTTCTGGACTTGACAAACATCATATGTGTAATTCATGGTTCAAAAAGTATGTGTGGCTCACTGTTGACTATCGTACATTTTTTTTTTGAAGGCCCCATGGATGGACAGGAAACGCCGGGACTTGGTCACTCTATATAAAATGTCCAAGGTCCCTGGCATATTCCATCTGCATATTTGAACAACATTTTCCAACCAAAAAAATTTAATGCGGATACCTTTATCGCTTAATGGTTAAAAATCAGCTAATATGTACATTTGAAAGGCTAGAATCTTGACAAATTAATTGAAAGATTAATCAATAATAAAGATCGCTGGTACATTTAATGAGGCTCATCACTTCTTTTGGTACCGACCGAAATAAGAGCTGGGCTGCAATAACTATATTCTTATTGATGAATCAGACAATTATTTTCAGAATTAATTGAGTTATTGTTAATTTAAAATGTCAAAACAATTTAAAACATTTTAATGTTTTCCAAGATGATGACTTTAAATGTCTTGTACTGTCCAGCTAACAGTCCAAACCAATTCAATATTTGCTGTGATAAACAAAAAGTAGGAAATCCTCACACATTATGAGCTGGAATCATAATAATGGTGAGAAAAATGACTCAACAATTAAACAATAAGCAGCAATCGAGTTATTTTATGTCCCTTGACTGATGGCCTAACTTGTTTTAGGTCCAGATTATTAAAGAAACTGTACTGAACATTTCTATTTAGTGTCTGATCAGATCAATACTGTGTTCTTATTAAGGCAATTTTAATCAGACAAAGATAAAACCATTACACAACCTATTATGGTTTAATTTATTGATTCAAATGACATGAAGTCAATGGTAGAAAGTTACTGGCTTTGCTGTGTGCTGTACATTGATCAGCGAACGAACATGACCACTGAGCCTCTGCTGTCCAGACCAGCTTTCTAAGCTGCTGGTTTTAAAATGACTGAGTGGATTAGCTGGTGACATCCAGACTGCAGGGCTGTTCTCAGGTCAGAGTTTCTGCTCAACTGCCTCTAATGCCACACTTAATTAAAGGTGGCGACGTGGCAGGACCTCCGCAGGCCGCCAGCTCCTCTGCACTGGGCCCTGCTGTCAGCCGGAGACGAGCGTCTTTATATGGAAATGAGCCTGAGACCAGCAGGACAAATCATCCAGGCTGATCTGATGGAAACTTGGACTCTTTTACAGTTTCTAAACAATGATGACCTACATTAGTGTATCAAGCTGGTCAAGCTATGTAAGAATGTTAACCACCAAAGATGGTAAATGTAACTTCAACATCCTGACTTTCCGTATCTGTGTGTTATCAGTTTTTGGGTAGAATATATTAGCAAGTGGCCCATTATTTATTGTCCACATACACATGTATTGGCACATTACACCAGAGAGACTCAAGTACGAGCATCAAGTCACTAGATGATCCAACTATGTTATCTGTGGTCCTGAAGGTCAAACACCAGGATATAGACTCAGAGCTTTGACTTAAAGAGTTTTAAAATGGCCTCTACAAACAGTCCAGTCGTAGTCAACACGTTTTATACAATACGAAAAGATTGACTTGTGGGAAATTTGTCTTGGGCTAGAATGTATCTACAGATATAGATACATCATACATCATATAATACACATGCAAGACACATAAACATACTGACAACAATGGAGTCATACACAACAGTCTGCTTAGTACAACATTCTTGGTGGTGAGCCACTGTCCCACTGAATCCCCCCCCCCCCCCTTTCAAAAACCCCTTTCCCCAGTATTCAAGTAACCCAGGATATCAATAAATAGTTCCAACTAAATAAATAAATTGCATTTTAAAAACATTACAAGTGTTCAATTATCAAATACTCTAATTTCATGATGTTTCTTTCCTTCCCTTATCAGGAGAGTTACTGAGGTTGGGAGAAAGGATAGCGTAAAGCGGTTGCTTTTGTAACCCATGGCCCTGAACCTTCTCCCAGATGTTAGCAGCTCATACACAGTGTGCAGAATGTGGGACGGGCCAACTAGAATTTGATGTGCTAGATTAACACATAGCTTGTAGTCATAGACGTTGCCGGTGAAAACACCATCACAACATATAGTGTCTTTGCAAAAGACTTCAATCTATTGTCAAAACATCTGTGTTTATTATCTTATAGCTGAAAGTCACCAGTTAACACGGCCACTCATTAAACTGGAACACATGATGCTCTGAAGCAGTTGTGATTCTGTCTGAATATCGTTCCGACGACCAAACGTGTAACAACCAGATATTTAGATGCTGCTAGGGTTGTCACGATACCAGAATTTCAGTAGTCGATACCAATACCTGTGAATTTCCACGATTCTCGATACTAATTCGATACCACAATTTAAAAAAAAAAACAACAGGACCCATGTACTTTTAAATTCACTAATTTATTGAAAACTGCTTCAAACTGTCAAGTATTTAACACCACTGTGCTTTAAGATCGTTTTGCACAGAATTTAAATTGCAGTACCAGCTGCCAACAGACCTATAGCCATCCAGTATAAAAACAAACAATACTGTGCTTATAAGGCACGTTTTGCATGTCGGCTTGTTTGAATCAAGAATTGCTCCGGATTCATCCGCCTCGGATTCATCCGTCGGATTCAGCCGACGTGTTGTGCTTTCGCTAAAAAAGCAAGTATCGAATTAATTTTTTCGTGTCGGCATCGAATTGGTACCGAAGTATCGGTTCTTGTGACAACCCTAGATGCTGCTAACAGTTTTAATTCAATGTTTAAAGCTTCTAACTCATCTGGATGGCTGGGACAAAACCACACCAACACTGACAGCACAAGGATGAATATTTTTGATGACATCGGCTGTAAAAGGGTCTATATAAACATGAGCACTAGGATGTCAACAGTAAACCGGTAACAAGACATTCCTGACTGGTTACTAGAGGTGGGGGAAAAAATAGATATTGCAATATATTGTTGTGCTCTCTGTCGCAATAAATAATCGATACACTGACGGCAAATATCTATATTATATTACAACACACATTATGGATTTACCCCTTTGTCACCGTCAGTACTTAATCTCTCCTGTCCTGTTTGTGGGGGGCACTAATGCCGTAAATGAGGGTAAAGTAGGCGTAAGCAGTGGCCAGTGAAGAAGACGAGTTAACAACAGAAGAAGAACAGATGCAAGAATGGCGGAAGACACAAACAATGAAAAACAATTCAAAGACCCACCCGCAAGTTTCCACTCTAAAGTGTGGACCCACTTTGGCTTTTACGAGACAGATGACGGGAGAACACTGGATAAAGAATATGCAATATGCAAGAACAAAAATATATAATATGAAATATAACAGCAACACTACGAATCTGCAAAGCCACCTCGTTCGCTATCACGGTGAACTACTCTCAGGTGATAAAAAAAGGCAAACCAAGTCAAGCGACAATCACTACTGCTTTTAAAGCAAAGTTTCCCTTTGGGTCGCGAGGGCACAGAGTATCACCAAGTCCATCGCCAAATTTATTTGCAAGGACCTTCGCCCTTACAGTGTGGTTGAAAATGATGGTTTTCGACAAATGCTCACTACACTGGAACCGAGATACGAGGTACCGAGTCGTCAGCACTTCACAGAAAAAGTCATCCCCGCATTGTATGCGGAGACCAGAGCAAAAGTTGAGGATGGACTTCAGTCTGCTAAACGAGTCGCACTAACCTGCAATGGCTGGACTTCAAGGGCCACCGAGTCCTTTGTAACTATTACTGACCACTTCATAGACGAAAACTGGGATGCACAAACCTACGTCCTTCCCAGGTACTGGATGGGTGAACATAACTCTGCACATAATTGGTTGCATACTGAAATGTGCCCAATATTTCATTTAATTCTGATGTTATTCTTATCTTGTTTAGCTATTGTTAAACTAAAACGGGCCCAAGTTTACATAAAACAAGTTGCTACTGACTTTTCAGTATCAGAAAGCACTGTCCTGGTTTACATAAAACATGTTATTAATGTCCATGCACTTTAATGTGTCCAGCTGGACAGTGTTTATTCATTTGTAGTTTTGGAATAAATGCATAAGACATTTTCCTTTTTATGCATATTTTTTCTTTTTCAGTCACATATCGTGATATATCGTTGATGAAATTTCTTGCAATATATTGAATATTGCAGATATCGTGTATCGTGATATTATTATCGTTGGCCAAATATCGTCACAGTATCGAATCGTGAGTTACCCGTATCGACCCACCCCTACTGGTTCCGCATGTTGGTGTGTAGGTTAATTTACAGGCTATCCATTAACTAGTGCAGCTATTCATACAGGATGCACCACGTTGAGTGTCCCAACTGGACACAAACTCTCCGTCGGCTGGACGCACTACGACAAACTTCATGACACCCAGCCCAGTGTGCACACAGTGGCCAGTGTCACAGAGCTCCTGCACCCATAACCTGATCAAAATACTGCAATAACAATAAACACATAAAAAAAATATTTACAAACACAAAACTAGGAACCAGATGATTCACAGGAGCACCGGGGTAAAAGGTAAGTAAGTTCCTCTTGAGTTAGAGTGTGTTCAGAGCAGACACGGAGCACATTTTTTGCACAGCACTGTTGCATACAAAGTCAATGCAGCATGCAATCATTTGTCTTTGCAAAAATTACACAATTTATAAAAAAAATGCATCATTTGCACCAGTTGGCAAAATGTGAATGAGGCAATTTTTTATATTTGCTGGAGTTGAAATATTTCAATTAGATTTAAATTAGAGGTTCTCCTCTCGTCACTGAATCAGAAACGGAGACCAAACATATAAGCTGTGGTCTCCCAGAGCTCTACGATCGAACCTCACATTAGTTCAGAGACTAAATGAAACTATGTGTATAAATCAGAGAGTCTAGTACAAACAACAAGGTCGCTGCCGTATATATATAAATATGCCTAGATGTTATTTTAAATGTTGATAGAGCAGCTACAGTATGAGCATAGGCAACCCTCCGATCGATCCAAACAGAACACAAGCATTTTTAAAGAGATCTAACACTTTACGTCAGCATCCTTTTGATCCGTTTATTACAATTAAACCACAACAAAATGGTTTGGATTGGGTTCATACAGCTGTAGGAAACCAGCCGACATACGTCTTGCTTTTTACTGTTAATACAGATCAATTCAACTCACGGTGAAGCTCTGGTTGATGCTATAAACTCAGACAGGATGCCGTTTCACAACACGTACAAAGCAGAAATAGTGGTTATTTCAGCCATGACTGCTGAAACATTGTGGGTGTGTACAAGGACACATCTTCACTGCCATCATGCACATTTTTCAGTTCCAGATTTCTATAAAGGCATTGACGTGGAATAACGATATTCTTTTAACAGTGACTTTATGTTTAATGGTATATTTATTTAAAACAGTGACTTAAAGCTGGGGTATGTAATGTTGGAAAGCTAGCAAGAGAGCTAGCAAGATTTGAAAATAGCACCTCCTCCTGCCTCCTCTAAGTTGCACATATTTATACACATATGTATGGTCTCTAAATTACAAGGAATTAGAATAACTAGAATGTTTCTTCAGTACATTTCTTAATTTTGATTCATCAACCACATGATGAGACACCATTAGATGACAAAAAATGCTCCAAAAATTAAACTTACTAAAAAATTAAAACGGAAAACACGGAATCTGGAAAAAAATTAAAACGGATTTCATAGGGCCCTACCCAAGAACCAAGGTATGTATTGAACCGTGGGCTAACTGTATCGTTGCATCCCTATGAGCATCCCTGTCCCTCGTGGTCAAAGGTCACACTTTAAGGAGTCAGCTCGAGTAGAGGTCAAAGGTCGGGTTGAACCAATGCTGCATCGCGTCTAGACATTACGGATGTCGTGTTGAGCTGAACATAAACGTGTCTGATGGTTGTTTATGTCTTTGCTTCTAGGATGGTGTTCAGCTGCTATGACAGGGTGAATGTTCATGGTGTCACTGGACTAACTGGTGACTCAGTCTCTCTGTGGCTGCTTCTCTCACCCCGTCTGCCCTGGACTACTTTTAACTTTTTGTTTTCAGTAAGCTGGAAATCCCATAATCCTCTAACCACTTTCACCACTTCAGCCGCCAGTCCGATGTTTACGCTCCGTCTCCAAATGATGTCTGCTGGCTGTGAAACCTGCAGGAGGCAAACACAGGTTCTCTTCTGTTTCAAAGTCTGGGAGGCCGCCAACCATATCTTTAGGTTCACAGAAGGCAAGGCACGGCTGAAGACTCTATAAACAATACAAACCTGTCTGGTTTTGCAGTCAGTGATGAGTCCGTGCTTATCATCTAAAGACTAATAGGGAAGGGAGAGTGAAAGGAAAAGGATTTAAGCGGCTTTGAATGTCTGACGGCTGCAGTTTGAAGTCACAAAATATATATTCAAGGCACAGAGCGTAGAAGGAAACATCTGGATGAGATTTACTCAGATGTATAACTGCAATGTTGGGGGAATGGGAAAGGAAATTTGTTTATTGGCTTTCTGGCTGAGAGTCAGATGTTGGGATTGATACTCATGTCTGTACGGTAAATATGAAGCTCGAGCTGCAGTTGGAAGCCTGGAAACAGACAGCTATCCTGGCTCTGTTCAGGAGTAGATAAATCACCGAGCAGCAATTCTAAAGCTCACTGAATAACATGTCAACTCTTGTTTGTTGAATCCATACAAAAAACAGAATGGAACAATACAGCTTTAGAGGAACGGGTTGATTGTCGTAATGTAACTTTGGATAGAGGCAGGGCAGCCTCCCCCCTCCATTTCCAAGCTTTATGCTAAGCTAACCAGCTGCTGGCTGCAGCTTCATATTTACAGACATGTGTTGTATTGATCCAGTCATGGAGCAGAAAAAGGAATAAACGGAGTTCCCAAAATGGTAACTGGTGTCCGATGTTCATCCACACAGCAGGAGGCAGTTTACAGTTGTTTACAGATATTTTTAAAGTTCAGCAACACTGTGAGCAGCAAAAAGAACACCCATCATGTTTTTTGTGTACGTTTACTCGCTTGAGGGACAAACGGCGGTCAACCTTGAACTAGGGCTGTTCGATTAATCGATTTTAAATCGTAATCGCGATTATGTATTTAGAACGATGTTAAAACGTGAAACTCATAAAATCGATTTTTCACACACCTCTACCTCCTTCATGGGTTACATTATTATTTAGCATGCAAAGACCCAGTTTAGTTTAATTAGAAAATGTCTTGTTTTATTTAATTGGAAATATAACTTACTGTATGTTTGCAAGTGCTGATTTGCTGATTTTTTTTCTTATATTTTTTCAAACTTTATTTATTTTACAAAAAGAGTTTTGCACTTTATTCATTCATTTTTTGTTTAATAAGAGCAAATTGCATTTAAAGCCCAATGGGGGAAATGTTCAATAAAAAAGCAGCATATTTGAAATAATTTCTTTGCCTTTTGTCATTTCACAAAATAATCGTAATCGTAATCGAAAATCGGATTTTGAGAGAACAAAATCGAGATTTTATTTTTAGGCAAAATCGAACAGCCCTACCTTGAACTAAAAGCTGCAGCAACACTGAGCCAAAGTAGGTCTAACGTGTTACAGGAAATCAATGAGATGACAGCGGCAGGGCGTTGACAAAACCGCAGCTCCGGTTCAGACTGATGCCGTTCAGGATGGACACAGAGAATTGATTTTAAAATACTATTGTTGGTTAAAGACACTCATTTCTGATCTGCTGCTCAATTATTAAGCATCAAGACAGCCCAGCTGATCTGGAGCTGCTTCCTGTTCCTGAGTCCAGCTGCAGTCATTCTTTATGCTCTAACGATGTGAAACTAACTCCCAGAAAACTGCAGCTCTGCTCCGACTTGATTCTTTTCGATTGATACTTTTTTCTACCTTGTTTGGACTAGGGTTGTCACGATACCAGAATTTCAGTAGTCGATACCAATACCTGTGAATTTCCACGATTCTCGATACTAATTCCATACCACAATTAAAAAAACAACAACAACAGGACCCATGTACTTTTAAATTCACTAATTTATTGAAAACTGCTTCAAACTGTCAAGTATTTAACACCACTGTGCTTTAAGATCTTTTTGCACAGAATTTAAATTGCAGTACCAGCTGCCAACAGACCTATAGCCATCCAGTATAAAAACAAACAATACTGTGCTTATAAGGCACTTTTTGCATGTCGGCTTGTTTGAATCAAGAATTGCTCCGGATTCATCCGCCTCGAACGCAAAATATTTCCACACGCGACTCTTCGCAGCTGTCTTGTCGACGAGCCGACGTGTTGTGCTTTCGCTCCCACCTGCTGAAGCCATTTTTTTCGAAGACGGCAAGTTTTCTTCTTCAGCGCCGCTTACTGCTCTGTGCTGCTCACACGCGTATACTGCCCCCGTCAGTTCCGCCAAGAATCGACACGGCTCGCCGAGTCGCCGAGTGAAAAGTTGTATATTCGGTTCTGACGATACCAGAAAAAAGCAAGTATGGAATTTTTTTCGTGTCGGCATCGAATTGGTACCGAAGTATCGGTTCTTGTGACAACCCTAGTTTGGACTATTTACTTATATATTGCACTCTCATGTTCCGTCGTGAAAATGTTTTTGAAATGCAAAACAACACCAAATACAGCATGCGTTGACTGAGACATAGGGAACTAACAGACGGGATTATCTCCATGTATGAATAAAGCTTTCAACTGTCCAGCCCTACTTGGTCATATTTGATCTTGATTATCATCAGCTGAGCATGTTGTCTGCTCGTCTCTGAAGCATCGTCTGTTCTTTTCATCCATATCCAGCTGTTGTATAAACTTAAAGACTTAACTGATTCGTTTCCCGTTCCACCCTGAAAAAGATTCTTACATGAACACATTAGCTCTGCATCATGTTTCCCAGTCTTGCACGCCTCACACATAAGAAATACTACACAGATTAATTGATTAAATTACGTTAAATGAGTTTGTAAAATCCCCGGGAAATTCCTTGACATTTATTTTGGACATAGCAAGATCATGTTTCATCACTTTGTGACAGTCGGAGTGAAAGGGTCTGAAGGGGAAATAGATTTGGCATCCCATCATGCTGTAGGGTCTAACATGTATAACATGTGTAAATCAGACCAGTTCATTGACAGAAACAACGTTTAAAAGCTCCAGCAACATCCTGTAAAACTCAGCCAAAAGAAACATTTCTTTACATGTTTCTCTGTAAAAGTCAATGTGTCGAGACTAGGGCTGGGTATCTGGGTAACAGTACCATCAGGCCGACCAAATTACATCGGTCCCACTTGGTATTGAAACACTGAGAAAAAAGATCCCCAGCTTTGGTTCCTATAAACGAAATGCAACCATCGGCTAACATAATTAAGTACAAGTTATCGAACACGTGAAGCCGTTAATTCGCATGAATTTAAGGCTAGACAACTGCACCAGACATGGAGATCCGAGGCTACGCCATCAATGCAATCAGCAACAGCCGCGGCAACTTCTTCCGACAGTGGCAACAAAACAAGGTTTTTTGCAGCTACATTTATCATCATTGCCATTGCTTGTTTTTTTCCCCCGAGTTTAGGTTTTTGAACTTTTCAACTTGCTTACGTTCACTGTTGCTATTAGGTAGCTAGCATGCCTGGCTAAAGCTAGCGCAAACTAGTGGAAACGAGTGTCTCGGGCTCAACCACTCAGACACATGATGCAGTGAACTGCAACAGTCACAATGTCAGACTGTTATAATCAACTGTAATGAAGGATTCAGAATGTTTACGTAATAAACAGTTTTAGTGGATAAATAAACTGTTATTATTAGAGGTGTAACGATTAATTCGATTAATCGATGAATCGATTGTCAGTCCTATAGATTCAACTAAATCCATCTGCTAAAATAAAGAAATAGAATGAATCGTTTTGGCTTCACCAATAATGGATATAAATGCGTTGAATCATATGAATGGTGATTCTTACTTATGATTAATGTTTTAATACATTTAAGACACTCTCTCCCCTGCCAGCATGTAGTCTTTTGAAAAATGTTAAAAAATAACCGAGCAATGTTTAATCGCACTTTTGTATTGAGCATAATGTATTATGCAGGACTATTTTTTATAAAATAAATATGTTAAATAGGTAATTGTGTGGTCTGTTTATTTTTCACCCTTCAGAAGAATACAGATAGTCTCACTTGCATGTTTATTTCATGGATATACAATTTTGGTTAAAAGTTACTGAATCGAATCATGGTTTTATACCAAAAAAAATTGTCCTTGAATCAAATCGCTAACTACTGTATCGTTAATCGAAGTGAAGCCAAAGATTCACACCCCTAGTTATTATTTATAGACACATAGTTTTACTAATAAAACAAAAAGCATGGTTGAGTATCGGTATCAAATTCAAGTTATCGGACAGGGAATGTTCAAACGATACCCCCAGTTTAGAGGAGAACGTGTTTTCTGATTGGATCAGTATTCCTGAAGAGGACGTGACCCATCTGTAGAGTCCTCCTGACATCTGTCCTGTCATTTTTTGTTTCAACTAATATTCGAGATATAAAGCTCTGAAAATGTCGCGCAGGTGTTCTACAGTTAATTCAGCTATTGTGAAAGATAAACTCCATGTCGACTCTTTGTTCCTTCTGTTACCACATATATGAGGCAGCGACTCAATCTTTAGTCAGACTTATTTCTATAAAAATCTTATTTAAACAGACAATTAAGTAGGGGTGTAACGGTACACAAAAATCTCGGTTCGGTACGTACCTCGGTTTTGAGGTCACGGTTCGGTTCATTTTCGGTACAGTAAGAAAACAAAATGCAAAATATAAATGTGCTAGTTGTTTATTACTTTTGTGCTTTTAACAGTAGGAACATGCACTGGAGCTAGAATGCTGCTCAAAAATATAAATACAAGTATTTAAAATATTTATTTAAAAAATAAAAATAAATAAAAATAACAGACTGTTTCTTTAAAAAAATATTTTCTCCATCTGATGTGCAAAATTGAACAGTTGCAACACTAAATAGTTTCAAGTTGTTGCTCAGATTAAATAACATGAATAAGGCTCAGACTGTTTTTTTAAAAACAAATCTTTTCTCCATCTGATGTGCAAAATTGAACAGGGCAGGGAGAGGCTGTTTAAATGCGGTGAGGAGCTGTGTTTGCACTAACGTTACGCTCGGCTTTCTCCTCGTTGTAGCGATGTTCACGTGGGGGTGGTGCCGTTTCAAATGCGTCAACAGGTTTGACGTGTTGCCAGAAACATACCCGACCTCACATGAACAATGTCGGCAAACCGCTTTGCCGAAGTGTTCCCAAACGGGAGACCTTAATGTCGCGGGAGGGTCCTCCAACTCTGGCTTGTTGCCAACGCTAGCGGCATTAGCCATGACGTCCGCTACTACTGCCGTTTATTGTGTCGCGGTGTGCGCAACTGCGCATGTGCGGCTGCAGCATGCTCCACAAATGCGGTCCTCTACTTAATATGTCCGTATGGAAACTCGTTCGGTACGCCTCCGTTCCGAACCGAGCACCCCGTACCGAAACGGTTCAATACAAATACATGTACCGTTACACCCCTACAATTAAGGTAAAATTCTTACCTGGAGGTTAAAATATTGAACAAACCCTAAAGCTGTAAAAACTGGAGCCTTATGGGATGACTATGATTTTTTGCAATGTGGAAAATGTAGACTGAATCATGAGTTGGACAATCTAGATAACATTTATTAAATCAGTGTTTTCCCTATCATAAGTGTTGTCGCCGCACCTAAGCCCAATGAAAGGGAAAAAATGTTGCAGAGAGTCTTACAATTATGAATAAATTCCATGTTTTTTTTTTGCAGGAGAACAACTTTTCTGTAAGTTTTGTCAACATAAGAATGACGTGACCCACGAAAATCTATGTGTTGACCAGTTACAAGCAAACCTCAAATAAAAAAACATTTAAAAATGAACTGTCAGTTATTGCCACACCGCTGGTGTGTACAGTAGGGCTGTTGGAATGAGCTTCGGGAATCGAATATAATTCAAATAGTACAAAAAAAATCAGTACTATTCGAATGCTGAAATTAGTATTCAATTTTCTTTTCTTTTTTGTTTTATAAACATGTTTTCTAACGTGAGCAAATCTCGGCCTCCTCACCTTGGCCTACCCGCATAAACGGAAGCTATTGACATATGAAGTCTGATGAACAATAAAGTTTTCTGAATCACAATCTTACTATCTTATCAGAAATAGCCGCCCGTAGGTGTGAATGTGAGCGTGAATGGTTGTTTGTCTCTACTGTGCTGTCCACACGAAGCAAAACAAACTTTTTTTCTCCGTTTTGCCTTGGCGTCGTTTCAAGAAAATCCGCGTCCAGACGAATCCACTGAAAACGACTCAGCGCGCTGTAGTACATATTCCAGGCCCTTATGCGGCGCTACAAAAACGAAGAAGAAGGAGCTAATATGGTTGCGTTCTGGGATTTCAAATCTAACTCACGGCACTGCAGAGAAAAGTACCAAAGCCATCAAAACTAAACTCGTGCATCAGAGTAAACACATTAGCAGGATTCAGAGACTGCTGTCAGGAAATAACAGGCCTTCTGCAGCTACTACCCTCCAGGACCAATGTGCATTTGTTTACCAATGATACCTCATTAGTCAAAGCAACAACACCAAAAAAAACAATCAGATGCCTTCATGTCTAGTTCTGCACCCGCCCTCCCCGCCTAAGCGCGAGTGCACAGCCTTCACGTCTCGCTGATGCCAGAAGAATCAGCTTGGATGGACTCACTGACGGCAGGGGGGGGGGGAACTTAGAGGAGGCAGGGGGAGGTGCTATTTTCAAATCTTGCTAGCTCTCTTGCTAGCTTTCCAACATTACATACCCCAGCTTTAAGTAACCCTAACAAAGGCAATCAGAGATAAGCGGTCACACGAAGCTGGTTATCAACTCGGTAAGTCAACCAGGGTTTTCCTGTCCAGCTATGAGTGCGTGCACATGAAAGAGGCGGGGTTAGCAGCATTTGACCAATCACAAACATGGATCAGTCTACACTCATGTACGAGGAGCGAACCATAATGTAACAGAAATACGAAGAAGTTAATCATATAATTCAGGTAAAAGGCAACAGTTTCTTCTGCCAAATGCAGGAAGGACAGCTCCTCCACGGGATTTTTTACAGATGCTGATGCCCTTTTCCAAGAGAGCTGATTGGTCAGTAGGCGGTGTTTTTCTCCACTGTGATCTCTTATCAGGAACATAACCTGAGGGGTATTCCATCAAACTCGCTAAGCACAAAGCTACCTTTAGCGAGAATTGCGTTCCATCAACGTGACTTGAGGCACTCTCCGCTAAGTAACCATGGGAATTTATCCCCGGGGCAGGTTAACCATCAGGCTTACTTTAGCGGGGGTTTCAGAGAAATCCGTCTGTCGGAAACAACTGTACCAGCAGAAGGTTCCGCCAAGCCTAGTCCTCGTGATTTCGTCACGTGAAAGACCAAAAATTACCAAAATTACATATATGAATTACAAACAGACTATATTTTCATCAAGCGTCTAAGAATACATGCTTGCAATTAAAAAAATATGAATAAATGGTTTATTTTGTTTAAGACCGACTGGCCATATCATCATCCTATGCCTCCAGTTGGGTGAGTGGTGATGTACCTGCCCTTGAATGTGGGCATCCCAGGTTCACATCCCAGCGAAGACATCTCATGCGTGTTTTTTTTTTTGTGCCTGTATAATTGTCTGTAGATCAGAGAATTAGACCAACATTTTACCTTAACTATGATAAATATGTCATACAATTTCCCCAGAACCCAAATATAACTTGCAAAAACATGATAGGCATAAAGATGTTATTATTAATAGCATGATATAGATCCCAATGACAAAGGCATTGCTGCATGCAATTTTCAGCCACATAAATTCCTTTCAGGTGAGTTCATTAATAGGTTCATTGAATGTGTTCATTGAATTGTTGAGATTAATGAGTTGGTCAATGTAGATGCATTTACTAGGCCTATCTAAAAAAAAAGAGAGAGAGAGAGAGAGTTCCGGCCAAAAAAAGTGGTTTCACTAAGTTCCATAGTCGGGAATTGAACCGTCGCCTGCCGAGTGCAAAGCCGACGCGTTACCTCTACACTATCCTCACGTTCGAGAAATCACTGTCAGTGTTATATTAGAACATGTTACGGAGCGCCGCGAATAGGCGCGGCCGTCCCGCCCCGTGAAGCGATCGTTTCGGCGTCTGCTCTATTTTTTGCGCGTGCCGCGAGCGAACGCGTCAATTCTGGCAGGAAATCACACAAAGAAACACGAGACAGTCTGGTAAATTTAAAAAAAAAAAAGCAATTTTCAAAATAAAACACCGCGATTGACAAATGCGATCATATTTGTGTATCTCAACTTGCACTGGGAAACAGGAAGAGACAATACATTTAATAAATGTGAAGAGTAGATAAACAAATATGTGCATTTCAACGGTATATCTGCACTACTACTGTCTACTAACATAGCTTCCGCGGCCGGTGTGAACCCGTTACATGCACTGTAGTTCAGTGTTTAAGCAGTGTCCTGTTTTATCATGCTATGAGTTATACCACGGCTGTTCAGAAGGCATGAAACTAAATAAATTATTTTAAAAAATGATCTGGTACTCTTACTTGTGTATTTCTGCTTGATACTGAATCGATATCGAAGCATTTCAATCAATATCGAATCGTGACCCAACGAATCGTGATATTCTAAACAATACCCAGCCCTAGGCTGAAGCACACTGTAGAAAACGAGCTCATCCTTAGAAAGCGGACCGACGTAACTGCATCAAAGTAGAGATAGTTGGCGTTGCAGACATTTACAGCCCGACTTAAAGTGTATAACTGAATGAAACAGTCTATTGATCTAAATGTGATAACTCTTTATTTTTGGCCCAGCAGAGAGACACTGTGGTGTAATGGTTAGTAATGCTGCCTACAGTGCAGGCGACAGGGGTTCACAAAGTAGCACAATGAACTAATGATCATTTTCATGTAGGTGTGTAATCCCCCCAGGCTAGGGATGCAAATTATCGAGTAATTCATTTATCGATAGTTGTTTCATCTTATCGATCGATGATCGATTAATTGATAAGCGGCAATTCTTCTGAGAAGCTGAATTTCCCTCTGAATAGGTTCTATCTACTGTATACTAGGGTTGCACGGTATACCGGTACTAATATGGTACCGGGGTACTGAGGCATTTAAAACGGTACTATATTGCATTTGGACGGGACCGGTACTTGCAGCGCCGCCGGCAGCGCCCGCAACAGCGCGGCGAACTCGCCGCGTGACGTCACCGCGTTGTAACTACAGCTGAGAGGACGAGGAGCGAGCCGCAGCTTGGAGAGATAAAAAGAAAAAGCAAGCAAGCCGAGGAAACCGCTAGCAAGTTAGCGAGCAGCGTGGACTGGGGCAACAAACGGAGCAGGAGGAAGCTTGGAGAGAGAGAGCGCACGAGCGAGAGAGCGCCAGAGAACGCGAGCGAGAGAAGCACGGAGAGGAGACTGGCTGCTGCAACCGTCACCACGCCGCAACTTGTGGACAAACCAGCGCTGCAAAGTGCGATATAGCCGTACTTTAGCTTAAAACAAATGCGCAAAGCGAGGCAGTTAACGCCGACGCACCACTGTGTAAACGGTGTTTAAAACATGCATGGCTAACGGCGGAAACACCTCCGACTAGACAAACACTTAAAGGACAAGCCCCCAGACCTGCACACTGAGCTCAGGGAACGACAGGTCATTTACTCAGGAAGAAAAGCCACATTTAGTGCTAAAAGCAAGCGCCACCCTCCTTCACTCTTAACAAAAGTAGCTCTGGAAGAAAAAAAATAGAGCTGGTTTATTTATATTATTATATTATATTTTCACATTTTTTAAATTGTGTGCATTAGAAAAGCTCGTCTTTGTGGTATTTTATTTTATTTGCTGATTAATATGTTATTGTTCTAAGATTTTCTATTAAAATAAAGTCAGACATTTTTTACGTTCACTTTTTATTTGAAAAAGTATCGAAAAGTATCGAAAAGTACCGAAACACATGTTGGTACCGGTACCGGTACCAAAATGTTGGTATCGTGACAACACTACTGTATACGTAACATAAAATGCTCTCTTCCTTATGATATAAAGAAAAATGCAAAATATATTTTGAATAATTTCATTTTAATGCATCAATTTGGGGAATTTTGAGAACCAAATATGACATATCGTTTCCTGACCAATTTCTTACAAACTGCTGGTTCTGATACAAATGTTGACATTGACACCCCTAAATGGGGTTGAGGAGTTTAAGCATTCAAGAAAAGGTGAAAACAAAAATGACTAAAACACAGTGCTGAGCATTTATACTATTAGTTTATTATGACTGTTATTATTATTAATATAAGTGGGTGACTATTCCTCAGCCTTCCTTGGTGTTTTGGGTTTGACTGAAGCCTTGTTCACATACGTCTCCACTCGCCCATCTCTGAGTGACAACTGTCAATGAATGTGAATGTGTTCTAGCGGAATGTGGCCAGGACAGGCGATGCAATGTGGGCGGGGACGGAGAGAAAATAACTTTAACTTTCTGCGATGCGAATGAAGCGAGTACCAATCGGAATGTAGAATAGAGATGATTGACAGTTGATGTCAACAGAGAGTTCCACAGAGAGTTGCTGCTTGAGTTAGTTAACTGCCGTTAGTTAAAATAAAATATAAACAAAAAAATAATTTTGGGCGAACATCAAGACTATGGCGGCCTTAATTAGACGATGGCGTCCGAAATTAGACTATGGCGGTGCGCCATAGTCTCGTCAATGTGTGGGAAACACAACTTCTTGTTTGTCTTGTTGTTGTTGTCGTCAGAGCCCTGCTTCGCTTGTGTTCCCGCAAGTACGTCTGGCGTCAAGCGCACCCTGGCGTGGACTGGCGGGGAATTACGGGTTCAAAACGCAATTAATTGCAATTAATTTATTTTAATCTAGTAATTTCTTATCGACAATTAATCGATAATCAATTAATTGTTTGCATCCCTACCCCAGGCACAAAAAAAACTGGCTTCAGCTGAAAATTAAGCATAAAAATATTGCAAAAATACGTAGAGTAAGGCATGATTTTAATCATATTTCACATATTAAACAGCAGTGTTTCCCCCACGTTCACACAGCAGCGGCGGAATTTTCTCCGCCGCTGCAATAAAAATCCTTTAAAAAAAAATATACGTAGCTCCTTTTAGAAAATGTACAGCGCGTAACGTCAATTGCGCAGCACGCGGCACATCGTCACGTAACCAACATCAAAGAAGAAAAATACACAGCGAGTGTGGCAGTTGTTGGCAGTAGGCTACCCTACACGGTTGCAAAGTTACATTGATTCTAGCAGTAGCGAGTGAAGCGGAAGATCGAAGAAAGAAGGAAAGAGTGAGACAGACAGAGAGAGAGAGAGAGAGAGACAGACAGAGAGAGAGAGAGAGAAAGTAAGTTGCTAAAATGTGTCGCTACATGACCACCAGTGTTAAAAACCCTCTGAGCCCAATCATTTTATTGTATCTATAAACCGCAACCTCCGTGCCGTTTTTCCTCTAGTATTGTGTGTGTGTGTGTGTGTGTGTAGGCCTATGTGTGTGTGTGCGTGTTGTCGCTCTTTTTGGGATCACTCATAGCCTTTACAGGAGCTTATATCCAGTCAGGAATTTATAGCCTAGGTATTTTCGGGAACTTTGAAAAATGAATCCATACTGTTAGATCCGATGTTGTTCTTTATTGCCATATAAAATCCGTTTTCATCGCGTATTTTAGTTAGGGATTTATGCTGATCGCCTGTAAGCATGTGGTCATTAGCATAAATGCAGGGAAAAAACCTAAGGACTTCTTAAAAGATCATGAATAGTTTCTATTATGTATAACTTATATTTATTTTACAATTTTCTCATCACTTTTTGACTCCCAAGACTAAGAAGAAGTGTTTTAAGCAATAACAAGCTTAATCAATTTGCCTTTTTTGTGTCATATCAATAAATAATTGTGAGATATTATTTGCTTTTTTTTTTTTTACTGTCTAATTGATAATTTCCTACATTCAAACGACATCACTGCAGCACACATATTCTGATAGTCCAGGTTGTGACCCAAATAAATGATAGCTTGACAGCTATGCATTATAAGGGTGATGAATGCAATCTTAATAAGAGAATAAATCCAGGCGAACCAAAACATCTCAAAAATGGCTTAGGGCTCAGAGGTTAAAAGGCTGGTACAAGCTCTTAAGGGATGCACTGTGCACAATGCATATATGTAACATAGTTAAATAATATATATTACATTTGCAGATGAGTCTAAATATTACTATACAAAAATATAAAAATCTGTAAATGAAGACACAAAAGGCAAAGTTACAACACCAATAATCCCATCTACAGTAATACACAGGACTATTTGAATAGGATTTAAGTGCATATTCTCCTCTCAAAGTGCACCAGATTCATGCATTCCAATGTAAAGGGTACAAAAAAAATTAGGCCGGGAGGGTATGCCCCCGGACCCCCCTAGAGGGTTCGGGGACCACACCACCGCTGCTGAAAAAATCCTGCGGGAAACACTGAACAGTAAATAGAAGCAGCCATTTCAACAAAGAAATGTCCTTTTTCAGAAAACTCCCATTCGCAAAAAATCTAAAGAGCTCTGCAAAGAATCTGGATCATGTCCGCGATATGAAATGTTGAAGATGTCGGAGAATATTGTTTAGATATGCGACCGGTAGGAAAAATGGTAATTTCCTTCTAAGTAATTAAATCCTCTCCAGACGTAAAGCTGCTAGAATCACTTTTATTTCCATATCGATTAGGTTGACGAGGAAAGGATGGCAATTTTTTTCAGAGTTGGTTTAGATTCATGAGACATGTAGGAGAAACTCAGGGTATGTTGAAGCAAACCTGCCAGCGAGCAGAAAATTACTCTAATAATAGACATTACAATGTGAGCTTTCATATCAAATCATGTCTGTGTCCGAAGCTAGAAGCAGGTTTCGGGTTCACTTGTTGTTAATGTCATCTGCTTCCAGTTAACGCAAGTGGCCCGGGTGGAGCTTGCCGGTAATATCACATTTTCAGAGTCTTATTTCGGTGTATGCCAACCTCAATAACGGGCACACTCTCGACACAAGGAACACGTGTTCGCTCGGCTGCATCCCATTGGTCAAAAGTTCTCTGGCTGGCTCTGATTGGACTTTGTAACCAGGCAGCAGCGAGATAAACAACCCTTACCATCTGCAATTCAAGTTCAAGTCAAGGAAAAGTGGAATATCAGTTGAGTTGTGTCAGTACGAGCCTGTCTGCTCAGCCTCACATGCGCTGATGCAGGCCGAGTGTTTACTACAAATATACGCAGACGGATTGTCGGTAAAGTTTCAGTCATGTTCTCTGTGTTGTGACTTGAGACGGTGCTTCTTGAAAACATCAAGCCATGCGTGTGCTGTATTCCGACGTATGAACAACAGGCAATCGGGCCGAGGTCCGTTTGGGCTGGAGCAGTGTGAGTGCAAGCCGGCTGGGGACCCCTGTGCTGTACGGATCCAATGGCCCTGGTGTGAGTGTAGGGCTGGGCGATATACCGAGTTTTTAAAGTATATCAATATATTTTCAAACACCATATAGGATAAGACAATATCGTGTATCGAGATGAATGTCGCGTTAAAATAACGTTATACATTTCTTTGGTGGAGCCGCCCGTTTCTCCCCAGGTCTGTCCGTCACATGACTCCGCCTTGCCCCGCCTCTCTTCCTCTCTGTGAAACCAGGAGCAGCCCCTCCCCTACCCGCTCACTCACACAAGTCCCACATGCAGCAACAGCATGGCAGACAAGTATGGCTTGATGCTGTTTTCAGTCATCACATGGGAGAACAACGCAGAGAACATGACTGAAACTTTACTGACGAGTTGCACTTATTTCTACTCAGTCAGAGCGTGTGAGCTGAGCGAGCAGGCAGCAGGTTTTAAACAGAGCGCAAAGCGGCACCTTCATTATACAAGAACCGGTCCGGTTCCACTGACACCACAAGGCCCCAAGCCCGACCCAGATTCCCGCTGTGTCCTACACACTCATCAACAGTATTTTCAGTCATATATCGTCTCAATAGCGGGGGAGATCTGAATAGAACACTGAGAGGTAATGAAGTAATGAATTTCAAGCTGGACGTAGCCTGCAAACAGCTCATCAAATGGTCAAGAGAGGAGAAGGTCAAAGGATAATTTTTATTTAATATTATTATGAATTGTTATTTAACAAGTAAGTACATGTTGATATTGTGCAGTCAGTTTAATAAAAGTGTCGGTGTTACATTTAGCACATGTTAATTTGACTTGGAACTGACTTTGTTTTTGTTATTTCTTTATGGAAAAAAATATCGAGATAAATATAGAGTATAGCCATTCAGCTAAAAAATATTAAGATATGATTTTTGGTCCATATCGCCCAGCTCTATGTGAGAGGGCCCTTACTTTCAGGCAATCGTTAACCTTCTTTATACTTTGATTCTGCCCTCTGAGCTGTCAATCACAAATTACAACAGAGCCAAGACTCTCTTTGGGCTGAATGCTTTTACGCCTGGAAAAATTGTTTCTTACAAGAACTATATTTCAAACTCAATTTGACTCAATTCTAACAACGAGGTGAGTTTTAACTAACCCTGACAATCATTTTCAGGTATATTCTGTAACGTAAACACAAACAATCCCAAAAAGCACGCAATTTTGGCAAACATGGTAGAGGTTTATGTACGGTAAGCTAGGTGGCCAATGGACATCTGAGCAGCGTCACATGCTTATCACGTCTTTAACCTCTTCACACTGAAACTACACCACGGAAGTTCAGAAGTCACTCTGACGCCATGAAATGTGAATCGTAGACAGGCATAAAAAACCAAGAACCCACAAACTGCAGCAGCGAGACAATGAGGCCTCTAATGAAAGAGAAACCAGACCATGCCGCGGAGTCTCGTCCTCTCTGTCTGGATCTACTGGGGACCTGCTCACGCTAAACAGCTGCAGGGTCCCAGACAGCCCATTTAAATAGCATCGCGGTTATCAGTGGGTTTCTGCACAGACGCGCCTCTGAAACCTAAAAAATAAGCCTGTTGGGGTTAAAGATGAATGGCTGTTACATTTCCATGTTATAGATGAGTTATGGCCGTGTTCACATCAAACACAAAATAGGCACTAATAGAGTTTCATCCATCACAGCCAAAATAACCACTATAGCTGCTTTGTACATGCTGTGAAGCACCAGATACACTGGGTAATCAAACGGCATCCTGTCTGTGTTCATATCATCATCCAGAGGTGCCCGGTGAATTTCACTGAGCTGTATCACAATCTCGGTACTGAATGTCATGGACATGACCGACAAGTAACAAATTTAAAGCGTCAAGAGATTTGTAACCAAGTCCTTTCAGTTGGATCCGTAAAGTGAGTAGAGCTCAGGAAGGTCATTTAATTCAGCTGAATTCACTGTGCAAACCACTCGTCGGCTGGTTTACAACAACTGGATGAACTTAATACAAAGAATTCTGTTGTTATTTAATTCCAATGAATGGATAAAAAAGGATGCCGAAGTAACTCCATAATGACGTCAATTAAAAAAAAGTCTGAAGTCATGGCTTGTTACGTCTCCACAAGATGATAAGCAAATAACTTTTAAAATGCTTGTTTTCTGAATGGCAAATCGATCGGAGCTAGGCTATCCTAACATTGTAGCTGCTCCACAAACACTTAAAATAACATCATGTAGACATAAATACAGCAGTGACCTTGTTGTGTGGACCATAGACAGTCTCTGGTTTCTAAACATCATTTGGTCTGGACTCTGTTAGGCCTGGGCGATAAAACGTTAACTTTTCCCTGAGGTCGATAGAACGTCGATATAAGACATTCCTTCCATGTTTTGACAGACAAGACAAACAGCCAATTATAATGAGCACGGCGCTGTGCCGAAACCAATAATGTGGCTTGAACAGAGTTCCAGCTACGTCAAGTTAGGTTGACACAAACAACACAGAGCGGACGGAGGAGAAGCAGCCGGTAGCACACGTGCTAATGTTTACTACGACTGCAGCGGTGCACATCAGCAGAGTAAAAGAAAACAACGCTGGAGTGGAAACATTACATCAAGCGTGTCCGACACCCCGACGGACACAGCACAAAGCCCAAAAGATATGTTATCTTAAATATGGACAGTCAGGTCACAAATATTATTTACATTTCAAGGTTTGAACTGACATTAAAAAAGGAATCTAGGCTTCCAGTCACAAGACTTTATATGATAAAGTCTTTTATATGATATGTTATTAATTGTTTGAGTTTATGGTTGGATCTATTTTAATTAGGGGTAAGAATCTCTTGGCTCCTCACGATTCGATTATAATGTATCAAGATGCATCTTTGCTATGAACTTAAACTAGGAGTAAAACCAGAGACTGGCGGTGGAACAAACAACAAGGATGTTGCCGTATTTATGCCAAGACGACGTTATGTTCGTGTTTACGTAGCCGCTACCGTGTTAGCCTAGCTTAGCTCTGAGCGAGGCGTACGCCAAAACAAGGATTTTTTACGTTTTTTTCGTATCGTCTAATAGGACAGAGTTAACAAACCATGACTTCTGACTTCTTACTAATCGTTGCTACTTCGGCATACTCTTTATCTGTAAATTGTAATTAAATCACAACGTTGTTTTTGATGCAACCGCTGCTGTGAATGCAGCTCTATGAGACTCACCGATCCCCCTCTGGGTAAAGGTAGAAACTCAGACAGGACGCCGTTTAGGTCCCGGTGTGTCTGGACTTCCACAACATGTACAAAGCAGTAATAGTGTTTATTTCAGCCATGAATGATGAAACATTATGGGTGTAAATGCAGCGGGTGCCGGTCGGATTTCTCTCTCAGCCATCTCGGTTATGTGTAACGCCACAGACGGTTCGGACGCTGCATTTCCAAGTTCCGGATTTTGCGTTCCATAAAACTATACGGAATAAAAAATAATAAATTTTTGACATTTGATTCAGAATCGTCCATCACATCATGATGCATTTCAGAATCGATTCTTCCCCCACCCGTAATTTCAATCCATGATTATGAATTGTTTAGTATTTTAGTTTAGTTAAAACATTTGTTACATGATTGAAATAAACAAATACAAATGTAATTGAATTATTATCACTGTCCACTCACAGCATCAACACAATGCATGCCTGCATGAAAGTAATCGTTTAATCTGGCATATGGTATAGGCATACCGTCTGTTTTCATGAACAGCCAAGTTGGTTCATCACTTTAAATGTTGCCCTCGCAATGAATTGTGGGGCTGCGTTATCGCTTCTCCTTCATAAAGGAAGATCCGTTGTATCCTATGCTAAAGGAGATCTGAAAGTAAGCATTAAAGCACCTTTCTTTAACATTAAGAGAATTCAAACAGCTCTTATCATGGCAGCTACTTATTTACTTCCAGGTCATTTATTCAGTTAGAAACCTGCCGAAGCAAAACAAGACTCTTCCACTGCAGCCCAGGAGGAGAATCTCAATGCTGATAGGTTTTCTGGTGCGTTAATTTAGGAGATGAAGAGTGAGCAAACTGCTTGTATCAGCCTGCATCCATCAGGACTCTCTCTCTCTCTCTACTTGACATTACAGAGGACACTCCATCTTATTGATTGCCCAGCGGGTGTGTAGCTCCGTCAGCACACTGCAGCGCTTTAAACCATCCTGAACATTTGTCCAAACAGCTGCTGTTAAAATCCTGCAACCAACCCTGCAAATCCCATCAACCTAAAAAAAAGGTACTTAAACATACTGGAATCACTACATTTTGTTAAGAAACATTTTTTATGGCAACATAAAGAAGACATTTTTAGTGAACATCCTTTTTAGTGAAAAACAATAAAACAATCTGAAAGAACATGATCATAAAAGTCACCCCGAATCAATAAGGATGAATAAATAAATCTATTTTGCACCCTGTATTTTTTTAATCAGACTTTGTTTATCACTCCTCTTCCATCATTGACAGCTTTTTCAAGTGACACATATTTACATTATCCCAATAATGGAAATTCACCTCCATCAACGTATTTACATGGACTCATGTACTCAACAATCCCTGATTCAATTTCAATTTAGGCTGCATCAGGAGCATTTCTGATACTAGTATTGGTGTCTATTTAAAGACAGAGGCGTGGCTCATCAGTATAACTGAAGCTGTCATGGCTGTTATTAGACTATGGATATGGATATCCAAATGGCCTTGCTGTTATGATGATGTTAACATACAACAATGACTGGTATGAATGAGCATGATTCTGAACTCCTGTGGTGTATTGTTGAGTCATGATTGGACCTATATACCGGCCAGGCCAGCACCTTCAGTTTGGCTGTTGGCTGTTTCGTCAAGTCATCTTGCTAATTTAATGGTCTGCAAGCTCAACAGTTCAACTCTGTAAATAATGAACCTGAACAGTTCAATTCACAGCGTGCATGAACAAGAACTGGTAGTCGGAGGTGGAGCCATATTATGCAGGTTACACTGATTTCCAATGAGTCTTTCACAAAACAGGGCAGTGACTGAATGATATGTATAGTAACAGTGAAATAGGGATGGGATATCAGAGAACACTCACAATAAGTCGATCGTGGTGAATTTCTATTATCAGAAACAATCATTGTAAATATTGTCATGAAAACATCATGATCATTTTATTTAAGCTTTGATTGTTTTACACTAAAAAGGATGTTCATCAAAAAAAATTATGGCTTATCAGTGATGCAATAAAACTATTTTATTTCCTCAACAAAATGTCAAGTGATGATTAAGTGCCATTTAAAAAAAAGCAGATTTTGATGATAATGGGGATAATTCATTAAATTATTTGTTGTCCCATGCCGACAGTAAAACGGAAGTTAAAGCTACTTTAACTTCTGATTTAAATCAATTCCTTCACATTTGATTGGACAGCTAAAAAGCACATCCGACTGTATAACCCCGCCCACCGGAGGGGGAAACAATCAGCAACGCAATATGCAACCACGGTCTGAGACGCTGACAAAATGCCTGAAAACACCTGCTGCTCTGCTTCTCTGTTGGCAGCAGTTCGTCAGCTCAGGTGACTCCACTGAAATCCTCAGTCATCCAACACTGCAGCCATCACCGAGGGACCTGGGGGGTGCTTGAGGTAGAACGCTGTGCATGCTGGTCGGGGTGATGGCAGGTCACGTAGCTCTCAGCTCAGCAGAGCTCTCTTCCTGTCCGACCGGCTCGGCTCATTTCATCATCCTGTTGGTCTCCTCCTGCAGGGCAGACAGCTCAGCAATCCTACTGTCAACCCAGTCACCATGTAACACCACAGAGGTCTGCACTGGACTGCAGAGACTCCTATTAATGTAGACTTCACTGACATTAAACTCAACAGCTTGTTCATTTCTGTGATATTCATGCACTTTTTTTACACGTCTTTCTAGCGCAAATTAAACATGCATGAAAGTTCAAATGTTCCACCTCTCCGTGCCACTCATTAATGTCACACGCAATCAATAGAGCACTTTACTTCCCTCCTTTTTTGATGCAGAGAGAGACCCTTGTTTTTACTGAGCCTGGGGGAGTATGTAATGATTAATGGATTAATGCTTTTCTAGTCTTCTATCCACTCAAAGGACTTTACACAACATTCATAGCATAGACTGTATATAGAAGTGGATGTAGTCGTGGTGACATCACCCATTGGTTTGTGGACTACAGTTTTGATGCCTTGAGTTTTGGCATGTTGGCCGTTGGTATCTAGGATGTTTTGCAACCAGTGAACCAAAGTGACCGCATTTGGACTACTAAGGAGAACAAAGTTAGTGTCCATAATTCAAGATATATATAGAGTCCAAAATCCAAGTGACAAAGTCTGACAAAGTCAGTCTGTAGATAACTTAGACAAACACACATGCAACTATGCTGCCAGGTATATTTACTGATTGACAGTCAAATGTTTTATGCTCTAACCTTCACTGTGATTGGTTTAAAGCAGTCAAATGACAAACCACAAACAACCCCTTCCTCCTCTTGTTTAAGTTTTTCAATACTCAAACCAGCAATTTTCTTTCAACACCCGCCGCCGTTGCTGCTACTCTCCAAGTTCTGGTAACCACGATTGACCCTTGGCTAAGCCCCATTGCCCGCTGCTACGATGGAGCCCCTACTGTAACTAACTGCACTCCCTGAAGAAATAGATCACATTGATTTCAGAGAGAAGCAGACATGCATTTCAGGATTTCAAACAGGTTAAAAGATATAAAGATAGCTTCACTGGTTTTACTTAGAAATGTCATGTTTGAGACGTACATCTCCTTCCAACCTCTCTGGGTAACAAGGATCACTTTTACAACGTTTAACTAGGATCAGCTCCAAATCCTCAGAACCAGCCTGAACATGAAGAACATTTGACAGGAAAGGTCAGAGTCCATCTATAAACAATGTTGTGGTCTAGTAAAAAAAATATTCAGACTCACTGGTTGTATAGATAAGACAGCAAAAAACTCACACCCACAAAGCATAGTTAAAGGGACGGGCTCCGTGTCTGAAGATGGGTCTGGTGGGTTGCCACATCGCCGCAGGCTCCACCTCCTCCTCTTCCTCAGGCAGAGAGGACTAAGGGCACACTCACGAGGGCAATGTGATCTGCACCAGGCCTAGGCCCGATTGACTCTTGTACATAACTCACCCCATCGTAATATGACACATGCACGGCTTTACCTAGTTTCCAATAAGCCCCGTCTTATAGTCATCACGACAGACAACGTGACATGATAAGTTGAATAATGTGTGATAATGAGAGACGGCCTATCGATTAAAGCCTACGTCATGTCCATGTTGCGTACCTGTGCATGTGCTCATGCATGAATCGTACCGTACTGAAATCCACATTTTCCAATCGTGCCGGGCCGAGGAAGCGGACCGTTCTTAAGAAATCACACTAGTCAAACAATCCGGACTTTAGGGCGTGGTACGGTTGGTGTAGTGCGAGTACTAAGTGAGTACTTAGGAAGCAGCGAGGTCAAGACAAGAGTTGCATTCGATGGGTTTTTGTCCTTTGTGACAACAGCGGCATTACGCCAATGTGGTGGGGTTGTATCTTAAGCAGCACAGTGCAGCAGGAAAGGTGCTGTTAAAACCGCCGTAGAGGAAGAAAAGAGCGGTCTGTTTTTGCTGGACCAGCTGCATCGCAGCAAAGCTCCTGGTGACGTCTTGTGACCACAGAAAAAAATGAAATGATCTAAAGAAAATTATTTACAAACCAAACTTCTTTTCCCGGCCGCTCAATGTTTTAATATAGTTTCGTAAATCCTGCTGACATTTATAAATGCTGTTGCAAACGACAGTCTGCATTTGTAAAAGTGACTTTATGAACAACTACATGCAAGCCTAAACTACAACACCAGAATGGAAAGAAATAAAGAATTGTAAGCAAGCTTTTAACCCACTTTATTAAAGTTTAAGTTCAAACTTATCTGTAAAACCTGATATTAGTTCATTTCAATAGCCTACATTTGAGAACATGGCTGCCACATATACTACTGATAGCAGCAAATTGTTTAAATTAGGAAGTAAAATAATCCAAAAGTAATTATAAAAAGCTTTTGTAGAAGTGTGAGAGGGGACTACTATTAATTGATTTCATTATGTTTATATCTTTTTTAAATACTTTGCTACCATTGTGTAAATAATATTTTGCCAGCAGAAACATTTTGTCTGACAGTCTGTGTAGCATATCAGTATATCAGAGAAAACGATGAACCCAGAGCAGATCAGATGTTGTTAGTGGTCCTAGCAGAGAAGAAACTAACCTTAAAGCTGTCCCTTGTTATTAAATAAAAGTGTCAAACACGCACACACTAGACACACTAAATGACCCAGCGCCTCTGCATGGCGATGCCTTCAGTGGAGCAGCTTGAGACTTGTTTGATTCAACTGTGGCTCATCTTCACCCATCCACGGGAAAAAGCTCATCTTAAAGGACATGAATCAATATCAGATCACTCAAATAAAGAGTGATTTCAATCAGGAGATCGATATTTTTAAAACTTCCCTGAATAGCAGTGTGCTTTACTGCCTCACACCTCAGAGTTAGGGTAAGGCCAGATCAGATTCAAGGACAACAAAGAATAATAACTAAAAAAAAAATTGAATAGGGCTATTATGTTCGGCTGTCAGACACAGACAGATGAGCCCATACATCCCATGTGTCAGAGCATTTACTAGAAAAATGAAAATGTTGCCCATCCATGTGTTCATCCCTCATGTTATGTTATGCAGCTTACTTAAGGATTCAATGAAAATCACACACCGTTATGAAGAACATTCAGGCATTTAAACTAAACTATTACAACTCAGAGAAGTGTTTTTCTTCCTAGTAACACATGTTACAGACCTGCAGTCACTAGTTATGCAATCATGCCCAAAATGGTATTTTTGTACCTATGACAGTCACATAATAAGTAGCATGCTTTACATTTAACAACAAATCCTTAACTTCTGTATTAATTGTTCTGCAAGATACAAATAAAGTTGAACCCAGTAACCAGGTCAGGGGGATGTATATCATGTAGTTAGCCTGCATTGGCGTTAGCCACGTTACTGATCAGTGGTTGTCTGTTTACTTCGCGGGGACAATAAACAAAGCAACTGCTTAATATGCTAATAATCTGTGGGGGGTATACGATGGTTCATTGCACACGTTAAGAAACACAACATCATTGCAAAGACACCAATCCCACGGAGCTGGCTAACCTAGCTACCGTTAGCTGTATTCATCGCAAGGCTAGCTAACGCTGGCTGACTCGTCGGCCCTGGAGCTCACTGCCCTTTTAGCGCAAAGTTAACACGCACACTAATAACGTCTTGCAGCGGCGTTGGTTTAATACTATAAGCTTCAAGCGCACATAATATCGCTCACGTAAGATTGCAACATCGAATAATATGAAGGAAATTGGCACAACCTGTGCAGCTAGCCCCGAGGCCCGCCGTGGCCCGCTACGAAGCTAACGAGATCCATTATCGGACGCGGTGCTGCTACCCTCTGATGGGGAGATTTTGTGTGGTCCGTCTAACTTTGCGATAAACCAACCATTTTACAAGAACCACGCCGGCATTTGCAGCTGACACAATGGTGACAAGCAAGATCCCAAAACCCAAAGTATAACATTTTGCAGATCGTTTATATAACTGTTGACCTAACGTTCCATTTGTCGTGAGGACAATTACCGATGCGGCGCTTTCAGCCTCCCTGTCAAACCCTTAGATCCATTATCGGACAAGCGTTTCAATTTCATCTAAGACTTTTTTTCCCACCATTCGTTCAAGCTGTCGCAGCACGACAACAGTCGCATTCAACAAACGGAAATGACAGATTGGCCCAATCTTGTCAAGAGTTTCTAAAATGCTACTAAAGCTTGAAAATACGCTAAACATGCCAGTGTGGCTTTAAACGGGCGGTTAAACAGATATCAAACGGACACTGTAGCGTACATTAACGTTACTCATAAGTGTGACTTCCCGTTACACAACATTGAAAAACAATTGCTATTATGTTTAAAATTAATGTGGAGGTAGTGGTTAGAAAATGTTCAGTTAAAAGGAAACAAGCGGGTCAGACGGGGACGTGTCCGATGATGGACGCATGCCCCTTAGCTCCCCGGTCTCTCCAGACAAAGACAGCAGCTAGCCTGCTGAGCTAACCCCGGGATAGCTATTAGGCTATCCCGCGTTCAAAAAAAAAGTGGATCTCACTCCCACCAAGAGAGTCAACTTCAACATGTCCACTTACCCCGTTTGAAGTCCCTATCCGATCAATGTTCATGTACACTCCATAGGTTCCAATAATCCCAGTTAAAAACAGTTAAAACAAGCTCCCAAACTGGTGGATTGAACAGGCAAAGACCACTCAACGTGCTCTCAGTTCACTGGACCGCAGCCATCACACGGTCACATCCCGGAGAAAACGGGAAAACAGCGGGAAACACCGACATTTTGGAGTCAATTCTCCGGCCTGGATGAAGATAAACCTAATCCCGGGTATTCCATGACTGGATGTGATATTCCCAGAGTTCCCAGGTCAACGTTATCCCCGTCAACGGACACTCAGACAGCAACAGACAGACAAACAGCACTGTGGGGCTAAATGGCTGTTAGATACAATGCAAGCAAAACCCCGGAAAACTGGATCCTTGGAGTCACTGGACCTGGGCTCGCTGGATTACACGCACTCAATGGACCTGGATTCAATGGATTATTGGACTAGATTCATACCACCGCAGTGGAATCATAGAGGGAAATGTACTGATTGGCAGAGGGCATCTATTACCATATACATCCTAAATAAAACCTACTGTATATTATCAATACAATTAAAGAAGTCAACGCCAAATTCTTAGATATTGAAAACAGATATCATTTTCACAAAACAATGACTCTTTACCATATTTATTTTCACATTGTATCTCAAATTGTATCTCAAATAAGTACATATATATATATATATAGGTTACATGTGGTACATATGACAAAAAAAAATAACAAAAGATACCCTCAATTTCACTGGATTATTACATAAATTCAAAAAAGATACTGTAATATGAATCTCAGGCTTAAATAAACACTAAAATACAAAAAAAGTAATAAAACTGTCAAAGTGTACAGTGACCGCAACAATAGTATTTTGTATTGTTGAAGTCAATTTAATCTTTATTTAAATTCATATTTTTGTTGTTGAATGTTGAGTACATGTCTGCATGTTTTAATATTTTTGGGTGGAAAGTCTTTAGAATTACGCATTTTCACAGTCTTATACTTTAACAATCATAGAAAATGTGACTTTCTTGATGTGTTCCATTATCTTTTAAATTGACATCATAAAAGTATGTGTTTCCTTCCATCGACTATATTTCCTCCAAATGAAGGTCCCATGTGGTCCACCAGAAAGGAGCTGACTTATCCTCTCTACAGTCGTCGGCCTCCATAGTATTTAAATGAGTCACAAATATAACGTTATTTATTGACAAAAAACAGTCCTCGTACAGGGAAAGGGTCTCTAACTGAACTGCAATGGTTTAGGTTGTTAAAGGTTTAAGATCTGGCCAGAAGTTTAGTTTAAAACATGACAATGTGAAGGGGTTCCAGTGTTGACCTCATGTGAAAGAAATCTACAAATTGTGTTGCAGAGATATCTACTGACAGGAGCATGCTAACCAGCTGGCCCCTCCATGGTAATGCCACTTGTACCAGGAGGGGCGACAGTGAGTCACTGGGGCTTCAGTCTGTCCTCAGTCCAGCATAAGAGGACCTAAAAGTCGAGCTGCCCGACAGCTTCTCAGTCACGTATACGCCCCGGTTAGTGTCAACACAAAGATGGCATGCTCTGGACACGTGACTGGGATGATATGAACATTTCACGTCACAATTATCTCAGCTATAATAATTGCAATTCACATTATTATCCAGACAATCATCAATGCTTATTAAATGTCACACACACTGGTATCCAGCGGCGGCCTGGCATCATTCATTCATTTAATTAATTTATTTGTATTTATTAATTACCTTCATTGCATTATTAAACATGTGTGGTCAAAACATAGCTTGCAATGCTTTAAGAAGCATCTTGCAATGTAATTAGATATTTTGGTCTGTGGAAGAAGTGCAGAGCCTGGAGGCTTCCAGCCTCATGAATTAAGGGTCAGATGAGATTTCGGGCGGCGGCGCCAAACGTCCCAAATCTCACCAAAAGTGAGATTTCATAAACGACAGTTGCTGACAGTTTAGTCTGACAACAAAAGGGGATTAGTAGCGTGTAACTCATCTAGAGATCACATTACAACATCTGCCGGGAGCTGTGACTTTAGAAATTACATTTAGTACAATGATTGAAATGTAAACTCAACTCAGTAGGCATATAATAGGAGATTGGCTTTTTGTCAACCTGGGAAATTATGAGTTTGGGGATTTTCCAGGAAATTATTGGATTGGGGATGGAGTTGACTGAGAAGTTACAGCTAAGAAAGATAATATCATATGAAATTGTGTGGTTGTGTGTACTATTTCTTGCAAAAGACTTGACGATATTATCCCATTACTTTAACCCTCATAGCTGACCTGTGATCTCTAACTATTGCTTTAATTCATGATAACTTACTACAGTGCGTCCACTGAATCATGACTGAAATCTAGAATTGGAAGAAGCTCTGGTAACATTGATTCCTACATAAGCAACATCATTTAATCCAGTCAGTCCACTATTTCTCTAACATGAAGAGCAAGTATTATTATTAATTATTAAAATCATTCATCTTTGAAAATGTTGTATTAATCAGATCAGGGTATGAATTGTTCTAGAACAATTGTTCTGGGCCCCTGAAAGGAATCTCACCAGCAGCCACTCCTCATAACACAAACAAAGCAACCTTTGATTTCATTAGTCAAGCATGTATATTAGTACACACACTGCCATGTACTAATGTGTATTTGAAGTAGTATAATATACACTTTAAAATGTAAGTTGTTCCAAATTGCAAAGTTAACTAATCATTAAAACACACATACAGTATCCTGATGATTAGTGTGTCTGCAAGTACTCTCAAGTACACTTAAATATGTATTAGTATATTATTTTGCACCAGGGAAACCTCAGCTCAGACAAACATCAATAAATACGGAACATAAAACAATGGTCCAATCCTGCTTTCATTACCTCAGAAACATTTCAAGTATCAGTCTTTCTGCCAGCGACCTGCAGTCATTATCCTCGCCGTGAGTCATCGATGGGCTCCTCTCCAGCCTCCAGCCCATCCACAACTCAGCTGCTGGGAGTTTGACTCAGACGAAGAAACATGGCCATATTTCACCGAGCCTGGCTTCCTTCCCCTGCCTACCTGCAGCGTTTCAAAGGGATTTATAGATATTACAGATTCCTTACAAAAGCACTGAGAGGCCTCGCCCCAGTTTTATCAGATCTCTTATTGTCCTTCACTTAATGCATCGTTCCCGGTTGTTCAAGGTCCAGATTCCTACACGAAGATGAGGCTCTGCAGTCAGGGCCCACTTTCCTGTTTTAAATGTGTCCGCTACGCTTTGCAACTGTGCTATGAATAGACTTTATTATTCTTAATATTATTTAAGTTGTTATTACTATTGTCATCATCATCATTATGAATACTATATTTACTGTTATCATTATGATTATGCTCAGTGCTAATACTGCAATACTTATTATTATTATTGTTGTAATTACTATGATTGTTATTATAAAAGGATATGATGCAGCCTGTTTCACGCCGTCCTGAAGTCACTTCTCCACCTCGTTCAGACAAACGAGTTTCTGAGGAGGCAGGATTTCATGCAGGCAGGGTGACGGCGTTTTGATAGATGGGTGGGATTGTGTTTGTAACTGGTTGTCCTGACTTGACTGGACTTGCTGGACTGGACAACTGGTTTCTCTGAAAGGTACTGGTCTGAGATTTGAATGGTATTTTTTTCTCAGCTGAAGATGGAAGGAACATCAAGTCCTAATGCTGTTTATTCTTTCCGACTCCAACACACACACACACACACACACACACACACACACACACACACACACACACACTGTTAATGTAGGGATTCCAGAATGGTTACCCCGGCAACAACATGTTACATTTGACATTGTTATCTCCCTCTCCGTCCTTCTTACCCCCTTCAATCCCAAACCTACATGTTGAAGTGATGGAGAGCTAATAAAGGTGTAATAACAGTAGTAATACATAGTCATAAAGGGGCAGTAAGGCTGTATTCACATCGTCTTGTCGTTGTGACACTGAGATGTTTTTGCCAACGATAATTGGATGGATTGTGTTCATCATGCACTAAGACTCATAAGCATGGTCCCCGTAGTCCTAGGTGAGTACTGGAGAATCCTCAGAGTCCTAGTGGCTTACAGGTAATATAGGGTCCCCAGATGAGATACTGGAGGGTCCTAAGGGTCCTAGTAGCTTACAGGTAATAGAGAGTCCCCAGTTGAGCAGGTACTGGAGGGTCCTAAGGGTCCTAGTGGCATGCGTGTCCAGATCTCAGGGTCCTGGAGGTTTACAGGCCCTGAAGAGTTCTGAGTGTGATATAAATACTTTTACTATAACAGAGATTTATAAGTATGTAGTATAAGTCATTATTACGGTAACAGAGTATTTTTACTATGTGATATTACTACTGTAAGGACAGTATCGGGTCTGACTTCTTCGTCCACCTCTGTATGTGCCTGTCTTTTGTGTTTGTCCTCTCTTCTCTGATGAAAACAGTGTCTCGTTGTCTGTTTGGACAATTCAACGCTGCAGGTCAACCAATCAAGCTTCACGCCGTCGCCCCATTAACCCTTGTATGGTCTTCACTTTTGGGAGCCTCTGGTATCCCTCGGGTGAAATTGACCCGTGACATATTTGGGGTATTAAAAACAATTCTGATACAAAAACCATATTGTAGAGATAACATATATATTTGATAATTACAATCAGTCTCTAGAACACAATTAACAATGGAAGTGTGATTCGTTTTTTGGATATAAGTCAGAATTGATGTTAAAAATCCATAATACTCAAAACTTGGGTGTCATAAATCATGCTTGTCTTGAAAAAAAAATGAGACAATGTTTTCATTGTCTCATGTCATTGTTTGTCATGAATTGCATTCATATGTCTGCGGGGCTCTTCCAGAGGCTCTCGGGCTGCTCCAGCGGCTGCTTGTGGTGTTCCTCGTGGTGCATATTCCGACGGAAAGCCACCTTCAAATTCACATTCAGAATACTCTGGATTGATATCTAAATTATCTTCACATTGGGAGACATCTTCCACTTCCGCATCACTGTGTGCCTGACTCTAAAGCTCTAATGCCCTCCGAGAACTAAATCAGTGGGTCAAACTGTGATGTAGAGGTAGTTATCTCCTTTGTCCCACCACCTTGATGTGCAGGTGTGAGGCATATAGTGGGACAAAGATGTGTAGCACGTTATGGAGTTACATTATGGAATAACATGCTAAACAAGGGGTTTGCACGCGGACATGACAGGGTAAAGAGTGCAGGGAAGTGAGAGCAAACAGTCTGTGTGTGTGTGTGTGTGTGTGTGTGTGTGTGTGCGTCTGTGTGTGTGCATGTCTGAGTGTGTGGGCATGTTTCTGTGTGTCTCTGTGTATTTGGGTCAAATTGAACCGAATACCATATGAAGGATCAAGATATGAAAGATTTGACGCCTTCAAACCAAAACAGCACAACTTTCCGACCGCCACACTTCCTATGACGACACTCCACGGCTCTCCCGCCATATTTAACACATTCTGTCCCACAAATATTAATTTTACACTACGACATCTTTGAGCGAGTGTCTGCTTTCACCAAATGTGGGTTTTCCCACCAGTCCTCGTGAACTGATGTGATTGATCCCCTATCGATTCAACAAACTCTCTTCATTTCATTGAAGTAACGTCTCCGTCTCAGTCTTGGTGTTGGTCTTGGTCTTGGTCTCGGTCTTGGTCTCTGTTGTTCTCTGTCTCCGTCTGTTGAGGAAAATAAGCAGACTTTAAAATAAATGTATTCCCCACGGCATTGCATCACAACAAGAGAAGAGAAAACACACCCAAAACATGCTTAATTAATCCTGCGCGCGCGCACACACACACACACACACACACACACACACACACACAAACACACACACACACACACACACACACACACAAACAAACACACACACACACACACAAACACACACACACACACACACACACACACACACACACAAACACACACACACACACACAAACACACACACACACACACAAACACACACACACACACACACACACACACAAAGACACACACACACAAACACACACACAAACACACACACACACACACACAAAGACACACACACACACAAACAAACACACGCGCACACACACACACACACACACACACACAGCTGAAATCAAAGGACATGGTGTCCTCGGTGCAGTGTTGAACTGCATATTGAACTGTTCTTTGAAATCTGCCTCTGGAGTCCAGTTCCTTCTGTATTCAAAGGAGAATTATTGTGGGTTTAATATTCTACTCATTTCCAACAGCTTGATAATTTAGCTCCAATTACATTTAGACAAGTGGAACAGAAGCCAACACTCAGACAACCAGGTTGACATGAGACACAGCACTTCAGCTCTGTTATTAGATGAGCATCATGATGAGTTTTGATGATCAGAGCTTAATGCTGGTTCATGACACATTATACAGACCATCATTGAACATCTGACACAAACTGATGTGTGTCAACACACTGATGGCAGTCAAAGCTACACACAATGTTCCAACTAATACGAGTTTCACTTGGAAACCTGCACCGGTTTTATTGACCACCAGGGGGCAGCACGGCACACTGTAAACACAACATTGACACACACGTCCTCCAAATGAAATGACAAAATACTTCATTCCATCTCTTTCTAGTCGGGGGGTTTAGCTCAGGAGGTAGAGCGGGTTGGCTGGCAGCTGCAAGATTACCGGTTCGATCCCCGGCTCCTCCTAGCTGAGTGCCTGTGTCCCTGAGCAAGGCACCTCACCCTAATTGCTCCTGACAAGCTGGCTGTCGCCCTGCGTGGTTGACTCCGCCGTCAGTGTGTGAATGTGTGAGTGAATGGGTGAATGTCTGTCATTACTGTAAAGTGCTTTGGATAAAAGCACTATATAATTGAGGCCATTTAGTCATGTTGAGAAATTATTTTTAGTTATAGTTTAGTTTTCGACAATTTCTTTGTAGTTTCGGGCCCCTGGTTAAAACTGTCTCTCACTGATCAACAACAGCAAATGAAATACTAAAAACTAAAGTAGCGGTGACAATGCAGACATTGCAGACTAATGTTAACAATTGATTAATGATTTTATAATGAAACAACATTTTTTGAAGCAACATCTTTTATCAACAGCTTCTTCCTCAACCTTCCCATTCAATTATTTAAATCTCTGCCACAAATGTGTTTATTTTCAAGCTGACAATCAAAACATCAAACATGTTGTTGCTTGGAATGTCTCGCCTTTACAGAAAAACATCAGCACCTGCTGATATGGAGGCACTCTCTCTTGTTAAGCAGCCCACTCTGTCTCAAGCACCAGCGTTCTTCCTGTAAAAACAGCCACTTGTTACACATATTTCCCTGTGAACCGGCCCGTCCCACCTGAATAATGGTGTCGTCTTGGATGTGAGACTGAAGTCACTGTGAAATAGATGACTGAGGTTTTGGTTTCACAGCAGCAACACCTGCCAAGAAACACGTCTCCAGAGCGAGACGCTTCACTCCTTCAGTTCAACTGGAGCCGACGGCTTCAGTTGCTCGTTCCTCGTCATTATTTCCATTTCTGGGCCGCAGCCTCCGTGGGGAGACGGTGTGGACGACGAGTCACTTCTGTCAACAAGTCCAGGTCCTGTTGTGTGTACAGCTCATTTACTCTGCAGGAGACCTGCTGCCATGTAAACACAAGACTTTCAGAGGAGAAACTGCAGCCAGTTTGAATTCACAACATACCACCCATCCAAATAATATAAATCAGGTGCTCCAATCACTTCCATGGCCACAGGTGTATAAAAGCAGCACTTAGGCATGCAGACTGTTTCTACAAACATGTGAAAGAATGGGTCGCTCTCAGGAGCTCAGTGAATTCCAGCGTGGTCCTGTGATAGGATGCCACCTGTGCAACAAGTCCAGTCATGAAATGTCCTCACTCCTAAATATTCCAGTCAACTGTCAGTGGGATTATAACAAAGTGGAAGCGATTGGGAACGACAGCAACTCAGCCAAGAAGTGGTAGACCACGTAAAATGATGGAGCGGGGTCAGCGCATGCTGAGGAACATACTGCACAGAGGTCAACAACTTTGGTGTGGGGGTGTTTTTCAGGAGCTGGGCCCCTTAGTTCCAGTGAAAGGAACTCTGAATGCTTCAGCATACCAAGAAATGTTGGACAATTCCATGCTCCCAACTTTGTGGAACAGTTTGGGGACGGCCCCTTCCTGTTCCAACATGACTGTGCACCAGAGCACAAAGCAAGGTCCATAAAGACATGGAGGAGAGAGTTGTGTGGCTGGTGATCGATTTGGACAAATGCATCTGCTAAATGCCCTAAATGTAAATGTAAATATTTAACCAAAGTAACTGTACACAGACGCCAAACGTATGAAGAATCTAAATGGTACATTTACTCTACTGTACTTAGAACAGTCTCACAGCAGTTTGTGAAATAGTTGTGAAATTAAAATACTGATTTGTGTACATCAACACCAATTTTTTATTTTTTTCGTGAAGCATGAAGCCTCAATTGATATGACATTATTCTACTAAACAAAAGTTAGCTTAAGACAACAAAACCTCTTAGAAAAGAAACATGTCACTTCACTTTGGGACACCGACCTTTTGGTTGAAACTCCTGTGTTGTTGGGAGAGCGAAATTATTCTTATCTCCATCCATCCATCCATTGTCTACCGCTTATCCTGTATTCAGGGTCGCGGGGGGGCTGGAGCCGATCCCAGCTGTCATTGGGCGAAGGCGGGGTTCACCCTGGACAGGACGCCAGTCTATCACAGGGCCAACATGTAGAGACAAACAACCATTCACAGTCACATTCACACCTACGGGCAATTTAGAGTCACCAATGAACCTATCCCCATCCTGCATGTCTTTGGACTGTGGGAGGAAGCCGGAGAACCCGGAGAGAACCCACGCTTACACAGGGAGAACATGCAAACTCCACACAGAAGGAACCCGGGCCGACCCGGGGATCGAACCCCGTACCCTCTTGCTGTGAGGCGAGAGTGCTACCCACTACACCACCATGCAGCCCTATTCTTATATCAATATTCAGAAAATCAAATGATGCAAAACATGAACATTGCATGTGATGTTTTTGCATAATCTACATATTGTAAGTAGATTGATGTGTGTGTGTTTACAGGCCTGGGGGGTTATCGTCATGGAGATGAACATCTCTTTATCTCAGCCAGCTTAGGTTCCTATTAATTATTACTGAGCAGAGGAGGCACACACACACACACACACACACACACACCTCCTGCCATGTTAGACTGATGAATGAATAAGTGTGAGGTGACCATCAGAGCAGCAGCATGCACCGGTCCTATCAGCCGCTAAAGCCAGTCACCAACCGCTTCCTGCAGCAACGATGGGACCACCAGGACTACGACAATCATCGCAGGAAGGTATGGTCGAGGGGACAGGAAGGTATGGTCGAGGGGACAGTAAGGTATGGTCGAGGGGACATAAAGGTCGTTGAGAGGACACGAAGGTATGGTCGAGAGGACAGGAAGGTATGGTCGAGGGACAGGAAGGTATGGTCAAGAGGACAGGAAGGTATGGTCGAGGGGACATAAAGGTTGTTGAGAGGACACGAAGGTATGGTCGAGAGGACAGGAAGGTATGGTCGAGGGACAGGAAGGTATGGTCAAGAGGACAGGAAGGTATGGTCGAGAGGACAGGAAGGTATGGTCGAGAGGACAGGAAGGTATGGTCGAGGGGACAGTAAGGTATGTTCGCGGGGACAGAAAGGTATGGTCGAGGGGACATAAAGGTCGTTGAGAGGACAGGAAGGTATGGTCGAGAGGACAGGAAGTTATGGTCGAGGGGACAGTAAGGTATGGTCGAGGGGACAGTAAGGTATGGTCGAGGGGACATAAAGGTCGTTGAGAGGACAGGAAGGTATGGTCGAGAGGACAGGAAGGTATGGTCGAGGGACAGGAAGGTATGGTCAAGAGGACAGGAAGGTATGGTCGAGAGGACAGGAAGGTATGGTCGAGAGGACAGGAAGGTATGGTCGAGAGGACAGGAAGGTATGGTCGAGGGGACAGTAAGGTATGTTCGCGGGGACAGGAAGGTATGGTCGAGGGGACATAAAGGTCGTTGAGAGGATAGGAAGGTATGGTCGAGAGGACAGGAAGGTATGGTCGAGAGGACAGGAAGGTATGGTCGAGGGACAGGAAGGTATGGTCAAGGGGACATGAAGGTTAGGTCGCGGGGACAGGAAGGTATGGTCGAGGGACAGGAAGGTTTGGTCAAGGGGACGTGAAGGTTTGGTCGTGGGGACAGGAAGGTATGGTCGAGGGACAGGAAGGTTTGGTCAAGGGGACATGAAGGTTTGGTCAAGGGGACATGAAGGTTTGGTCGTGGGGACACGAAAGTATGATCGAGGGACAGGAAGGTTTGGTCGAGGGGACATGACGGTCGTCGAGAGGACAGGAAGGTATGGTCGAGGGGACAGGAAGGTATGGTAGTTTGGCTAGTTCGACCATGTCCTCATCGCGCCTGTTTTTACCTGTCCAGGTGAGCTCTGCCTTGCCAGTAGTGGACAACAAGGGTGTGAGGACTGCACCTCACGTCCAGCTCAAACTAAAAAAAATACAGGTCAGTGGACACGCACACGCAGCAGCCTGAAACGTCCCTGGTCTCAGTTTTCATTTCTAGTCTCTGTGATTCAGCTGCAGGAAGAGCGTCTGTCCATCATCGACAGAGACAACCGTCTCCTGGCATCCAAACTGGCTGACATTGTTTGCTCTAAAGGTCTAGTGGACCACCGGAACCAGTACCACCTGAGGAGGTGAGAACCTAAATAGCCATGACATGTTACGTCCTTGTCTACACTGTGTTGTGCCCTGTGACATCATGCTATGTCCTATTATGTCATGTCTCATCTCCTTCGATGACATGTTATGTTTTTTCCTCCCATGTCATCTGCTGCCCTGTCATGTTATGTCATATGTCATGTCTTCTTATGTCATGTCATGTGATGACAGGACCTGTCATTTCCTGTTATGTAATGTCCTGCTATAACCTGTTATGACATATTGGGCCCTAGTTTCGTGGTGCAGCGGCGCAGGGTGGCGGAGCCGGCGCAATGAAAGTTTCGACCCGCGCAGCCTTGCGCACGGTCAGTTTGGCAGTTTGGTGGATCGCCTGCGCCAAGATGGGTGTGGCGGCGCAGCAGGGGGAGGCGTCACAGATTCAGCTTGGCGCAGCGGAAGTTTCGTGGCAAAAAGCCTCGCCGAGACTGCACCAAGGCAAATCACAGCTGGCAGAGTGGCAGTTTGGCTCACCGGCGCGCAGTACGCACACATCACCAAGACCTCACAGGCAGGTTTCCACAGTTCCAGGCACATTTAAATGCAATAAACAATCACAACAAACACTAGTTAATGCAACTAATTGAATCAACACGTGAATTTATATCTATATAGATTGTCCCGTCACATCTGACGTCAGATCAAAGGCGGATGGCACGCGTAACGGAAACTCAGCCTGACTGAATTAACACAGCTGAAACTTCCTCTGGCACTAAAACATCAGTTTCATCCTGGGAAAAGTTTGGCCGTCTGGCGCTGCTGCTGCTGTCTTCTGTCTAGCGCCCCCGCTAGCCATTTTGGTGCCCTAAGCAGAATTCCTTTATGATGCCCCCCCGCTACCTGAAAAACAGTGATTTAGGTGCGCGCAGGTGGTGGAGTGGTTAGAGCTCATGGCATGTATGTTACACGTACGCATACGCCGCCGACCCCTTGTGAAGTCCAGGCAGACACACCCTGTCGCCACGGCGCAGGTGCGCTGCGCCCCGACTACGCCTGGTGTTCAAAACCAGGGCCCATTATGTCATGCCCTGTCCTCTCATCACCTCGTTATGTCCTGATGAGTCATCACTTCTGTCACATCCTGTTATATCATGTCTTGTTATGTAACATCATGACCTGCTGTGTCACTATCTTGTTTGGTCACGTCACGTCATGTATATGTTATGACATGAAATATTATGTCATATCAATGTCATGATGATGATCTCCAACTGCAGCCCTGGCCGCCAGAATAAAACAACACTAACACACTAAGCATATACTTAGCAGTATATTCCACAGGGCTGAAGTTCATTCAAACTCTTTGTGTGCTCTCCGGGGACCTTCACAGAGTTTCCCTTTTCCCACTGAGGTCTTTAACGTTGCTACGACGATGCAGTCCTCCTGGTTGGGCCTTTAATAATTGATGTGACCAGTCCTGCTCTCTTACGCTGTTGAATTATTGATCTGGATGTGGATGTGTGATGGTGGTGACAGGCTCTGGTATTTATCTGCGCTCACACTGAGCTGAAAAATCTTTAATGCTGACAGGAGCTATAAAGCTTCTCTGAAACATTTTATTCTGGGACTGAGAGAGACAGGTAATTTAGTGACCTCAAAGTTGATGTGTTGAAATTGTCAGCAAACTGCTATTTTTCTTGTCTTTGTGATTCATGTAAGTGAATATTACTTTTGTGAGAGAATATTTCAATTACATAAGATACATCAGCACAGGTCAAATTTTATTTCCTCTGCTGGGGGGGAATAAATAATGTACACAATAGCAGTGGAAGATATGTCAGAGTTTTGAAAGAACATTTTCTAAACAGAAACAACACTACAGAGTCATTCATTTGACGACACGCCACAGAATCAGGCCTTACATATTTGACCCATAGGTTCAGAATGAGCACATTTTTTGAAGATAAAGAAAAAAAGTCATCCTTTCAATCTTTCAGTTTCACAGGGTTCAGGAAGTAACCAGCGCCTTGTGAGTGCTTTCTTACAAGCTTAATGCCATTAACATGCTAGACATATGTATCAGGATGCCTTCCTTAAAAATCAATATTTCCTATAAATAATATGGAACATTTCAGGGGCAGATCAATGTCCTTTAATTCTTTAAAAAACTCTCAATTTCAAAATAATTTACCTGCGAGCTGGAGCCGAAGTCGGGGCTGCAGCTGGTCTGAGCGGCGTGCGAGGGCCAAACTGGGCTATACCATTTCAGGGAAGCAGGGGGGGGGGGGGGGGGGGGGGGGGGACTGTTTTTATATATTAGGCAAAAACAGTTAATTTGCACAAATTGAGTGATGGGTACACATTTTTCAACAAAAAACTACGGGCCTGTTATGTGTGAGAATATGTGATCTGACAGGGGCGGACCACTTGTTCTGGATAGAATAACAAAATGCATCCACATTTCTTTGTCTGCTGTAGCCAGATAAAAGTATCAAAACAAAGTTGAAATGTATCAGATTACAGGAAATGACGTCATCTACTCTGTTAAAATGTTGACAGATACGTGTTTCTTCTTGTGCACATGGGTCCAACTGTATGTTTTTACAGATATGGAATGACAAATAGACTTGAACCTTGAACATGTGGCACCCAAAATATTCACTCTTTTTTTAGCTCCGCTTTTGGTCTTCCCCACTAAATATACAGTAAATATCTGTCTGTTTATCTGCTTAATGCTCCACTATGTTCACCAGAAAAAGATAATTTAATGTTTTTAAATGTATGTATATGCTAGGTAAGCGTTTATGTGAGTTTGAATAATTAATAGCCCTTTAAACTATATGGTTTTCTATGAAAGTGTTTTTTCCATAAATGTTTGCATTTCTGCATCTGGTGTTCCTTCCTCAGCCTGAATGCTGACAAGAGGAGGGAGGAGCTTCTACAGGTCAGTCTTCAGAACCAGGCCATCTACCAGCGAATCACGGCTCGCCAGTCGGAATACCGCCGCCAGCTGTGGTTGGATGACTGGGAGAGGGCAAGGCGTTGGCATGACGACATTTCCCGATACCCTGGAATGCTTGGAGAGAAAGTGAGCAGAACAAACTGCACAAAAAGACATTTGAGATGCATGATGGATAAAAGGAGTTGTGAACCTCCAGTAAAAACCCAGCAGATGTAATCCACCAAACAACACATTTGAGAACTGATTCTCCTCCTGCTCAGTTTTCTTCACAGCTGAGATAAGAGTGCATTGAATGGATTCTGAAAAGGCTTCCACAGATTCATAAACAGAGAATGAATGTCCAACCACAGCGCTGCTCCTCCTCCTGCAGCCTGATTGTTATGCATCAGCGATAATAATGCATCATGTATTCTGTGCTGCACGTTTGTGTCTGCAGAGGTCACGCAGGAAGGTGAAGTTCGCCGCCGCGGAGGGCAGCGAGGGCTCAACGAGCTGCAGCAACACCAACGCACACAGAGGAACCTGAACGCCTCCCCGTTTAGACAAACTGTCCTCAGCTAACTACTTCAATAAAAACACAATTTGACTCAAAACCATATGATTCCATCATTCACGTTCCCCTCAGCAGGATCAATAACGTTGGCGAACTTCTGACTTTTCACGTAGCGCCATCATCAGGTCATCATTTGAATATGTCCAATACATGATGACCAAACACGCCACTTCCTCTTTGTGTCAACGATGATGTCGAGGGTTTATACAGCACTTTTCTAGTCTTTTCGAAAAAGTCAGTGTTTACAGCACATGTCAACATTCACCCATTCACACACATTCACACACATTCACACACATTCACACACATTCACACACTCATGTCAGAGGCTGCCATGCAAGGTGCCCCCCCCCCCCCCAGTCTGTGTGTCCTCTCCACTCTTGCAGGGACAAGAAAGTTACAGTTGAATCTGATGGTGTTTGACAGCATTGGGAAAGTTTCACAGTTACTCCTAACTTTTCTGGCCCTTTTTTTTAAAATGAAGTTCTTTCTTCCCCAGCATATCTCATATCTCATATGACCTTTAAGTGAAATGATGAGAAATGTCAAACTTTAAATTGATCGTTTTTGCATTAAAATAAGTTTCAGACACCCCCCCTCATATCCTCTGCTGATTTGTCCACCAGGTGGCAGTAACTACATGTGCGTGTTTTTTTTAAAGGGGTAGGTTTGACTCACTGTTTATTGAAGTTTATCCAACTCTGAAGTGTTTGTATTATTTTTCTATTTATTTAATAGAATGTACATTACAAGACAGGGAGTAAATGGAACAAAAATCGATACAAACAGCAAAAGTGGAGATGAAGCTTGAAAACATTCATACCGGTACATATTATGATAAATCATAAGGGAGAACATGAAAAATAGGAGAGAAAAAACTATTAAAAGTAAAAAATGTAAATATAGAGGAAGAGCACGAAAGAGCAAAGTAATGAGACATTAAAAACGGTAGAGGTTAGAGACAGATGATTAATGACGGGGCAGAACGTATTTTAGTGGCTCTGTTTGCTTAGAAATGAGCTTCTTCTTGGTTTCTACGATCAGAATCTCTTTCAACAAAGACGAAGAGAACAGTTATCAGCAGTACTCCCCTCTGTTACTGCAGAGTATGTGACAAGTAAAAGTCCTGTTCGGTTTTATCATAATATACTTAAAGTACCAAAACTAAAAGTACTCAAAACATTCTTTCATTGTGTTATAGTTACTGATTATAAAATGAATGTGTGCATCATTTTAATGTTGCTGCTGCTAATATAACTTTACTGTATATACTGCTGAGTAGATAGGGAATTTCACTAAGGGATTAATAATGTTTAATGATGTCTTATTAAATATTAGACTATTAAGGTTTTGTTCATGTGTTTCTTTGTTTATATTGGATTGATGTCTCCTGATTAGTTAGTTTTCCTGATGATTTCTTTCCCAGTTTTTGTCTTCATTTTTTTTATGTTAGAATAGTTCTTTTTTGTTTCTCTTTCTTTTTTGCTATTGTTTTTCTTCTGAATATGATGTTGATTATATTTTATTGAATAATTATTGTTATTATTATTATTTTAATCTGAATGTGTAAAGAAACGAAAAGCTCAGTAAAAGTTATGAAGGTACCTAAAAGTTGTTAGGGTGGCAGCAACATTAACGTGATTTCTATCAGAGTACTTCTACGCTGTTGTAGTAGTACTTTTATTGAAGATCTGAATAGACCACCACTGATTTATTTTATATATATAATACTTTAATATTTTATAATAAATCGTTATTTAATCACTAATCTGTGTTGAATGAATGCTGATTTTCCTTGAAGCATCATTGAAGCTGGTGAAATATTTAGTTACTACAAGATGTACCAGTAGAAGTAAATAAAACCTGCAGCCAGTAATAAACAAGAATCTAGTCAGAGCTGCTCTGAGACCAGTACGTGGAGTGGAAAAGCCCTTTAACGGCCTGTCCTGATGAAGCTCTCCCCTGGAAGTCTCCCGAGGCCAGGACACCGGTCCATCTGGGACCAGTTAAACCAGCATCTGTAACCGTAAACCACACCAGCCCCCGTCCCCCCAGCGGGGCCGAGCCAGATACTTTAATAACAACAGTTATTCTCCTCCTCTTCTCTTCAAAGATGGATATTAAAGAGTTTCCTCACAAACACACAGAAACAGTGTTGTTGGTTTACAGGAGCGCTTCCTGTTTTACAATGTTTCACTTGATTAAGATCAGAGGCAGCAGCACACAGAGCTGCTTCATTAGTGCCAACACAGCGGACCGACGTACAACAACAAGGAGCTTTATTCCACACAAAGGAGACGGACTGAAAGATTATACATTATAAGTCAGCTGCATTCGCTTATTCAATGTTATTATAATAACATTGTACTGAGATCATTTGAAGCTTTTGAGTTCAGCATTATCAGCATTGACATTTTTGCAACCAGACCATATTTGGACTGCGGAGGAGCCACAGGTAGATCTGATGAACACAAAGCGACAGAGCAACACCCTTACTGGATCCAGATCCATGTGGATTCTGATGTGAAGCTGCTAACAAAGTTAGCTTCATAATTCAAAGTCAACTTTACATGTGTTGAAATAATCAGAGTATCTAATTGAATTTGTAGCGTGGTGACAAGGTCGTGGCAGCAACCTGTCAATCAGCAGGTAGCCCCGCCCCCTAAAGCATCCCCTGCTTTCTGGTCTGTCGGACTCTAAATGGACCATCATGTTCTAAATGAACATCATGCTGGATTGAAGAAGACTTGAAACTCGAGATTGAGACCATAAACTCATGTTTATGATGTTTACTGAGATAATACATCAAGAGAGAAATAGACCATTTTCTCATAGACTTCTATACAATCAGAGAGGAGTCGCCCCCTGATGGTCAGCAGAGAGAATGCAAGTTTAAGGCACTTCTGCTTTTCAAAAGGTTGCCGCCTGATCAATAGTGATAACGATTGACTGATCAGTAAACTCATATAAATATGATAAGTTATTATGAGCAAGTAGGTTTATACAATTTATGTTCAATATGTATTCAATAAGTAAGAAAAGTCAAAAAATACAAAGCAAATACTGCAAACAGGGGACATAATCATCAACACTCCCCATATATGATTACATGGAGGTGATGGATGGTTATGAGTAAATATCTTCAACCCTGCAGGTGGATGCTGAGGTGGTGGAGGGGTGGAACAAGCAGCAGCTGTACTGACGTAGCAGCAGAGGCAATGACGGGGGAGATGGGAAATAGCTTATATGAATGGAAGAAGATGATTGGAGTAGAAAAGTGCAGCTTGAGTTGCCTGCCTGAACTCTCTCACAGGCTTCGTTCCATTTACGGGGACTATACCACGTTTCACATCAGGCTGCATGATGATGATGATGATGATGAAGAGCGCCTTAGTCCAGATTGGCTGGATGAGACTCCTCGTACTTCCTGTTACTGGCGGCTGCTGGAGGAGACGAGTCCAGGACACAGATTTACAGCTGCCCTCTGTCCTCCAGACCGCAGTGAGCCAACAGCTCCGTATCCTGGAGGAATGTAATATCCAACCAGCACGGCCCTTTTAACTGCTTATCATTAATAATCAGCTTAGTTTCATAACTCTGCTTTCTCTGCTTCCCTTGTCTCTTTGATCATGCTCCTGCTCCATCTGGTTCAGGCTCTGCTCCATCTGGTTCAGGCTCTGTTCCATCTGGTTCAGGCTCTGTTCCATCTTGAGGCTCTGGTTCATCTGGTTGAGGCTCTGGTTCGTCTGGTTCAGGCTCTGGTCCATCCTGGTTCAGGCTCTGCTCCATCTGGTTCAGGCTCTGTTCCATCTTGAGGCTCTGGTTCATCTGGTTGAGGCTCTGGTTCGTCTGGTTCAGGCTCTGGTCCATCCTGGTTCAGGCTCTTGCTCCATCCTGGTTCAGGCCCTGGTCCATTCAGTGCAGTCTATCCTGTCTTAGGCTCCACTCCATCCTGAGGTTTCTGCCCTAATACTGAATCTGCAGGACCTGAATCGGCCCAGGATGAATATTCCGGGTCTCCACAGGATGAGTCACTTTGAAGTCCAGGCTTTAAATGCATACTTTTACTTGTAGTGCACTATTTTCAAAGTGTGGTATAAGTACTTTTACTGAGGTAAATTATTAAAAAAACATTTTAAAAAAGCTATCAGATAAGTGCAGTGCAGTAAAATGTCCAGAGTATCACAACATGAAAATACTCAGTAGAAGTAGCTCTAAATTGTACTAAAGTTTAGAACTTGAGTAAATGTATAGTAACTTCCCACCCCTGCTGTCATGACTGTCACATTCAATGAGACAGAAACAGAAGGCTCTGTTTGTGTCCCGTGATTCTCCCAGCACCGTTGATGTTCAGGAAATGAGAGTTCTGTTTACAGTATTTCTAGTCTGCAGTCTGGTTATTAGTTCTGTGGCTGAAATGATCTTATTAAATCTATTTATTGTACTGTCTATTTCAGAACCGGCGTGTATGCTAAAGTTGTTTTGTGTTTAAACTGACCAGAATTCCTCATATAGCAAAATGTACAATTACAATGAAGGCGTTCTATTCTATTCCAAAAACCTTGAACAGGAGCTGAAGGAATTCAAATTTATGATGACATATTTACAAAAAAGTTATATGCGAAATAAGAAAAATGATTATTTGGTTTTCCTGTGAGATTAAAATATATCTTCTAATCTACTTTCTGTGCAAAAGGAATGTGTTGCAGGTGAGAGGACAGTGCAGCTCCCACCTGTCTGTCTGTCTGTCTGTCTGTCTGTCTGTCTGTCTGTCTGTCTGTACAGTGCATATGTAGGGCAGTAGCAAGGTGTTGCGTTCACTGACTGACCCTCGGGGCTTGTTTAAATGACATTTTACGTCTGTTTCACTTTAACGCTGCTTTGACTCTCAGTTTCCATTTGTTATTTCCAGCAGCCTGCAGACGTCCAGTGTCTTTTTATTGACTGTGTGTGTGTGTGTGTGTGTGTGTGTGTGTGTGTGTGGTTGACACAATTCCAGTGTGGGAACCGTGAGTGAAACTTTTTTTCTTTTTTCCCACTTTAATTCATACTCTCAGTGGTCTTGTCACTTGCCATCACCTTGTAATCTTTCACCGTTTCATGTGTGCAGCATCCTAAACTAATCACTGCTGGCTGTGTTTGAACCAGCAACCTCCGGTTCTAGTCAATACTGAAGTGCCTTAAACTTGCATTCTCTCTGTTGGCCATCAGGGGGCAAATCTGGTTGTAAGAAGAAATCTGATTGCATGGAAGTCTAGGATAAAATGACCCTCCTTCTCAGTTGATTTATTTTCTCATCAAATGGTGAATGGACCTGCATTTCTATAGTGCTTTTACAGTCTTTACGACCAATCAAGGTCTTTCACACTACATTCAGTCATTTACATTTACACACACACACACACTGATGGTAGAGGAGCTGCCTGCACATCAGGATCTAATCTGATCTAACTCATTCAGACACATTTACACGTCCATGGCACAGCCTTCAGGGTTCAGTATCTTGCCCAAGGACACTTCAGCATGCAGACCGTAGGAGCACACCGATCTTCCACATAAAGCATTTCATTTAGTAAATGATGGTCCATTTAGAGTCAAACAGACCATAAACCAGGGGATGCTTTGTCCTTGTGATTGACAGGTTGCTTCTTAGTTAGCCACGAAGATGACTAGCAGATGAATAGCAGAAACCAAATGGAGTCTGATCCAGTAAGGTTGCTACTCTATCGCTTGTGTTCGTCAGGTCGACCGGACGCTCCTCCACAGTCCAAATACGGTCATGTCCATACACTGGTTACAAAAATTCTATGCTCCAGAAACACTGGGTGATGTCTAAATCTGACACAGTCTAAGGTTTGAACAAGTCAGTTAGCCAATCATGTTCCTGGATGTCTCTAGAACTAGACCGAGCCTTTATCAGAACATGAACCTGTATGATATGAACCAGGAGAGTTTCTGTGTAACTCACTTTAAAGGCTTCATTGTCTCAGTCACCTTCTCCCTGAGGTTACTGGACCATTGACATCTGCTCTCACACACCAATGGAGGCATTTCCTGTTTGTGCACCAATGGAGACATTAAAGCTCCCATCTTAAAAGGGAAGGTGAAGTAAAACAAGCAGAGAACTGTGAGGAGGTGTGTTTACAGTGCTCCTCCTCCTCCTCCTCCTCCTCCTCCTCCTCCTCCTCCTCCTCCTCCTCCTCATCCTCTCTCCTTCACACACCACAGCAGCAGAGTTAAGAACAGACACACTCCCTCACACTCTATTTCTGCTTCAAACACACTCATGGATTATCATCACCCTCTTATTCTGCTGCTGTGGACCTGCAGCTTCCTGCCAGGTGAGCGAGCGAGCATCACACAACACAGTTTAGAGAGAGAGAGAGAGAGAGAGTGAGAGAGAGAGAGAGAGAGAGAGAGAGAGTGAGAGAGAGAGACAGGTGTTCCCTCTTGATTAAGTCAGGTGTTCAAAAGCTGCTTTATAATTTTTTAAAGACAGACAATATCTACAGCTTTTAGTTTTCTCTAAATCTTTATACTTTTGTCAATTCAAACGGTGAGTTGCCACAGTGCTTCCACCTGCAGCCTGGGTGCCTTCATGTCATTCATCGAGTAGTTGAAGCTGGACGGTCTTCTTCTAACAGCTGCTGAAGTACTTCCAGCTTCATAATCACCTCTATGTGATGTTCTGCTTTCTGTCACATCTGAAATGTGAGTTGAATCTGTTTTCATCTGCACACATGTTTTCCTTTCTATGGGTGGATCTGAAAATCGGAGCACGTGGGTTTGTTCAAAGGAGCTCCAAGCCTTTATAACATTTAATAGCCTCCAGAGCTTATTAAGTATTTCTAAGCCTCTAAAAGTGTCTGTAGTTAAGAGTTTACAGCTCACTCCGTTTTGATGAGTCTTTGTCGTGAATATGAGAGAAGTATCGGTCACTTGAGGCGCAGTGAGAAGGTGTGGTGAGTTGTGTTGGAGGTTGACAGCAGCTTGAGAAGTGATTAAACACACTCTTCAGAATATCAGTCTAAACGTTGTAGTGTTCATAACACCCCACAACGTGTAGGTGCTTGATCGTTTAATCTCAACTCAAGGTCCACTTACTAACTTGTTCTGGAGCTTTCTGTTGATGAGGACCGTGAGACTCAAGTGGACCCTGAGTTGAGATTGTTTGGTTTGTTTGACACCAAACACAAAGCCAGACACAAGTTTTGACCGGGGAATCATTTTGTACATCACTCAAAGAAGGCGGGGCTTACCTCCATGTCGACACCAACCAGGTTTCATCCATCATGGCTGAAATACTTTTGTTGTACATGTTGTAAAGTCCCTGAAAACCAAATGGCGTCCTGTCTCAGTTCATAACGTCTGCCAGAGGTGCTCGGTGAATTTGAGATTGTGCTAGGCTATGCTAATATTGTAATATGAAGACAGCAACCTGCTGGCAAATGTGTGAGTGTTGGTCAATAGTGTTAATGATCATTTATGAGTTGAAAGAGCTGAAGGGTTTGCATATCACTGGATTTTGTATGATTTCATGTGAAATAAATAAATTGATTGTGAGGGTCGGCAAGAAGCCCGAAAATAGGCCTCTCCATGATTTAATAGGCTTTGATATGCTTTGTATGTTATGTTGTTGTAGGCTTGTGTAATATTTAGAAATAATAGTATTTGTAAACAAAGTAAAAGTGTGAAAACTTAGTGAAGTACCCTCTAGCTGCCCTACGTGCCCTTTTTTATTTCCTTTGCCCCTCAGATGGCCTGTGTCCACCGCTGACGTTCATCCTCAGGGGAAAGGCTTTTCAAAATGGAAAATGTTCATCCTCTGGGGAGCAGGCATGTGTTCAAGTAAAATTAAAGGTAAATTGCAAATGAAGATCTCAGACTGCTTCATTAGATTATTATTGGAGAAAAAGTGTTTACAGGTGTTTCAACCTCAGTATGAATAGCAGTCAGTGAACGCATCACTTTCATCTGGGCCTCAGTGCTGATTCTTGTCGGTGTGTCAGGAGGATATTCCGCCTGATGCTGGTTTAATTACAAAACTAGGACAATAAATGCTCTGTACAAAAGCTTAACAGCTCATTAACACCTTTATGCAATGATGCAAGCACACTGTGACTGTTTCTGTGGATGTTCCTGTCTAAGAGGAAGAGGTCCTATAGGGGACACTGACGGGCGGGGATAAGTCTCAATATGTTAGATTTGTGGTTTCAGATAGTTAGATAGGTTAGCCCACTAATTCTACCCTCTGGAGACCATGAATATTCACAACAAATGTCATGGACCTTCTGGCCATATTTTCTTCATGCAGTGTTTAAAGAATATTTCCATCTCAGTAGTTAATCTCATGTAGGAAAGTTGCTGCGATATATCCGGTGTTGGATGAGTCGACGAGCCTGCTATCAACCTACCAATCTTTTGCTGCTGAAAAATCCTGTAAATTCACAAATGAGAAGTGTTCATTCCCAGCGGAGGAAGCCAGAGACCATTTTCCTGTTTCACTCTGATTAAATTGCCTTTCCATACATTGAAGCTGCAGCATTATGATCCCACTGGCCCCTAAATTCAATCTGGGTGGAGTTTGGCGGTTGTGCATGTTTCCCTTGAGGTTGGTCCTGCAGGTCAGCGAGCTCTCGCCAGTTAGGTGATGGGTTTTTTCTCTAGGAACTCAGAGGGTGAAATGGTTTTCAGGGCACGTTGTGGCTTTTAGGCGGATCGTTAATCGCATGCGGTCGCAGCAGTCATCATGTTGTTGTAGCTGTGGTTGGCAACACCACACAGGAAGTGACAACCTTGTTCAGGCTAAAACACGCCAGCTTCTCCCAGAAATCAGCCTGGTGGTTTTATCTAACAGTTTGTAGTTGATTTAACCACCTTGATGTCCCAGACAGGTGGGGTAGAGTTGGACACCTCTAGAAACATAGGTGTCCTGGCAGGTCTGAATCTTAGATCTTTAAATGGACTGACAAATTGGTTTCTGAAACTTGTTTGCTTTCTCCGCTATTAAAACTCCACCCATGTGGAAACCAAGCCGTGAAAGGGATATTACTTGGCACCACAGTTGCACTTCATAGTAACCACAGACATGCGGGTCGGTGGTTTTGTGTTGTCTGTAAGAAAAGCTTCAGGGACAGAAAAGTCAGATGAAGCATTCAAAAAGTTTTATATAACCAGAAAATCAAACAACGCCTTGATTTTTCAGAGAGTAAACTGGATGATGATCAAGTCTGATACGTGTCATTTTATGTAAGAAGAAACTTTCACACAAAACTTAATGAAAAAATATCAGCATTTAATGCTTCCTCACTCGCTGGAAGAGATATTAACACTGACGTATGTGACTCTGAAAATGTTGGCGTCATCAGCTCATAAGTAGCATTTTTACAGTGAAACCTAACTTGAAATATTGACTCACTTGTTACACCCATATTTATAGTCCTTGACAAAACCACCTCGTCAAAGGGTTTAGTCGCTGTTCGGCAGCTTTTCATCACAAACAAACATCATATAAAACAAAGATGTAGAAATGTGCTGCCTGGTCAATAGTAACTAATGAGTAACTAAAACACCAAGCCTCATTTTCCCAGATGAAATCCATTGTGACTGATTCAAATCTTATCAAAGTATTTGGATTATACATTTTTGTGTGTGTGTATGTATGTATATGTGTATATATATATATAATTCAAACGTGTTAAAGTCATTGTAGTAGCTAATTGCATTGGGAGAGTGGCGGTGACCTTTCAATCACAAGGTAGCCCCGCCCCCTAAAGCATCCGTGCTTTCGGCTCTGTTTGACTCTAAATGAACATCATGCTGGATTGAAGAAGACTTGAAACTAGAGATTGAGACCATAAACTCAGGTTTACAATGAGAAGTAGAGTCATTTTCTCATGGACGCCCAGGCAATCAGACTTCTTTTTGCCACCAGAGGGGTCGCCCCCTGATGGCCAGTCGAGAGAATACAAGTTTTAGGCACATCATTGTTGGCTTCACTTTTCACAACTGGAGATTGCTGCCTCATTGAAACCCAGCTATCACATTTGAATGTTGCTATTGGACTGATCTGGAGCCAGGTGACATATATGAAGGCAGCTTTAGTTACCAACCGTCTAAAGAACGAGTCTGAACTACACAGGTTATGGAAGATGTATAAGATGAGCCAAGGATACATGTGACTGGGCCGTCTCTCCACCCCTACACATGTTGGTACCAGGCTCAGGGCACCTCAGCCAGAACGGTACTGTGGGTCCAGTTACTCTTTAAGGTTTGTAACTAAAGAGTATAAAAAGCTCCTGATTTGTAGCATTCGGGCTCTCATGCATCATGTATCTCCAACCTGGTTGATACACAAGATCGTTTTAAATGTCACATTTTTTCAGGGACTGGTAGGGGATTTGCCAGATGCTGCATCGGCTCGAAAGCAAACGTGACAGGTCAGAAAATATTACCTCGACTTCCAGGGTGGTGACCTCTGACCTCTGGCCTGTCAGAGAGGTGAATGGTTATCTGGCTGTGGTCAGGGATGCTAAGCCAACAGAGCCGTCTGCCTGCCTGCTGGAGGAAGCGGCACAGACGGCGTTTGGCTGCACGCTGCCTGACAATGAGCTCCAGCAGTAAATCACTCCGTCTTTGACCTGATTAAACGTACTTCCCACTGCTGCATCGGATTTGAAACCTGGAGACTTTGCTAAAACGGCACAGACTTTGTTGCTCTTCTGAGAAAAATACTCACTTCGTTGCTGCTGCAGCTGTCAATTATTACCGCTTATTACCGCTAAGACACATCTGGAAATTCACCCTCAAGTACGGAGACACACAAACAAGTCACAAAGACTCTTCTGTTGTGTAAAGAATTGAAGAAATGTGTCAACAGTGTCAGAGTGGATCGTCCAAATCAGTCAGGTCATCACGTTGCAGTGATGGGAGACCCGTCTGCCAAGTCCGTCTCGGTCGCCGTGGTCTTTGGCATGCCTCAGGGTCAGGAAACAAACGCACCTTGAAGGGAGAGATGATTTGCCCATCATTCCTTTCTATTCCAGTCTTTTTTATTTTTGTCCTCTGCAGCCAAATTCATCACCGTTGGCAAACAGTCGCACAGCACACTGAGTTTTCCGAGCATTCGTTTACACAGCTGGAGGAGACGATTCGAAGCGCTCCGAGGAAATACTTCAGCGCAGAGGTCATGGGGTCACGGTGGGGTCTAGTGGCCACAGGCTGGTGGGACTTTAATACCTGGCTCATGGGCAGTCAAGCAAAAGCAGTTCAGAGTAATGATGGTGAATGCTGGTATTTTCATATCCAGGAGAAGCTCTCTCTGGTTGAACTGGTTAAATCAGATGAGTTAATTCTGATCTCTGGAGGAGATTCATTCAATAACTAGCAGGAAGATACACTGAGATTAGAGGAGTTATTGGATTCAATCAGATGAGGTGATGATACAAGCATTTATAAAACTGTGTTGACCTGATAATACAAACATTTATAAAAATTCAGCAAAACTTTTTCATACTCTCGCGTGACGGCATAGAAGCTATCAGGCAAGTGTTCTTTTAAATAAACTCCTGGTGTACTTACAAACTTTCAAATGACTCGTTTTGTGAGTACAGACCCTATGTGTACTACTGCAGAAGTTTGGTAACATTCCATGCATTATTAGTGGGGTCATTTACCAGATATACAAGATGTACCATTAGCGCTAGTACTAAGCCATTCGGCTGATAGCCCTGTCTTGACCAATGTTGACCATCACTAAAAATGCTTCCGAGGGGGTATTTGGCTGGATGAATGACCTAGGGTGCATTTCACTCCGAACCATCACTTTAAGAACAAGATTAGATTAGATCAGAGGAGATGAGTTGGCATGAGAATAATTTATATTAAAGTAAAAAGATTAATAAGATCAAGATAAATCAAGAAACCTGGTTACAGTGACACTAAATTTAATCTTGAATATAGATGATTACAGAGTCATGAGATATGGTAACATGAGATCATATTAGAGGAGATAAATTAGAGACAAAAATCTCAAAAAAGTATCTTAGATTAGACTTGAATTCAGAGGAATACAGAGGAGAAAGATGCAATTAGATTAGATGAGATGAGTTGAGACCACAATAAATCAGATGAGGTGGCAACATGAGATGGAATCTAGATGAACTGAGTTGAGATTGAGTGAGATTAGATGAGAGAAGATTAGTTGAGGAGAGAGGAGATGAGAGAAAAGAGATTAGAGATTAAAGGTACAAGTCTCTCAAAAATGCAATTAAGAACAATACTTAAATAACTGAAATGTGTGAGTGCATAGATTGTAGCATTAATAAATAAAACACAATATAGATTTCTATCACATAAAAACCAGACTTACCTCAGAGAGTGAAACAGTTTGTCGAGAGCTGAAGAAAAGCTGAGATGGTTGGAAATGGACCTGAACACAGAATCTGGAGGAAGGAAAAGAGTCTTTTATTTCTCTCTCGGTATTAAACCAAATAAAGTGCTTCTAATGACCTGATGGAGGAAGAATGTGTTGGATTATCTTCACTCAGAATTGATTATTTCTTTTTATCCCTGTTTGGATGATACAGATTCAGGGCTCCTGTTCTTCTTCTTCTCTTCCCCTATTTTCCAGCCTCCTCTCAGTTTCCTGTCGTGGAAAAAACAAAGAATAAGTGCAGTGACGTTATTTTCAACGATCGTTTATTATCCGGCCTTGTGTCAGAGTTGGCAGCGTTACAAGGCGTTCCAGTCCTCTGTCCTCCTGATGGAGATAATTGTAACCAGAGGAAAGTCAAGAATCAGGAGCAGGGAGGAAGAGGAGGAAGGAGGTGAAGGATTCCTCATATTAATTCATGATATCACCTCATCATGTCTCGTTCAGGCCACATTCCAGGGTCAATGCCATGGAAAGCAAATTCAACCAGACTGAGCAACTTTTTACTAGTGGAGTATTTTCACAGTGTGGTATTTGTACTCTTACTGGTAGTAGAGTATTTTCACAGTGTGGTATTTGTACTCTTACTGGTAGTGGAGTATTTTCACAGTGTGGTATTTGTACTCTTACTGGTAGTAGAGTATTTTCACAGTGTGGTATTTGTACTCTTACTGGTAGTGGAGTATTTTCACAGTGTGGTATTTGTACTCTTACTGGTAGTGGAGTATTTTCACAGTGTGGTATTTGTACTCTTACTGGTAGTAGAGTATTTTCACAGTGTGGTATTTGTACTCTTACTGGTAGTGGAGTATTTTCACAGTGTGGTTTAGTTTAGTTTAGTTTATTAGGATCCCCATTAGCTGCAGCAAATGCTGCCGCTATTCTTTCTGGGGTCCGACACATACATACAATTATAATAATGCATCATAATAACAAAAAATAAAAAATAAATTAAAATTAAATTAAAACATATAAAAACAAAGCAAAACAAAACAAAAGAACATCACTGTAAATCAAAACACACTGCACAGACAGTACAGTTCTTGTCACCATGTAAATTATATAAATTATATAAATGGATTGTGTAATATCAATATTACACAATCATACTATATATTCATATCAATATCACAGTCATAATCTATTCCATATTGATGTCAATATCACACAATCATACTATATATCATATTAATATCAGTATTACATAATCATACTGTCTATCACATCAATATCAATATCACACAATCATACTATATATCACATTAATATCACACAATCATAATCTATTCAATCTTGATATCAATATCGCACAATCATACCATATATTATATCAATATCATGATCTATTCCATTACTCAATCATACTATATACCATATTAGTATCAATATCTGATAATCTATTCCATATTAATATCAATATCACACAATCTTACTATATACTATATTAATATCAATATCGCATAATCATAATCTTTTCCATATTGATATCAATATCACACAGTCTTACTATAACCACATTAATATCCATATCACACATTCATACTTTATACCATATTGCTATCAATATCCACACTTGCCAGTATTAGATATCAATATTAATAATTATAGTTATTGTTATGGTATTTGTACTCTTACTGGTAGTGGAGTATTTTCACAGTGTGGTATTTGTACTCTTACTGGTAGTGGAGTATTTTCACAGTGTGGTATTTGTACTCTTACTGGTAGTGGAGTATTTTCACAGTGTGGTATTTGTACTCTGGTAGTGGAGTATTTTCACATATACATATATATATAGTGTAACTCTGTGCTTATGTGAGATCCATGTGGACTGGTTCTACTGGGCTGCTTCCAGTTTGCAAAGCTCATATTGATGTGATCCATGTTTGTTTCAGCTGATCGTCTTCTTCTGTGTTTCAGATCTTCAGCTCTGCTTCAACTTCGACACGAAGAACTTCAAGATCTTCTCCGGGTCCAAAGAGAACCAGTTTGGATACACAGTCCAGCAGCATGAGGCGGGAGGACGCAAGTGGTGAGAACCCAGTTCCCATCGCACCCCCCACACCCACAAACCAGTGTGGCATGCATGTCTCCCGTCCAGAGAGCGGTGCTGGTCGTGGTGCTGGTGGAATTTTTTTTTAATTAAGTAGATTAAATGTCATTGTTTTGTAACATGATTTTAGAAGACGTCTCTTCCCTGTCTAATGTCTCTTGTTCCTAGAAATGAAATAGGCCCATCACTGTTATACTGACATTCTTATAATGCCTTTGCAATAGTACTTACAACTGACTACAGAATCCACACAAGCTTTTGCACAGTGTATATGGCATAGTGGCATACACACTCATGATAACCTTATTATTTATCTGAGAGTGCATCGTTAATTTACACAAGGTTTTTTTTTCAGCTAATCTGGACACATTAGACCCGTCCTGCACTAATATTTTAATGGCAGAAGTGGAGGGGTCCAAAGGACTTTTTTGAAGTGGTGGCGACGCCCATGAGTAGACGGAAGACTAATACTCATCTCTGGTTTAAAATACGATATTCTTACTTTTATCGGTGTTTGATTTAAAATGATGTAAATGCAGTCTGCAACATCTGGATGAGATATATCTGAACAAGACTACAGATCTGAAGATAAACGACTGAATACATATATAAAAGACTTTTGATCATATTTCCTTGTCAAGCCTGAGACCGTTCTGGAAGCCTCAGCTCGTCTCCTCTCCAAGTGTCGGATCACGTCTGTCGGTCCGATCGAGAGTTTCCAGGAAAGTTGGTTGTTGTCGTGCGTCCCGTCCGTGAATCACGTTTCCCCCGATGAGTCTGAAGGAAGGACAACGTTATTTATGTCTGTCGTTTCGTGATGATGACCTCATGCTATGGTCACATATCGTCTGTTTGTCCTCGTCTTCGTCTCATTCTTCATCTTTAATAAGGGGATATCCTCTGAGATAATGAAGTACATTTACAGGAACAATCTTAGATATTCTCTCAGATAATAAAATCATAATGTATCGCTTCATCACACCACAGTGTACTGTTAAACACATTTGATTTTTTTTTTCTCATACATTGCATTTTCACGTTTTTCCCCCTAAATTGAATGTAAGGTCTTTTCTTGCAAATACATACCGTTATTGTCTCTAAAAAGATTTTTTTCTCATACATTTGTGTTTTTTTCTCTCGTAAATGTATGACTTCATGCTCTCAGAGAATATTCAGGTTTTATGTGATAAATGTGTTTTCCTCATGCGATGCTAGCGGTTTGTCTGCGGTGTTAAAGGAGAACCGACCTCCAACCCAGAGAACTCATTTTAAAAGGCAGCAGGTCAGAAGATCATTAAACGAGATAAAAACACAGCAGTTGTTGTTGTCTGTCTGCGGTTGCAGGTGACGTCGTGCAACATTCCCGCCTCCTTCTCTTTTTTCAATCTGGAAACATTTGAACCCTGATGAATACCTTGCAGTCTTGCAACATTACAAAATCCCCCTGCCTTTGAAGTAACAGGTAAATAAGTGGAAAGTATTTGCGTTTGTCTCGCGAGCAGCTTGTCCTGCGTCCCGAGGCGGAGCGGCGGCCCTGGAAACTATGCGTTGCGGTTTGCTCCTCCCCAGCCTCCCTCTGGGTCGCTCTGTGTGGTTTTAAAGGAGGGGGTCGGACATTGTTTTCCTACACAGCCGGGTGACATTTAACATCTCACTTTGTCTGCTGTTGTTGATCCAGAGCAGAATGATTCAAGTCTTCTGTAGTGGTCCTTCTCAGGGTTATAAACCGGCGGGGTCCTGTGACCTCTGACCCCATTTTGACCAATAATTTGTTTTAATTTCCTTTTCAGCAAACATCAAGAAACATTTCAATGTACAGCTTCCACCCAGCCCCACATGAAGACGTGCTTTTGGGTCTGTGAGCAGCTTTATGTGAGGTTTGAACCCTCAACCCACATACACCAGTTTGTTCTTCTCTCGGGGATTTGTTGATTTGCATAGTTGTTGTTATTTCATGATATTTCAGCTTCAATGCTCCATGAAAGCCTATCAGTGTTGATATTCTCCTCCTGTCGTCCTGGCGTTGCTGAATCAGAAATGGAGGAAACAAATGTCGTCTCCTGTGTCTGTGGTCCCCCAGAGGTCTAGATAGTAGCTCATATTAGTCCAGAGACCAGAACAGACCATGTGGAGAAACCAGAGACTGTCTATGGTCCAAACAATAAGGCTGTATTTATGTCTAGATGATGTCATTTTGAGAGCGGATGGAGCAGCTACAATGTTAGCATAGCTATAGCGAGTCGTCTGCCAATCCAAAGATCGATGGTTTGAATCCCGGCTCCTCCGGTCTGCTTGCTGAAGTGTCCTTGGGCAAATTTCCCCAGAAGGCTGTGTATGAATGAGTTAGATTAGCTCCTCTGCCATCATTTAATGAATGTGTGTGAATGAGTAAATGTAGACTGAATGTAGTGTAAAGCACCTAGAGGAGTAGAAAAGACTTAAAAAGCGCTATAGAAATGCAGATCCATTTACCATCAATCCAAACTCCATTCAGAAAACAAGCATTTTAAGAGTTGTTTGCTTGTCGCTTATATAACAGTTTATTGCAATTAACTCACAGCTAAATAGTTTATTCTGGGTTCATCCAGCTGTGGTAAAGCAGCTGACGTGTGGTAGATACAATGAATAGCTGGTGAGATTCACAGAGCACCTTTGGGTGACGTCATGAGCTCAGACAAGACAGAGTTTGTTTTCCTGGTGAAGCTCCTAAAGCTAAACATAATGGCTGCAAATCAAATGACTTTTATTGACACTATCTGTCTTTCAGTGCTGAAACATTAAGAAGATAAATAAACCTGTGTGTGTGCATCGTGCGTGTGTGTGTGTGTGTGTGTGTGTGTTTAGGTGAGGATGTTGTTGTGTCTGCTAGAGGTCAAACCTGTTGACCTGTATCGACCTCTGAGGTCAAACCGCTGGTGGTTTGTTTACAGAGACGAGCGTTTGAATCACCTGGTGGCTGTCACACTGGGATCTGTGTGTGTGTGTGTGTGTGTGTTTGCTTTTCTTCTTGGTTTCTCTCTTTACGTTCAGCAAGCGTGCCAGCCGACCACACGGACACCGCTAAAACCAAACAGCAAACCCGGCTGAGAGGCTGTTGACTTTCCTTGCATTTCTCGAAGCGTTTAGTGGTTTTCTAAAGTAAAGAAAAGACTTCCAGCAGCAGTGGAGCTTGAAAGCATCCAAACGTCCCAAACATCTGCAGTAAGCTTCAGGTTTGAAAGAGCGAGAGCTTCGTTCTGGAGCTGTTCAACAGCAGTTGGATTGAAATGTGAACCCTCTGCAGCGTGACGCGTTTACTGTCACACATCAAGTCTGAGACAAGTAAAGCGCTTTATTGGACTGGAATGAAGAGCTCGTTCCCATCAAATGGATTGGAACGCCGAACCCTGTAACTCGTTTCTCAGTCTTCTGAACATTCTTAACTGCGCTGACGACAACTTATACAACATTTATGCTGCATTAACAAACACGGTCATAACTTGCAGTAAAACATGACGCTTTGCAGTCGGCAAGATGCTTCCAATGCAATTAATTACTAATATGAATTTAACACTGAGGTTCAAAGTTGAATTATGAAGATAACTTTGTTAATAGCTTCACAATAGAATCCAGATGGATCCAGATCCAGAAAGGTTGCTGCTCGGGGTGCTGCTGCGGTTTGCCAGGTCCACCCATCGCTCCTTCACAGTCCAAATATGGTCACAAACCAATAGGTTTGTGGTCACGTCAGGAGACTCTGATAGAGAGAAACCCACAAGGATGATGGCAGGGAAAGTCACACTGCCTAACTGATGCATGAACGCCAGGCAGCCACGGAGACAGGGAGACAGGTAGACAGGTAGACAGGGAGACAGGTGGACAGGGAGACAGGTGGACAGGGAGACAGGTTGACAGGGAGACAGGTAGACAGGGAGACAGGGAGACAGGTGGACAGGGAGACAGGTAGACAGGTAGACAGGTAGATAGGGAGACAGGTAGATAGGGAGATTATGGCAAGCCGTTTTAACATTTAAAGGGATAGTTTGGAATTTTGGACATAAGACCTATTTTCCAAGTCAGCCGGTGTGTTCGAGACGTCTGGAGACGTTTTCAAGAAATTTCATTCAGTTCTTCTAGTTGTCGAGTTTGCTTATGCTATGGCTAGCGCAAGTCAATGGTTCTAGTTTTAACATGGCATTAAAAACACTCATACCGACTCCACAGTTCACCCGAGGCAAATCCATTGTAACGGCAGACTATCGATGTACATATCTGTGTTGATAGAATGTTTGAAATAAAACCAACCTTGCATTTTTAAGGATTTATGTCTCAGCAGCAGCAGCAGCGTGTCATACTTCCTAGTAGGCTAAGGCAGCGGCAGACTGATATCACCTAGCACTTAAAAGTTACCGGTTCTATAATAGTTTGTTTACCTGCTGTCATTGCTACAGACGCAGAGTAGCCTGCAGTGCTAGTTTCTTCAATCTCACAGAAATGGACACTTTTGGAGAATATACTGAAGCTTTTGAAGACTCTGATGAGGAGTTTTTTTCACCCAAACCCAACCGTACCTGTACGAGCCTGAATATACAGAGGAAGAATTGCACGAGAGGGATGCTCAAAGGGCAGAACGTGAACGAGCGTCTCAGGAGACCGAGATAGCTGGAGCTGAGAACCGGGACCGAACAAACAGAGATTGGTGGTGCCAGGAGGGAATCCCCCGCAACGCGTCCGAGGGTTTACGGGTCTACGGACGGAGCACAGGTTTGGGTTTACGGTGCGTAATTGTGGGTTCGTGTGGCCGTGGGCTGCCCGGTCTTTGGGTGAGGTCCAAGAGCTTTTCACCCATGTCTGAGGGCACGAGGCCCGACTGTTCGGCAAATTATGACTCGTAACAATTGGATTGAAGATATCTGAAATAGGAGTTTTTCCTACTAAGAATTCAATTGCAGATATCCAGAATGTTCATTCTAGATATCCAGAATGTAATTGAAAAGCCCAATACACATGAATCGCAAAAGTGACGTCATTTTTCCTAGGAAGAATGTCATTGTGGATATCTGAAATGTTCTTTTTGACTAGGAAGAATTTAATTACAGATATCTGCAATACATATCCAGTCTAGCTATTAAATGATAAAAGGGCCACTTATACTTTGTAAGGATTTTTAGATATCTTAAATTTAGTTTTGACTAGTACAATCAAAGTTGTAGATATCTTAAAATATCATTTTTACTAGTAAAAATGTATTGTGGATATCTTTAATTACATTTTGACTAGGAGAAATGGTATTATGGATATCTAAAATATAATTACAGATAGAAGTGTGGTTCGATTAAATGTTAAAACGGCTTGCCATAGGGAGACAGGAACCAGGAAGTACAGAGGCACATCCTAAATTGTTCCATCCCTTGTACTAGCTGATCTAAACGTTTGTTACATTGTGTTTTCCAGGAATAAAAGAACGTTGGATTTTCATATAGAAATACGAAGAAATTGATTTTTGTTAATAGGTGAACAATATGACGAAGGGTGTGATGTGAAAGGGTTTTTCAGTTCAGCTCAACTAAGCCAAACCATGTTTTCATAAATGATACATGAAAAAATAAATAAATAAACGAATGTCCATGTACACAAATAGGTAGATAAACATTTTCTGACCAGAATATTCTAAATCAATTCTCAATCTGGCCCTGTGATAGACTGGCATCCTGTCCAGGGTGTACCCTGCCTTCGCCCAATGATAGCTGGGATCGGCTCCAGCCCCCCGCGACCCTGAATACAGGATAAGCGGTAGAAAATGGATGGATGGATGGATGGAATTCTCAATCTTGTGATTTACATAAACTCACTGCAGAATAATGCCAGTCTGCAGGAAACCAGTCATTAAGTAACAAACAGCCTGATGAAGTGGGAGCAGGAGAGGGCAGGTACGGGTCTGAGGTTCCACCTCTCAGCCTTCTCAGGAAGCCGTCAGCATGCTGGATGATGTCAGAAGTTTGTGTCTGCTGCTGCAGGCGGCAGGATGTGGACTCTGTGGTTTGTCCCGGCCCGTTTGATGTGGACGGGAGACACATTAGCAGATTGAGGGTTAGCGCTCTACTATGGCATCTCCTCCGGTATGTGACTCAGGCCTCTTCCCAGAACCGCCGTCCAGACCTCATGTGGTGCTGTTGACTCCGGTTAACGCTAACGACCTGCTCGCTGGGTGACACTGTGGCAGCGGCATCTGACCTTCAGGTTAATCATCACCACGGGGATTTTATTATTTTACGTGTAAGGAATGAAATCCGACTATTTATGAGGTTTCTTTCCCTCTGCGGCACATGCAGGACACTGTAAGGTAAAAAGGCTTCTACACCAGAGGTCAGCTGGTCTCGGCTTGTGTTCACGGTGAGTTTCAAAGCCTCGGTGACAAAGAAAAGCACCATAATGTCCAGAACAACGTTTCAATCCTGCAGCGTGTGCAGTATGAACACAACACACACAAACCAGCCTGCTCTGTGTCGAGAGAAACGTATTTTGTTTTGGATTACGTGTGCTCTTTAAGTATCAGACGTCAGTCCAAACAAGTCCGTGGAAGTCCACGTAGGGAGGCAGTCTGTGTCTGATGTTCGTGTGGGCCAGTGAAAACCAACAAAAAGAAGTGGTTCAAACTGTGTTATTGAATGTAACAATGTGTGTGTGTGTGTGCTTCCAGGTTGCTGGTTGGAGCTCCCTTTGAATCCACAGGAAAGCAGCAGACCGGTGATGTGTTCAAATGTCCGCTGGACACCAGAAACTCTGCAAACTGCAGCAGACTCAACCTGGGTGAGCACCATACAGCCTTACATGTTCAACCAGATCACTGCAGTGTCCATCCTTTCATTAGGTAAAACTACCACAACATAAAAACATGCTGTTGCTAGTACGAGCGCTGCATTCACAATCTAAAAGTTTGCATTTGTTATATTTTGGAAAAGCAACCACAATTGCGCATATTTAATGCATGTTGAGATAATTATAACTCTCAGCATCATATTTCATGTTGACACAACATGTTAGACATTTAAATGCCAAATGCAAAATTTTATGAATCCATATATGAGAAAAACTGAATACAGGTAAATGACAACACTGGTAAATGGACCTGTTTCTAGTCTTTTACAGTTTGGGGTTCAGTATCTTGGTTCAGTATCTTGATTCAGTATCTTGATTCCGTATCTTGGTTCCGTATCTTGGTTCGGTATCTTGGTTCAGTATCTTGGTTCAGTATCTTGGTTCCTTATCTTGATTCCGCATCTTGGTTCAGTATCTCGATTCCGTATCTTGGTTCAGTATCTTGATTCCGTATCTTGGTTCGGTATCTTGGTTCAGTATCTTGGTTCCTTATCTTGATTCCTTATCTTGGTTCAGTATCTCGATTCCGTATCTTGGTTCAGTATCTTGGTTCGGTATCTTGGTTCAGTATCTTGGTTCAGTATCTTGATTCCGTATCTTGGTTCAGTATCTTGATTCTGTATCTTGGTTCGGTATCTTGGTTCGGTATCTTGGTTCAGTATCTTGGTTCGGTATCTTGATTCCGTATCTTGGTTCAGTATCTTGATTCCGTATCTTGGTTCGGTATCTTGGTTCGGTATCTTGGTTCAGTATCTTGGTTCGGTATCTTGATTCCGTATCTTGGTTCGGTATCTTGGTTCGGTATCTTGGTTCAGTATCTTGGTTCGGTATCTTGGTTCAGTATCTTGGTTCGGTACCTTGCCCGAGGACACTTCGGCATGTGGACTGGCAGAGCCGTAATTTGAAACTTGAAATCCTCCAATTGGAGGACGGCTCGCTCTACCTCTGAGCCTTCAGATTTTAATTTTGTTACGAGCAAAAAAAAAAAAAAGGAATGAACTATTCAAGTTAAAGATGAGCCGCTGACTTAATTATTGATTAGTTTGACTTTCTCTATCCAAACTTTATTTAAAGGTTGGAACTGAAACACTCATTGGAAGTTCTGTAACTTCACCATGTAACGTTTGGTGTTGTTTGCAATCAGGGAAACTTTCTCTGGACGGCGTGTCTGAGAGGAAAGACGCCATGAGGCTGGGGATGACGCTGACCTCCAACCCCAGAGACAACAGCTTTGTGGTGAGTCACATGACACCAGGGAGACCACCTCTGTGTCAGCTTCACCTCAAATGATAACATGAATCCATCTGACCTGCTTTTCACTTCTGACTATTGTTCAGAGTTACCCCAGTGACTTCTTGTCCCTGCTGTGTGTGACTGTGTCCTCAGACTTGTGGTCCACTCTGGTCTCATGAATGTGGAAGCTCCCTGTACAGCACGGGAATCTGCTCCAGGGTCAGCCGGAACTTCAGACTGTCCCACACCATCGCACCCGCCCTGCAGAGTAAGCAATACACATCCACCCATCTGTCTTACTGTCTGTCTGTCTGACTGTCTGTCTGTCTGTCTGTCTGTCTGTCTGTCTGTCTGTCTGTCTATCTGTCTGTCTGTCTGTCTGTCTGTCTGTCTGTCCATCCGTCCATCCATCCATTTATGAATCCATCCATCCATCCATCCATCCATCCATCCATCCATCCATCCATCCATCCATCTACTGGTCCTGTATCTTGCTTTGTTTGTTTGATTATCTTGCAGGGTGTGAGACGTTCATGGATATTGTCATCGTTCTGGATGGTTCTAACTCCATCTACCCATGGTACGAGGTCCAGGACTTCCTCATCACCATCCTGCAAAAGTTCTACATCGGCCCAGGTCAGACGCAGGTCGGTTCATCACTGAATGTCCAGTGTGATTCAATATTGCACAAATAACAACAGTACATTTACATTTTTCTATGTTTTTGATGTTTTACTATCATGAATAAAAAAGGTAAATATATAATAGATATCATCCACCTCCGATACAGTACAGAATTGTCTACAATCTAAAGAAGAAGAGTATGGAGTCTTTAGTTCATTTAATTTATCGTTCATGGGGTTTTTTGTTTTGAAATGCATAAATTCCCAATAAACAGTAGTGGTAGTGTCGCATCATGATCTAAATGTTGTGTCAGAGGCCTTTCCACTCCCACACCCATTTCAAGGGAATACTCGGAATTCCTTGGATTTGAACATCACCACAAACTCTCAGCTCCTGGCAGCTTTTGGTCCTTAAACACTGAGTTGATGGTGGAGTTTCATTCACAACATTTTACATGACACCAGCTGAGCCTGACAATGAGGAAGAACTAGAACATGCATGAGAGGCTGAGTCCCGCCCTTCACCAATGGAACCTGGAAAAGATATGTACGACAGCCAACAGAGAAAGACAAATAATTGTTTAATCCTGTTTGAATCGTACTATGACCTACAATTACAGTCAGGAAAGTTTCATTTAGCAAGATAGCGTTACATTTGAGATGAAACTAGCAAGCCAAGCTAATGGCTGTGTTGGTGACGTACATTGTGTGACATGAGAGATGCAGTTTCATACTAAACTAAATTAAATTATGACTAACTGAGACTTTCTTGATGTGTAAAATTATCTTTTAAATGGACAAACGTCATATGCATTGTATGTTGAATACAATTTAAACACGATCAAAACACTTTGTCTCTAGCCTTTGACAATCGTTCATATTTTTTTCCAAAATCAGTTCAATGGGGAACACCAGAGGGCTTTGCTATTTAGCTTTTATTTTGACTTTGTTCACAGATCCTTGTGATCCTTAGAACCTGCTAACCTGACCAAAAATGTTTTCTGTAAAAATGATGAGCATTTTTATATATATTCCCTAGTTTAAAAATGTATTATTAGGCCTGTAAGAGTCTATAAAGTTCTTTTGGGCCAGCAGCTTAACCCTTTCTCTGGTTCACTGGACTGAGCCGTGGTGTGTTTTGACTTCAGGTCGGCGTGGTTCAGTACGGCTCCAAGGTGGTCCATGAGTTCAGTCTGGGCGAGTACCACACGGTGGAGGAGGTGGTGGAGGCCGCCAAGAGCATCGACCAGCGGGGCGGCGAGGAGACGAGGACAGCACTGGGCATCAACGTGGCGCGGTACGACGCAGAATGGTGTCCCTCCTGAATAATAACAATATCAGGCTCACTGACGCACTCTTACTGTTCTTCACTGTGCAGGTCGCAGGCATTCAAGCGCGGCGGTCGCCCTGGTGCTAAGAAGGTGATGATTGTCATCACAGATGGAGAATCTCATGACAGTCCACAGCTGCTGCAGGCCGTCACCGACAGCGAGAGAGACAATGTCACCATGTACGCCATCGCTGTGAGTCCATCCCTCGTTACCTTCAACCCCCAAAACACCTGACCTCCTGTCTGCTCCTGACTCAGCATTTTCTACAAGCATGTGCACTAAAACCACTGTTGGTTTCTATCTCTGGACAAAAAACGTTGTTTCCTTTGGGACTCATCCAGGTTCTTGGTTACTACAACCGTCGGGGAATCAACCCCGAAGCCTTTCTGAAGGAAATCAAGTTCATTGCGAGCGACCCGGATGAGAAGCACTTCTTCAATGTGTCAGACGAGTCGGCGCTGAAGGACATTGTGGACGCACTGGGAGAGAGGATTTTCTCTCTGGAAGGTCAGCTGACCCTCAGCATGTTCAATCTTTGTCAACATTTATTGACACATCAGGTTTTATGGTTAAAGAGATACCAGATAACTGTTATTTTACTTTTCAGGAGAAATATTTTCTCATGGATTTCGTTGACTCTTGACATCACCAATTCGTTTTTAACGAGTCTACCAAAGTCCACATAGGGAAGAGGTCTGGGTGGTGGGGGGGTCAAAGAACAGGGAGCTTTAACCAGGAGACTGATGTTAGTGTCCCGTTAGTACTTTAGTTGAATGGGAGTGTGGTTTAGATATGGGAACATCATTTTGTAGGGTTGCACTGTCATTTGTGTGTTTTTTTTTTAACACATTTAAAATGAGCCAGCAGCCCATTTCTTTTCGGCCTGTTGAATCCAATATCTTCTGCTTTATTCCACTGAGAATTCTCTCTACAGCTTTATTTTTCTTGAACCATTTGTCTTTTCTTCATTTCACTTTTTCTCCCCAAATATAAGCTAGCCTTGTATAATCTGTCTAAATGAACTTTTACACTGCGAGTGTCTGCTTTCACTTTGATTTGGCTCAGCTGCACAGACTGACACACCAAAAGAGAAACCTAACGGCTGCAGAGAGCTGGAATGCGGGCTGTTGATTCCCAATGGGATCAGCACTGCTGCCACCACATGTGATGCTTATGGCTTTATTAAGATGTGAAAGTCAACATGATGATGTGGTCTGTGTTTCTGTTCTGCAGGAAGTCAGGGTCGAGGGTTTGGTCTGCAGATGGCTCAGGCTGGTTTCTCCTCACATTTAGTCAAAGTGAGTAGCTTGTGTTTGCATTTCCATCCTTACAGTCTCATAATTAGTTCACTTCTGAAATTAATTCAACATCTAAGAAATTCTTGTGTGTTGATGTCACTAAAGTGAGGATGAGTCCAACTTTCTAACTCACTGTTTATGATTTGACTCTGTAGATTTTTAGTAGATAGTTTATTCTCCAGTCAAGGAAATTGTGATCCAAAAAAATCATCAGACGACAGGAGCAGAGATGTGTATTTTAATTATTCTGACAAATGACCAAATATCGGTATCAGTATCATACTCAGCATTAAGCATCGGTTTGGTTCTGGTCCTGAAAAAGGAAATCTGAAGCTACAGAATAAGAAGCTTCTAGAAATATTTCTGTTGCTTTTAATCCAGGGAAAAAATCGTCCTGGTCTGAATTCCAACGTCAGGGAGTGAAAATGGTGTCGTGGAAACTTTCTATGTGTAACACAGAGCAGATGGTTTTGCTGAACCTAAAGCTGCCAACACACCACACACACACACACACACACACACACACACACACACACACACACACACACACACACACACACACACACACACACACACACACACACACACATGCAGGAACACATGGGAACTGTAACCCACACACACTTGCATTCAGTAACAGTGATGCATCACACAGACAGACAAATATGCAAAGTCTTTCCTGCATTTCATGATTAAAAGGTTAGAATGTGAAATCAGGTCGGAGTCGGACTGATGTGGAAAACAGACGACACAGAATCATCTTCATCGCGCAGGAAAACCGTCCACCTCTTCCTACAACTCACAACAGCAGCCGTCTGACATTTCACAGTGAATCTGCAGATCTGGGGTCAGTTGATGTGCAGGCGGGACGCCAACGGTTTGGTCATTCACGGTCCTTGACTCACTGGCCCTAGAGACCATGACTTAATGTTTTATTCACTCTAATATCTGAACTAATGTGCGACTGACGGCACACGCAACCAACAGCAGCTTCTGATCAGAGTTCAGATTACTTTTGATCGTTTTTTTATAGAAAACTGACTTGTTTATGACCTGAGATTTAAAGGATATTTGACTTTGGAGTTGCATTACTTGGTCCAGCTGTCAAATCTCCGCCATTCGACTTGGTTAATAGCTCTTCCCACTATAAATATACAATACTAATAAACAATACTTATATATATATATATACAGTGTATATATATATATATATATATATATGAACTGGATACTGTAGTTGCATCGCAATAATTTGGAGGACGCAACCAGCACACTCACAGTGGCCATTAAGTGATTAAAATAAACCTTAGGGCTGATTATAGGGCTGATCTCTGATACCGTTCACTTTCACTTTTGAAGTATTTTATTAACAATAATAATAATAATACATTTTATTCATAAAATGCTTTTCATACTACTCAAAGTCAATTTACAGTTAAATTAGTGGAGTGTTTCTGCGACAGGGAAAGAGAGTGATGGATGGAGATGGTCAATGTTCTTCTGGTGGAAAAACATTTTGGAGATTTGATTTTTGTGATGTTCAAAGGAGAGGTTGCTGGCAAAAATGACTCACAGGTTGCAGATGTGTGGAGAGAGAGAGAGTTGTCGATTTCATGGCAGTTTTGTCGAAGTTAGGTTGGAGAAAACTTGTTCGGATCCGAGGTTTAGTGTCAGTTGGGCAGGTGGTTAGGGTGGAGTGAGTGGCAGTGGGGGCTTTGGTGGAGATCTAGAGCTGGACATCAGCGTAGCACTGAAAACAGAGACCTGAGGTTACATGGGGAGAGCCCGAGAGGATGAACAGGAGAGGACCAAGGACTGAACCCTGGGGGATACCTTGGGACAGAGGGGTTGTGGAGGAAGTGCAATTGTTTATGTTAAAGACCTTGGGCCCTAGTTTCGTAGACCAGGCGCAGTCAGCTCTCAGCGCACCTGCGCCACGCCGACGGGGTGTGTCCGCCTGGACTTTGCAAGTTTCGTGCACCGCGCAGGCTCGCGCAGGCACACCTCCCGTCACTCCCACCCGCTCAAGTGGGATAGAGGGAGGAGAAGAAGGCGTGAGTGGGAGACGAGGAGGAGACGAGGCGTGGACTGGGATTAATACAGCCGATTCAGATCTTCACCAATCAAATGAGCTCCTCTCCTCACCTTTAATGCGTTAGGGGAGGTTCAGTGCAAGATCCGTCACTTGACAACCCGATGACAGAAGCACCACGCGCATCACGCGCTGTGCGCGCGTATCATAATAATAACAATGCCGATAAAATAAAAAACAGGAGAGAGAGAGGGAGATGTTTTGGTCCGAGAGGCTGAGTTTCCGTTACGCGTGCCATCCGCCTTTGATCTGACGTCAGATGTGACAGGACAATCTATATAGATATAAATTCACGTGTTGATTCAATTAGTTGCATTAAATAGTGTTTGTTGTGATTATTTATTGCATTTAAATGTGCCTGGAACTGTGGAAACCTGCCTGTGAGATCTCAGTGACGTGTGCGCACTGCGCGCCGGTCAGCCAAACTTCCACTCCGCCAGCTGTGATTCGCCTTGAATGAATGGACTTTATTTACGCCTTGCGCCGAAAGTAGACCAGGTCGGAGCTGGCGAGCTTTCAGCGCAGTCTCGGCGAGGCTTTTTGCCACGAAACTTCCGCTACGTCAAGCTGAATCTGTGACGCCTCCCCCTGCTGCGCCGCCACACCCATCTTTGCGCAGGCGATCCACCAAACTGCCAAACTGACCGGGGAAAGGCTGCGCGGGTCGAAACTTGCATTGCGCCGGCTCCGCCACCCTGCGCTGCGCCACGAAACTAGGGCCCCAGATGTTGGTTGGTGAGATATGACCTTAAGCAGGAGCGAGCAGAAACAGTGGTGCTGAGGCTGGATTCATTGTTACTTTTAAGTAAATTATCTATGTATTTCTTTCACCACTGTCCCCTGCTCATAGAACATTAAAGTCTTTGAGTTAACTGACTTCCTACTGGCCACCCACATTCATGAATGGCATACAACGAATGTCCCAATGCACCTCTTTGGGTCTTTTTAAAATCACTTCAGTGGCCCCAGTAAATCAAATGCTGATAATAGAGTCACCTCAGAATGTTTAAGATTCTCATAAAAAGCTCAGCTCTCAGATGGTAAAATCTGCTTAGGAACTTTTGAACTGGAACATTTATGCTTCCTGTTATTTGAGCTGCACGATGGGAAAACCTTTCTGAGCATATGTGAAAGTAGAAACTGAAATAAGAACATCATTCTACTCTTCAAGTTGTCCTCATGTCATACATGTGGTCCATTATTCTAATTGTGTTACAGTGAACTCCATTAACGTCCATGTTCTCCCGTCAGGATGGCATTCTGCTCGGGGCGGTGGGCGCCTACGACTGGAATGGTGCCGTGCTGAAAGACACTAAACATGGCAAAGTGGTTCCACCAAAATCCTCCTATAAGGACGAGTTTCCAGACGAGCTGAAGAACCACGGAGCCTATCTGGGTAACAAAGCTGGACTTGTCGCTATCAGTGCAATGTCTCCAACTTCAAACTGAAACACTTTGAGTAGTTGAAGACAATGCCTCACAAGAAAGTATTGGACAAAAGAAACAATACACCAATTATTTATCTTTTTTTTGAGTTTTAACATAGAAATAAGGCGTAGAACTTATATTGAACTGTTGTTAGTGATCATTTTACTAGTATAAAGGAAAATGGCTATTGTTGTTAGTTAGAACCGGAGAACATATCAAACGACCGGTTCTTCAAAGAGAGACCGGCCGGACCGACCGGTTCACGAGTCGGTCATCCGAACTCTAACACACACAGTGGCCAGAGGTATTTGTTACCCGAAGTTCTCTGTAGATGTAGAATACAGACTGCACCATGAGGCAACCTGCTGTGTCTTGGGAATGGAACAAACTATTGGAAAGTAGAGTTGATTTTACAAGAGATTTTAAGTTCAAATGATGTGCCTTTAAGTGTGTTCAACTTAAATAGTTATTCCTTTTGGTATTTACATTCAATTTACTGAAACAAATTAAGTGAATGCATTACTTAAATGGTTTACGTGGAATCAGTTGCTTAAAATGTAAGTAAAGTCAATTTATCTGGGCTTGCAGTGCAGAAAATATAATCTCTGTGCTTTGTAACGTTACTACTCCAACGACCATCGTTACTGTAACACTTCAGTGGGTCCGCCACTTGCCATAAGTCTGTTTCCTACAGAAGTGGCCCACTACAACAGTCTCTACTGTAACAGTACACATGCAAATGGCCGCCTCTCTGACCATCCTACTACGTTGATCTGAATGGGAATGTGCATTTTACTCATTTATTTCTTATGTGCAGTAAAAGTGCGAAATTTAGCCTGAAGTGAAGGTCGGAGGTGTCACCAGAATGAGTTGTGTTCATCTTTTGCAGAACTTTTAGAAATATTCTTATCAATTGTCCTGACAGCTAGTGGCCAAAATGTTTGATGCAAAGTTTGACCAACTGACCTCCATCACCTTCTTTGGACTGTGTTAACCGGGAAACACAAAATAAAGAACATTTTGACTCCTTTGTTCCATTTCTCTTGATTTTCTGCTCTCAGGTTACTCGGTGGGTTCTCTCATTTCGTCTCGCGGCTCTCAGCTCTACGTGGCCGGCGCTCCGAGGTTCAACCACACCGGGAAGATCATCGTCTTCACCCTGAAGAACACTAGAAACCTGACCATCCTGCAGTCGCTGCTGGGGGAGCAGGTCACTAACGCACACATGAATGTTACACCTTTGGATGTTGATGATCCTGACTGTTGATGTAGACCTGATGAGACTACTTTCAGGTGTTCTCACACTAAAGCTGATTAGAGAGGTTTTGTCCAAATGTGAATTTGTTCTCCAGGAGATTTCTGTACATTTGGTGATGTGTGAAAGATATTATTGCTCTCAGAAAAAGTACAGAAAACCAGTCTCCAGGGTACACTTTTATATAGAGAACATTATATATCCAAGACAAAACTGACAGGAGGAAAGAAATATTCAGAATAAAGGTCGGAATTACAAATCTGTCTGCTACTTCAGCACATTGGATTGGATTTATCAATACACAGCACAGTTAGGCAAATGATACTTCAGTGTCATGGAAAAGGGCCATAGACGGGGCCATAAATTCTAACTGGATTCTAACTCTAATATTAAATAAAAAAATGTGTTATAAAACAGGCAAAGTCTTAATGTTTAAAAATCAACATGTTACTTGAAGCGACACATGATGCATCACCTGGTTCATCTTATCAAACGAAAGATTACAAGATGCCACGCACTTCATCATGATGAGTATTCATACGTTTTTGTGTGGTATTAGTAAAGTAAAAGCTATGACCTTACAACTCTCCATTTGGTGTTAGTGGTTAAAATGTCTCACTGACAAGTTTCCCTCTTTTCCAGATTGGCTCATATTTCGGCAGCCAGTTGTTATCCATGGACATAGACGGCGATGGACTAACGGACGTACTTGTAGTGGCAGCGCCCATGTTCTACAGCCAGGGCTGGGAGAGAGGGAAGGTCTACATCTACACGGTTACACCACAGGTACATTTGCCATGTGTTTACCTGCTCAAAGACTCCAATCAATCAATCAATCAATCAATCAATCAATCAATCAACCAATCAATCAGCCAATCAATCAATCAATCAATCAATCAATCAATCAATCAATCAATCAATCAATCAATCAATCAGAAGAGCATTTCTAAAAGGTTTTCATCAGGAAAGAAACCTCTTAAACACAGTTATCACAGCACCAAGAAAGAAAGAAGAAACTTTGTTCAGGCTGGACACTTAAAGGGACAGTGTGTAACATTTTAAGTAATTTATTAGCTAAAATCAATAACTTCATTCATAAATAAGTCCTCATAAGTGTATAATCATCTCTGCCAATAATCTGATTTATCCTCATGAGCAAAGAATTTCTTATTTGTATTTGTATGGACGGGTAAGTCCTCAAGATTATAACCGCCGAGCAGGGACATGAGGCCTGAACGTGTTTTTGTAAGGGGCTGGACATCGACTTTTACAGAGTTTTTATCCGTCCGTGGTGGACGTCCCGAACACGACCTCTGACCTTTTACAGTCAGTGTTGTAGAGCAATGTATGCACTTTAGTAACATTCGTTTGTGATTGTTGTGTGTTAGTTATTAGCTGATGCTATAGGCTACGACATAGTAATGGAAGGCTACCAAAAATAAACCAATAACAACATGGCAACATAAATCACCATCTTGCTGGAGGAGTAATGACTTCTACATGCTCACACATGTTTGAAATTACACATGTAATCTGTATGCACTGGACTTCAGCTCTCTATACCACCTACTGCTGTAACATGTTATGTCAAATGTCACAAGTAAAAGAAAATGTTATGTCAAATGAAAAATGCAAAAGATAAGAAAATATTATGATGAAGATTTTATCCTGTGGGTAATGGGGGCGGGACTAGATAAGCCTTGGCTTTTCCTGCATTTCAAAGATGTGTGATGATGATGATTTAACTGACATGCCCGAAATAAATAAATAAATAATAAATAAATATCAACCTCATCACCTGAAAGAATACTGGTGAAGTGGTGTTGGACGACATGTTGTCATAGCTTCTTGGTACATAACGGCTAACGTAGTTACAACAAAGTGATGCGCTAGAGAGCACTGTTCGTTTTAATGCAAAATACAATTTCACCACTAGATGGGAGTAATTCCTACACACTGTCCCTTTAAACATTCTCCCTCCAGACATCGTTCATCCTGCAGGGGGTGCTGCAGATTTCCGACCGCTCTCAGAACTCCCGATTGGGTTCGGCGTTGGCAGAGATACCCGACATGAACGGGAACGGTTTTAGGGAGCTCGTGTTGGGGGCACCGTTGGAGGATGACCACCAGGGGGCGGTCTACATATTTTATGGCCAAGACAAAACCATACAACAACAGTACAGACAGGTAACATATCCTGAACCAATCAGAGGCTATGAATAGGCTACGTCCCGTCCCTACCAGTATCGTATGGGACCCTATTTAAAAAAATATCTACAGTAGTCAACAAAGGGAGACAAATAATTGTTTTATCCTATTTTAATTGTACCATATATTACACATGATGTTTTTAAATTTAAATGATAATTTTTAATAACTTTTGAGTTATCAATTATATATATAATATATATATAATATGTATATATATATATATATATGTATATATTTATATTATATATATACATATATATGACATATATATATAACAGTTATATGACAAAATATAACTTTCTTGAGTTGCAAAATTATCATCGGCATCAAAGGATAATTTGTCTCCGTTGACTAACACCAAACACCAAAATGGGCGGGACTTAGCCTCTTAAAAGAAGGACTCTGAACATTAATACTCACTGAGTTAATTCTCTCTCTGTCCAGCGTCTCTCTGCAGCCGGGGTTTCTGCAGGTCTGCAGTATTTCGGACAAAGTCTTCATGGTGTTTTGGACGTCAATGCAGACGGTCTGGTCGACCTCGCTGTAGGAGCACTGGGAGCTGCAGTCATCGTCTGGTCAGACCATCACACACATTACATACGTTATAGACAGTATTATGATGGCTCTACCACTTTGGTCCATACTGAAATACGTCAACAACTATTGGATGGATTTCCATGGATGTTTGTGTAGACATTCCTGTTCCCCAGAGGATGAATCCTTCTTACATTACTTTACTCTTTACAATATTATTGGGGTCAATGATATGAAATTTGCTCCAGATTTGTAAAGTTCCTACATCAGGGGGGCAGCAACAATTTTGATATTAAGTGCTATTTTTAAATGTTCTTTAAACATTAAGGTTAATATTAAGTTCAATTATGACATCATATTAAAATTTAAATCTCCAACGTATCTTTAATTCCATCCAAGTAGTTTCTCCCATAGTCAGGACATTGTAATTATAAATGAGAGATCTATACAAGGAGGCAGCCATGAAAAAATCACAACTTATAATAATTAACCAACCAACCTTCCACCAATATTTTTCATCAGCTATAAACATAACAAATTGTTCAAAGAAGGCAATGAGTAGGCTACCTACTAGCCAATCAGAGGCAGAGTAGGGCGGGTCTTTGTGGAATCCGGGTGGGGAAAAATCTATCAAACTACTGTACTCTACTTCTAATAAAAGGCTGCATAACTACCAATGGCTGTAATAGAAGTCATTTTACATACCGATTTCCCGATTGTATTTTGCACACTATTGCTATGTGACATCAGTGAAACTGGTCTGCCTTTGGTTGCCTTAGCCTGCCCTCGAGGATACATTACAATAACAGTTTGTGGTTTCGGAGACATGAAGACTTGGGGCCCTAGTTTCGTAGACCAGGCGCAGTCAGCTTTCAGCGCACCTGCGCCACGCCGAAGGGGTGTGTCCGCCTGGACTTTGCAAGTTTCGTGCACCGCGCAGGCTCGCGCAGGCACACCTCCCGTCTCGCCCACCCGCGCAAGTGGGAAAGAGGGAGGAGAAGAAGGCGTGAGTGGGAGACGAGGAGGAGACGAGGCGTGGACTGGGATTAATACAGCCGATTCAGATCTTCACCAATCAAATGAGCTCCTCTCCTCACCTTTAATGCGTTAGGGGAGGTTCAGTGCAAGTTCCGTCACTTGACAACCCGATGACAGAAGCAGCGCCGCCGCTCCCACCACGCTCATCACGCGCTGTGCGTGCGTATCATAATAATAACAATGCCGATATTATAAAAAACAGGAGAGAGAGAGGGAGATGTTTTGGTCCGAGAGGCTGAGTTTCCGTTACGCGTGCCATCCGCCTTTGATCTGACGTCAGATGTGACGGGACAATCTATATAGAGTGCCGAAGCGGAAGCAGGAAGTAACGGCGCCATGGGTCCTTTCGGAGCGAAAAAAATGAATGGTGTTCAATGGACGGAAAATAATTATTATCTGATCCCCCGGTCGTTATGCCTTGGATTACACAAATGTTGTTTATAGGCTTAAATTATAATTTTCCATGTCAAGAGTTTGACCGTTTATTGTGCAATTCTTCAGTTAAAATTCATTGAGAAAACACAATGATAAAGACTACATGTTGTGTCGCGTATGTGACGTCACGTCATCGCCCTTTTCCCTCCCCATCGGCGAAGTTGAGGCTCTCCACATGACCCGACTTATAGTGGTTCTCCCCCCTTTCGATACTTTTATTCTGCCCTTGGAAAAAAGCGGTGAAGTGGAGCAGAGAAACAGCCATCTCGGCGGACTTCGGACTCGGCGGGTGGTGACGTATATCATTCGCGACGAGAACAGCGAGGAGCTGTAGTTCACAAAGCGGCTCACACAAAACCTAACTTTATCAAAACTCTTCGCGCTTAATTGTCGTCTTCTTTGCGTGAAAAATTTTCTTTAAATATCACAAAGAACATATGTGAAATCCATGGCACAATTCAAACGGGACCAGAAAATAATTTGTATCTACCCATTGAATCGCATTGATATTTTTTTGCTTTTGAGGACCCATGTCCCGGAAATGGAGGGGCGGGACTTCACCACTCTATAGATATAAATTAACGTGTTGATTCAATCAGTTGCATTAAATAGTGTTTGTTGTGATTATTTATTGCATTTAAATGTGCCTGGAACTGTGGAAACCTGCCTGTGAGGTCTCGGTGACGTGTACGCACTGCGCGCCGTCAGCCAAACTTCCACTCCGCCAGCTGTGATTCGCCTTGAATGAATGGACTTTATTTGCGCCTTGCGCCGAAAGTAGACCAGGTTGGAGCTGGCGGGCTTTCAGCGCAGTCTCGGCAAGGCTTTTTGCCACGAAACTTCCTACGCCAAGCTGAATCTGTGACGCCTCCCCCTGCTGCGCCGCCACACCCATCTTGGCGCAGGCGATCCACCAAACTGCCAAACTGACCGTGCGCAAGGCTGTGCGGGTCGAAACTTGCATTGCGCCGGCTCCGCCATCCTGCGCCGCTGCACCACGAAACTAGGGCCCTTGAAGTGAGCACTCCCGGACAACGGTGGAGGGTAACTACGGTCTCCTATAAATTACGTTCCCATACAAACTGGGTTGAGAATTATGCTTCAAGGGAAACGTATTTGCATGGATTATATTTAGTCACAAATTAGTTTCAAACCAATACTTCGTTCGCACTCAAACATGATGTTTTTTTACTAAACCTGACCAAGTCAGCTCTGGAAAACGTTTCCATGGAATCAAAATTGAGAATGCAATACAGTTGTATGGGAAAGTAATTTTGGAGGAGACGGGGTTGCTATGGTATCAACAACATGTGTTAATCTAACAAAGTCATGCCTTAAAAATGTAATTGTGTACCTCAAAGGGGGCGTTTTTTGGCCCTAAATGGAAACTGATCCCCCACAATGAAAGCAATACAAGTGAACGAACACAAACAAACATCCTGATGACGCTTTCGACCTCCCTACAGGTCTCGTGGCGTTGTGCGGATACAAGCCAAGCTGGCTTTTGAACCTGAGATGGTCAACATCTTTAACAAAGACTGTCGGCGAGGGGGGAAGGAGGTCACCTGCATGTCTGTTACCGTCTGTCTCAGTCTGGACTCCAGGACAAAGACCAAGACGAAGACCAGAACGGATGTTGGTAGGTGGAGGCACACACTAACACAAACATGCTCACACCGGGATAACCAGACCCGGGACCAGGGGTGGATTGGCCATAGGGAGTACCGGGAGTTTTCCCGGTGGGCCGGTCAATAATGGGCCGGCCATAGTCCCACCCATTTTCCAGCCCCCCTTCCCCCCCTCGTCCAATCACCTTTAATGATGAGCAATCATTATGAGAGAGAAGAGAAACACACAAGAAAAACAAAGCGAAAATGGAGAAAAAACGAGAAGGTGGTGCAGAAAAACTGAGTGACTACTGATACTACTGATGCCGCTAAGAGCAGAAACATATTAAACATGTTTGTTGCAGCCTGGGCCGGCGGCGGCGTGGCCTCCGGCTCCGAGGCTTCAGCTGCGGCGGGTCCCTCTAGGCAGGTGTCATAGGCGGACAATGAAAGTGAGGCTCCCGCTGCCATGGTGGTACAGGAGGAGGAGGTTGGTGGTGGTGATAGCAGGTGTGTGTGCTAGATAACATGTTGTGGATAAACACTCATTCACTAAATGTTCAGAACCATTGTCTATGAACTTTACTTGACATAATAGATCTCTGCATAGTGTGTGGTGTGTTATAACTAAAGATAGTTATCTAAAGTGTTGGAAAATAATACACTATCCTGATTATTTAATAGTTGCTTTTATTAACCACTATTTTATATTTTCATCAAAGCATGCCACACATTTGCAGAGCTACAAGTTTAAAACTCACATGTTGCAATGTGGTGTGGTTTGACCACCTTGCTATCAGCCTGCCAATGCCATGATCAGTTCCACCACATATGAGTGAGTTAAATAAACAACACTCTTGAATCTTAAATCCTTTCTCCAGTATCCTTCTTTAGAGCAAATGAGCAACATACTGTGTAGTCATCATTTATTTTATTCAAGGCTCCAGAATATAAAGGGATATTATTCACTATAGTAGTGTTATTAAGGGCTTGTGTGATTATATGTACAGTACATCAACGGGCCGAGTTGGCACAGTATCTGCGCGTGGATTGTGGTGGGCCAGTCTGGACCAAAAAGTCCAGGGCCGAATTGTTGTCCCAGTCCAGGCCTGCCCGGGACAGGTGCAGTACCTTAGATATATGGAGGTGATATCCAATGACAGCCTCCTCTCTCACTGAACCGGGTGATTGTTAGGTCGTTACCACAGCTTCGTTACCACGGCGTCGTTACCACGGCGTCGTTACCACAGCGTTGTTACCACGGCGTCGTTACCACAGCGTTGTTACCACAGCGTTGTTACCACGGCATTGCTACCATGCTACCACGCTATCAATGTCATTTGTTACTAAGATTATTTTAACACTTAACTATTCAATTGACCTTGAATTACAAAGGCTTACTTTGTTAACAGCGACACCAGAAGCCAGATGGATCCAGATCCAGTAAGGTTGCTTCTCTGCCGCTTGTGTTCATCAGATCCACCCGTCGCTCCCCAACAGTCCAAGTATGGTGACTTCTGTTCACGGGTTGCAAAATGCCGAATTAAAGGCTCTAAAACCATAGTCCACAGACCAATGTGTGACATCACGATGACTACACCCACTTGTTACAGTCTGTGATTGAAATGCATATTCTCCATGTGCTGTCTACATGTCCAAAGGATACTGCCTTTATATGAAAATACATGCATTTGGAATAAGGCCTAATTCAGAATATCCAAATGGAAAATTATGTTTACATGACTATATCAAACTCAGAATGTTGTCATATTCGCAATAATAGTGGAATATGAGTAAATGTAGTCAACGCGGTGAGTTCATCTAGGTTGATGCCACATGATGTTTTATTTAGTAGAGTAATGGAAGAATTAGTCACTATCTCTCCTTTGTAACCCTCATGGCTCCACCTGTCTGTTTATTGTCCTGGTGCTTCCCTGTCATCGTCATAATGGACACCGTCTTTGTTTCCAGGTGATGGTGGTTAACAGAGACCTTAACGCTAATGTAGCACAGATTAAAACATCACTAAAGAAGAGTCAACGACGCTGAACTCAGATGGAACCTCAAAGTTCACAGTGACAATACTTCATCTGTGCTTACTGAATTAGTATCATATTGGACAGCGCTCACCCAACAGCCTCTCCTAATGTTAATGTGCCTTTGAGCAAAGCGTTTAACTCCCAGCTGCTCAGTAGCAGCTTTCGGTTGGAGCCCATAGCTTCCTAAATGAGTGGAGATGATTGTTAAAGCTGGAAACGTTTCATCCTACAGGTAACATAGCAGCTGTCCGGTCATCAAGCTGTGCGGGTGTTTGAATCAGGCTCACCCCACGTTACGTTCTTCACCCGTCTGTATGTGGAAAGTCTTGTCGCCCTCTTTTCCTCGCAGCAGCTCCCCACAGTGCTTTGTGTTATCGTGTCTCTGTGTAATTGGCTGCAGATGTGTGGGCCGGCTGCATGGAAAGCTTGCTTCAACATGCTAACGGCAGCCAGACGCCGGTGAACCGTGTCACTCTTCCTCCCTCCATCACCTCATACCTTCATACCGTCCTCTCTCCTTTCTGTCTCGTCATCGTCCCGATCATCTGGACTGGGTTAGACACGGATGGAGGTGTGTGCTTGGACACACGGCAACACGCCACACGGTATCAGACGCACACGCTTCAGTGGACAGATAAGAGGACAGGAGCCACGGCTGACGGAATGGGAACCTCCAGTTTATTGATTTCAGTGCAGACGTGGCGTTTCTGACATGAGCTGTGCTGGATGGGAGCAGCTTACCTCAGCTCTCTCTGCACTCATAAATCAAAACACAACTTTGGTTGTTAAACAGATGAGAAGGAGCTCTGCAGCTACACTCAGCGACTGCATCCAACTCATAAAAAGAAGCAGGAAATGCATCCCTTTACACCATAGTCTGGGTCAATACTCATTTCTGACTGCAGGGTCTCCAGTAAATAAGGGTTAATAGGCCAGAACCGTCCATTCATTCCTGATAACCTTGAAGGGCATTGTCCCACTTCCCAGCTCCAAACATTCGGTTCCCAAAACATTCTGGGAACATTTTCTTTTGGTTGTGGGAATGTTTATTGAATGTTCCTAATGTTCCCTAGATGTTAAAACAGCAGGTTTTCCTAACATGAAAGAAATATAGTTTTTTACTTTCCCAGAATGTTCTGGGAAGGTGAGTGGAATTTTCCAAGAAAGTTACTTGAATGTTTCCTCATAAATGTCTGTAGACTTAGAAGCAGTATTATTATTACATTTCCAGGGAAGGTTGGGTCAAAACGTAACTGCAATCAATGGAAACTGATTAATTTTTCATTTTGCCAACTTTTCAGAAGTTATGAGCACACCAACTGACATCACTTTCTTTCATATAACTTGAAGGACCTGTAAAGTCTGTGCTTGAAGTGTTTGCAATCTCATGATTGCTGTGCCTCCTTTAAACCTCCTTCCTCCTCTTCCTCCTCCCCCCAGATGTTTGGTACAGTCTGGTGCTGGATGAGCGACGTTTTCCTCCCCGAGCTGTTCTGGACGAATCAGGCCGCCAGCAGCCCAGGAGTCTGCTTCTGCAGCTTGGAGGTCAGAGCTGCCAACGCCTCAGCTTCTCCATCCAGGTCAGAATGTCACCCCATCGCATAACACACACACACACAACTCCTAAAAGTCAAGTGTTAATCCCTAAACACACCAATGTCACTCACACTGTTTATTGGAACAGGAGACCACTGATTCCGGGCGTCCCATTGCCGTTGTACTGGAGACAGGGTTGAAGAGTCCAGACGAGGGGCCGGTGTTGGACCCCGACTGGCCGAGCGTGATGAGGGCCGAGGTGAGAGTTTGGCTTGTGCTCCAGAGGGACACAACACAGTTTTGCTAGACTACGTCATTAACCATTTAGGAGTTGCAATATCCATCTGTCTTCCCATCAACCACTAAAGTCCGGGGGTGTATTCCAGACAGCAGGCTCAACAAACTCTGAACCTAAACCTGAACTCTGAGCCAAACAACTCTGAAATGGGCAACTCTGAGTTTTCGCTTCCAGAGCAGCTGTTCTGAATTAGTTCAATCAATTTAAAAAAATCTAAAGCGCTCTGCAAATAATCTGGTCGGGGATTATGTCTGTGATATGAAATGTTGAAAATGTAAGTTGGAGAATTTTGTTTAGATATGTGATCGGTAGGAAAAATGCACATTTTTTGAAATCCTGCCCAACGTAAAGCTGCTAGGATTCCGGAAAAAGGCGGAGACATGTAGGATAAACTGAAGGGGTTTGTCAAAGAAAACCTGCCAGAGAAGGTTAGGTTCACAGTGTCTAAAGGTTGAGTTCACTCTCTTTCTGGAACGGAAAACTCAGAGAGTATCTCTCTTCTCAGGGTTAAAGGAGAAATCCGGTCATTTTTGACCCCATTGTCGTTGTCCTCAGGGTCATCCCGACTTATTAGAAGCAAAAAACCCGACAAAAATTGACGTTGCCTAGCCCGAGATCTGTACCTGCCTGGCAGCCTTCCAGACTCGCTCCAATGCTAACCCATTGGGGCACGTTATATCTGCTTTCCTGGGCCTCAGAAAACAATTCCAAGACCTATGCAACACAGGTTGGCTCCGTACGAGACACCACGGCGCTCGTTCAGCTCAAATAGTGTTGCAAAACGACATAAATGTGTGTGTTTTAGCATGAAGTTACTCACCTCAAATCATCCCGTAGACCATGGGTGTCAAACTGATCCAGTAAAGGGCCGTGTGGCTGCAGGTTTTCATTCCAACCAAGCAAGAACACACCTGATCCAACCAATCAAGGTGTGAAGGCCAATCAGGTAGGTGAATAAGTCGAGTCAGGTGTGTTCTTGCTTGGTTGGAATGAAAACCTGCAGCCACACGGCCCTTTACTGGATCAGTTTGACACCCCTGCCGTAGACATTAGCAGTAGATAGCCGAGCGCCTGTCGTCCCTCCCAGTCACCGCAGAAACAAAAACGTTTTCCTCGTAGATTTTGTATCCATAAAGAAACGATCGAGCTGCGCAGTCGTCCTGTCCGTAATAAATCCATGAAGCTGTTATGTCCATATGTATGACTATGTTACAACATAGCAACGACTGCTTACAGCTAAACAGTAGCTTGGAGCCAAAACAATGCAAGTCTCGCGCAAGTTCCCATCTCCCGATGTCCTCACTCTGGAGCTGTTTTCAAGCCAATACAGTGACAAACTTCTTTCCATCGAGCAGTGCCGTCATGTCCATATGACAGTGTAACTAGCGCTAGCCTACATAGTAAGATTGCTTAGCCTGTGTGACAGTTGAACCTGCTACAAAGACAACAAACCTCGCACAGTCTCAGTAGGCTAGTTGTGTTGACAGCACGAGTGGGAGTCGCGTGTCGCGTGTGCAGACTGCAGTCTCTCATCAACAGAGTGAGATCAAAGTGACCCTCGCGCGACTGTCCAAGATTTTTCACTGTACTGGCTTGAAAACAGCTCCAGAGTGAGGACGGCAGACGGGAACTTGCGCGAGACTTGCATTGTTTTGGCTCCAGGCTACTGTTTAGCTGTAAGCAGTCGTTGCTATGTTGTAACATAGTCATACATATGGACATGACAGCTTCCTGGATTTATTACGGACAGGACGACTGCACAGCTCAGTCGTTTCTTTATGGATACAAAATCAAAACTACGAGGAAAACGTTTTCGTTTCTGCGGTGACTGGGAGAGACGACAGGCGCTCGGCTATCTACTGCTAATGTCTACGGGGTGATTTGAGGTGAGTAACTTCATGCTAAAACACACACATTTATGTCGTTTTGCAACACTATTTGAGCTAAACGAGTGCCGTGGTGTCTCGTACGGACCCAACCTGTGTTGCATAGGTCTTGGAATTGTTTTCTGAGGCCCAGGAAAGCAGATATAACGTGCCCCAATGGGTTAGCATTGGAGCGAATCTGGAAGGCTGCCAGGCAGGTACAGATCTCGGGCTAGGCAACGTCAATTTTTGTCGGGTTTTTTGCTTCTAATAAGTCGGGATGACCCTGAGGACAACGGAAATGGGGTCAAAAATGACCGGATTTCTCCTTTAACAAACTCAGAGTTTAAGCAAAACCTGCTCTCTGGAACACACCCCAGGTAGAGATACATGTATATCAACAACCATGGGAGGGATTGCGATGACATGACATTCATCACGTATTTCAAATTTTATCAGCCTCTTGAATGCTCGTTATCAGTTGTTATCACTACCGTTCTAGTGCTTCTAGACAGGACAAACTGCTCCTACTTAACGTTGAGAAACAAAACAAAACTACTTCATCAGGTTCAGGAAAATGATGTGGTTTGGGTTAAAATAAGTACATTTGTTACATAACTCATAGCTAACCAGGCGTATGTAACACATTTACAATACAATAAGTCAATGTTAAATTTGGTTTTAACAGGACATGAACACCCATCTCCTGGGTGAAAGTTCTGTGTTTGTTTGACCCATGCACCTCCCCTCCACCCCACCCTACATGGACTTTCTCACTCTATAGTGTGTTTGTTGCCCTGACTGTAACAATAATAATGGCTTAACATTGGAGTTAGTTAAAAGCGTGTTGCTCCTACAAACACTTAAGGGCGCCACAGTGAGTATGCTTCACCAAGGGCCCCTGACCAACGCTTATTATTTGACCAGTTTACATTGATGGGTTGAAATATGCACATATACACAATGCCAAACATATAAATAAGGGTTATGGTAAATTATGTGTATTTATCTATTTTAAGACTGTGCTTGGGTCCCTTTGGGTCCAGATTCAGTCACATTTGACTCGTATTCTAACGTTGTAATAGTTGTAGTTTTAGCACTTTAGCATGTTGTTACCACTTTTTATTTGTCCTAGTGATGGGTCATGACAGTGTAATATAACTCTAAAATAAACCCATCCATGTCATTATTAGACACTTAGAACACAGGACCTTCACACAGGAGGCCGCTCTTTGTGTCCCGTGTGATACCAAAAGTTAACGTTGACTTAGAAACGGTTGTTGACACATCCAAAAGTGGCACTAGGGTACGTAGAGTGCTATAGTTTGTCCACTAACCAAGCTTCGGTATTTGACAAGTTAGGTGTGATAACCTGCCGATGCACCAACGCACCTTTTAGCGTCCGTATCTGATGCATCGGGCATTTAAAGTCGGCAACATTTTTTTTATCATATTCACTGAAGCCGACACTATGCTCCGATAGAACAACATAAATCATCCGGTTTTAGAAAAAAAAAGCGTGCCTCTACGTGCACGTAGATCCTGTTTGTTTTGCAAAGATCGACAGCACCCGGATCATCCTGTCCAATCAGCACGCAGGGCTGTGTTCGTGCACACAGAGCCCCTCTTCCCTCGGGTCGTACCACTATCACAGGGGGAGGCAGAGGGAAGTAGCAACAAGCTTCCAATTCCTCATTAAAAACCTAAACGAGGAAGTCCAAAACAACCAAGGAAAAGAAAACACCGGTGGAAAAGAAGGAAAAAAAGAAAGATTGTGACGGTGCCCGTGATAAAACCAGTCAACATCGGACCCCCGTTTCAAAGGTGGCGTGATCTAAGGGATTTCAAATGGCACGAAGTCGAGGGGAAGGAGCTCGGTGGTCGTGGGGGAGGAGCGTGAGAGTTGTAAACATTCAAAATCTGACAGAGTGCCCTTGATCCGCCAGACTTGCCAACTGGGACTTTAAGCAATTCCAATGTAAACTCATCCACGTCATTATTAGATGTTCAGAGCACCAGAGTGAGAAAGTTCTTGCATGTTGCATGTTAAAGTGATTCTGCTGTCTCAACATGGAGAAATGAAATAATCCTTGTCTCTTGCCGTAGCTTCCCTTCTGGAACGGCTGTGAGCAGGAAGACACCTGCGTTCCCGACCTCATCCTTCACGCTCACACGGACCTCATGGATGTTAAGTGAGTGACACTTGGACTTCACACACAAGTATTATTATCATTTATTAAAGAACCAATGGTAATTCATATTCTGTGTTTCCCCTGAAGGCAGTTCTGTAGCTTGAGGGACCGGGCGGCCTGGTCACTCTGCAGCCACCAGGGGGCGCCGGAGGGCTCGGTGCGAGTGGTGGAGACCACGCGGAGGAGGATGGTGGTATTTGCTCAACTGGAGAATCGGGGAGAGAACGCCTACGGAGCCACCATCCACATCTCCACCTCCGCCAACCTCATCTTCTCCACCCTCATAGTCAAGGTGTTGCATCCAATCATAAATAACCCACATTTAGTATAAACATTCCTTCCTCTTGTTTATCTCACAGTAAAGCTACACCTGGAATTCAAACTACATTCATTTCAACAAAGGTTTACATTTTCTTCTAAATGTATGCAGTCTCGTAGCTCTTAATTGGTCTTGTAGGGAAAACTTTCAGGTAACTTGCAGAGTGTTTCTAACGCAGGTGAGTCATCAGTGCCAATGCTTGCTGATTCCAAACCTGTAAACCCAAAAAGTGTTAACAGCCAGATCACACATGGGTCCGAATGCTGTGTTCACACAAAATGCGTGTGGTTTGATTACATAGTTGATGTAAAGATGCAAATCCTGCTTCCTCGCATTTGCTGTGACGCAAAATCTGCTGTATTTTTGTCTCGATGACCTTATTTGGAGTGTTGATGGAGCAGCTACAATGTTAGCATAGCTTAGCACCCATCAATCCAAAATGGATTTAAACAAGAATTTTAAGAATTGTATGCTTGCCCAGACAGGATGATATTTCAGGAGTACAAAATGTACAAACCAGGAATAGGGGTTATTTCAGCCAAGATTTTTTACATGGAGGTAAGCCCCACCTCCTCTCTGGTGCACAAGTGAACTGAATAAACACAAATGATTCTGTAGTCCAGTTGTGGTTGTTGCCTAACCACAACTGTTCTGTCCTGTGAGTTTGTGATGCATAAATAAACCTATGTCGCAAGTTTATTTGGAAAAGACACTGAATACTTGTAACAAATCGAAAATGTACGTTCCTATGAACACATATTTATGTTATGAGACTATTTATGTAACAAGTGTAAAATTACATGTCGTCCCTGCAACCCCGTTTCTTAGAAAATGACGGTCCCATAAACTGCACCCTCAATAATGTTCCCAGGGAAATGTTTTGTTATCTGGACCGAACAGTCGCAGTTTGAAACGCGTCATTAACAAACAACACAAAACAAAAAACTGCACTAAAGTACTTGGTTCTAATAGGACAGTAACATCAGTCTCCTGGGTGAAAGTCCTGCTTCTTTGACCCGTCCACCACCCAGACCTCCTCCCTACATGGACTTCCACAGACTCGCTTGGAACTAATTTGTGACACCATGAAGAGGAAATTACAAAATTAATTTCCCTCGAAACATAATTCACAATACCATTTTGTTGTGTGGAAACATGATTTTTTGGAGAGCCGGCTGGTTCCTGATACGTAGAGTGTGCTAGTGAAGCCCAGGTCCACTAACCAAGTGTTATTTGATAAGTTGGCAGTGACTCATCAGGCCCCTCTCCTTCTACACAGGACCAATCAGATATCCAGATTGAGTGCTACTCAGTGGACAGATTGGCCAATCAGAGGAGCTGTAACATCAGCGCTCCCTTCATGAAGTCCTTGTCACAGGTAGGTGCTTCTCCTGTCACTTCTACTGATATTTATTCACTGCTGATCTATCTAATAATACACCTTTATGATTATTTATCACCATTCCAGTCCTGTTAAGTGTGCATGTGTTGGAGAATTCGGTGAGACAGTCTTAATTTAATCTGTTTGTTACATTCTACACCACATGAATTGTCCATTTTTTGTGTAGCTCAACACGACAGTCTGTCGAGACGACATTATGCTACAAAGTTAGGTTTAAACAACAAAGTTAGGTTTAGGAAAAACATTATGGTGCGTCCACCTCAAAATCTGATCCAATTTAACTTTCCACTGGATCATTTTCATGCTAAGTGACAATAACAAAATAATGTGTGTCCCTGTACGTGAAACCAGTAGATTGCATTCCTCGGTCACCACCTGCCATGAGACCGGCCTGGAACACCACATGCTTGTTGACAAAACTAGCTCTCTTCAAAGTCCATTTACTAGCTGTTCTGGAGCTTTTGATCATTTCTTTGGATTTTTCTTTGAGTACTAATGACACATTCAAAAACATTTAAAAGAATTTAGAAAAAGTCCATAGAAAAGTGTTCATGTTGTGAGAGAAATATTTAGCTCATTACACGAAGGACCTGAGTCAGGTAGTGTCGGAAAAACACAATTGAGTTGCATTATGGGAAATGTAGGATACAGTGGGTTTGACGAGTATTTCAGCCTCTGCAGCACAGATGTCCTTTTTAGGGAACTCTCCAGAGAGCTGATAATTAGGGTCAATTTATCAAACATAAAACACCCAGACTTCACAGATAATACAAATGTCAGTTTGCTATAATAATCACCACAGAGACAGTGAAACAGGTGTTATTCATACAGCTGCTATTTTAATGATAGTGATTAAACAGAGCAGGAATATGCTTCGGCTGACATCCATTCACTAAAATCCTTCATTAGCCTAACGACCATCCTGTAAACATGATCGCGGCCCCGCCCCTCACTGTCAGGTCCCCCGAGGGCCCCGCTGTACAGATGCCTGTCTGAATGAAGTCCAGTTTATTGGTCCAGCCTGCAGTGCACATTATTGCGGGCTTCCTCTTAACGAGGCTGTGGCTGCTGGATCAGGAGAGACGCAGCCGGAGGGAAACGAGCACAGCTTCGCTCTGAGACGATCAGAGACCACAAACACAAAATGTTTCACACGTGAAAACATTCACAATACTCTAAACACATTTTTAATCGTATCAGTTTTAAACATGTTGTCAACATGCAAAACTGAAACAAAACTACATCACGGTTTCATGGCATCATGAAAGATGAAATAAGACGTTGACTTTCGAGTTCAGCATGGCAGAGGTTACCAAACATGTCAGACCATGTTCCACTATGGAAAAACTGAGAGTGTGCAGAGTGAAGAAGTCCACATGGAGAGGAGGCCGGGATGGATGCTGGTCAAACAAACACAGGACATTCACCCAGGAGACAGCTGTTCATATTGGTTTGTTACGTTTTATGTCCTTAACTAATACTGCGTAACTAAAGTATTATTTTACCTAACAAATTTAGTCATTTTAATCCAAACCATGAGTTTTTCCTAAACCTAACCTAGAATTTTAGTTGCCTTAGTAAAATTAAAAAATAACCTATGTTGGAAGATTAATTCAAAGAGACATAATTCATGTAACAAGTGGAAGCTGACATGCCATCCCTGCAACTCTGTCTCCTACAAAAAGAATTCCTTTACAGTGAAACTGCTCTCAGGTAAGTTTCCAAAGAAACCTTTTTTCTGACCAACAGTTTTGAACAGTTTGAAATATTTGGTCAACAAACAAAACAAAAGGTACATATTTAGAGTCAGGAAACAATACAACTTGGTTAGGCTTAATGTGTCTATGAAATTCAAACAAAACAAAAACGCAGTATTCAGAGTGAGGAACAGGTAGGCAGGTGGTTTGGATGGATGTTGGGTCAAACAAACACAGGACTTTCACCCAGGAGACTGCTGCTTGTCTTGTGTGAGACAACCTTGACTAGTTTTACTTGTTATGTACATTACTAACTTCCTGGTGGCACAAACCCAAATCTTTTCCTAAATCTAACAATGTAGATTTCTTTCGCAAACTAAAAACTCAACAAACCTACAAAATAAAAGACACTCTATGGTTGTAATTAGTTGAAACTCTACATTTCCCATGAACATGTACATTGAAAAAAAATGAAAAAACAGAGATAACTGATGAACATCGGTATTTCAGAGAGTATTTACTGAATAACTCATCCTCAAAGACAGGAAGTCATACAAACACGGGACACACGGGAACTTCAAAATAAAACAGGAAACAAAGACAATGGCAATAAAAACCCAGCAGACACGCACAGTTAAAGACATAATAAATCAATAGGAATAATTATAACCAGCCATCCATCCATTATTGATCACCACTTATCCTGCTAACTTTCCAGCTTACCAATAGATGGCCTCCTGAGTCGACTCAGTTAGGAAGTAGAGCAGAACACAACACAACCATTTAATCTGCTGATCTTCTGATTCTTCCTGTCCAGGTGTCTTTCCATCTGGAGTTTGAGTTCAGCCGTTCTGTCTTTTTGGATCACGTCCGGGTTGTCATGGCGACCAGCAGGTGAAACAGCTGACAGCATTTCAGTGTTTGTTTGGAATTTTGAAGTTTATTAAAAGCAATTATTATGAAATGTATGTGATGTATTCCCTTTTAAAACGAACTGAGATAAGAGAATTACACAAAGACTTGACATTTCTGGATATTATTTATACCCACTATATGTTTTGCTTATTATTTTTTACATGGGTGTACATTTTAACATAATGAGCTGCCTATATTATTTAACAAGCACTTCAAATACTTTCTAATTATAATATAATAATTTTTATTTGCAGTGTTGACTCAATTTATCCATAACATTATTTTTCATTAAGCATGAATAAAACACAGGATATGTGTTTATAATAAATATATCATTAAGACCAAAATTGAATTACTGTGTCACAAGAGTGTCACAAGAAAACACAAAAACCAAATACACGACTTAAGAGGCAGCCCAAAAGGTTTATTCCGTAAAAACAGGTAGGGGTAAAAAAAAAAATAAAACAGGAAGGCAGGCAGACAAGGCAGACAAATCCGAGAAGGGGCAGGTGAAAAGCTTGAGACCAGGTAGCAGGCAGGACAGAACAGGCTGGAAACTGCTGGGAAACTAGGCATCACAACAACCTCAGAGAGCTGGTGAATCTGGGCTGGAGTACAGAGAGTGGCTAATGTGGAGCTCAGGTGTGGAAATGGTCAGGGAAGCTCAGCTGAGGGGAACGAGCTGGTTGCTGGGCTGATGGAGTTTCCGTTACGCGTGCCATCCGCCTTTGATCTGACGTCAGATGTGACGGGACAATCTATATAGATATACATTCACGTTTTGATTCAGTTAGTTGCATTAAATAGTGTTTGTTGTGATTATTTATTGCATTTAAATGTGCCTGGAACTGTGGAAACCTGCCTGTGAGGTCTCGGTGACGTGTACGCACTGCGCGCAGGTCAGCCAAACTTCCACTCCGCCAGCTGTGATTCGCCTTGAATGAATGGACTTTATTTGCGCCTTGCGCCTTACGCCAAGAGTAGACCAGTGGAGCTGGCGGGCTTTCAGCGAAGTCTCGGCGAGGCTTTTTGCCACGAAACTTCCGCTACGCCAAGCTGAATCTGTGACGCCTCCCCCTGCTGCGCCGCCACACCCTTCTTGGCGCAGGCGATCCACCAAACTGCCAAACTGACCGTGCGCAAGGCTGCGCGGGTCGAAACTTGCATTATGCCAGCCCCGCCACCCTGCGCCGCCCTGCACTGCGCCACGAAACTAGGGCCTAGTTTTAATCACAGTGTTAATCACACTGTGGAGATACACATCTGTTCTCACAGCTACATTTAGGGGACTCAGGTCCAACTGGGGACACACAACCGGTCCCCACAAGGTAAATCATCAATACAATGTCCTTACAAGTCTGTGTGTGTGTTGATCAGTGACGGAGAGGAGGGTTACCCAGACGACAACAGGAAAGATATCTTCCTCCCTCTGAAGTACCAAACTGATCTCCTCTTCACCAGGTGACTGACATCATTGTATTGCCCCCCCTGTGTTTTTGTGTGTGTGTGTGTGGGGGGGGGGGGGGGGGGGGGGGGGGGGCTTTAGGGGGGGACGGCAGGTTACATAGATTTGGTGCTAAATTTTAAAAAATGTTTATCACTCGAGAATTTATAGAAAAAAAGATGAAATGACCCCCAAAGTACCACATGAAGACACTTTGATGAACAGGCTGGGATTTGGTTTCTTAAACTTTTAACATTTGGAGATGTTAGAATTGTATTGCTTTTTTTCGGCAATTTGGACAGTGAAAAGTCTGCAGGATTTATGGAATGAAACTCTCTTCCTCCGTCAGAGACCCCAACCCTCCTCGCTTTGAAATACAATCTGCAGACGGCTCTTCTTCATCTTCTTCCTCCCGTGACCAACCAGACAGCAGCTCTCCCACCTTCAACCTCACTTATTACGTGAGTTCAAGTTTTGCCTTTTAGCCCATCCAACACTTTGGAATGGGTGAAAGGAATTCTGGGAAATGTAAATCATCACAAAAGTAGGGCGGACATTAAGCTGTTTTCAGTGGTTATGTGACAAAAGGAAATGACAAAACTTGGTCATTGTTATGTTGACATCAAAAAATCAAAAAGAAGAGAGCCACCTGCGACGGATGTCTGAAGAGTTAGCTAGCTAGCTAGCTAGTTAGTTAGAGGTAGCGGGCCGTTAGACCCAGCACTTCGCCCTGAAAAATAAAGGTGCTCACTGGAACCCAAAATGGTTCTTCAGAGTGATGCCATAGAAGAACCATTCTGTAGTACATGTGGCACTGCGCTGCCATCTGCTGTCAGACATTGTTATGACATTGTTACTAGCCAGCTGTACGCAACCTAGCTAGCTACCTAGCTGCATTCCATTTAACTCGTTTAGTCTGTTTGTCTACGCTTCGTAATGTTACTACGCCACTGATAGTCTTTACTGCAAACCTCGACCCGGTTTACGTTGCTAGAGGAGAGTGGAACACATAAAAATGGCCACCGCTCTGTTCATCTTGCTAAGCTGATTTGAACGGGAATGCCTTCACCAGGGTTGCCAACTCTCACGCTCCTGGCGTGACACTCACGCTTCCACTATCAATCTCACGCTGTCACGGCAAGCGTGAGTGTCACGCCAGGAGCGTGAGAGTTGGCAACCCTGCCTTCACTCCTATTTCATTTTTATGGTTTGGCATCACTTCAAGGGTCTTTTAATTCTGCTTTTACTGACATTTTTTACTTTGCATGCAGATCCAGAACTTGGGCCTCTTCTTAGTGCAGGACGTCCTGTTCAGGGCTGATATCTGGGCTGTGACCAGGCGCGGCAACCAGCTGGTCAACATCACAGACTACAGCATCGAGCAGGTACGACATTTATTTTAGTTGTTTTATTATGTAGATGCAGGGAAAGATGATGTAACGCGTGTCCATTTACACAAACCACATAAAGGAAATATGTAAAATATTATAATGCAGTCACACCTCTGCCTCTCTGCAGGTCCCTGGTTCTCACTGTATTCTGCCTCAGCCCAGAACAGCCAATCAGATGACAGCTGAGGACCTGTCTCACCTGTCACAGCTGGTAAGACCAATGGCATTTCATACAGAGATGGTCTCATGGTCACCTGAGTCACTGAGACCAAGAGACAGCTGTTCCTCTTCTTTTTCTGTCTTGTCTGTCTAGAACCTCAGTAACAGTGTGAGCGTGGCAGTCCAGTGCAGACTGACCCTGCCGGCCTCCAGAGAACTGAAGGTGACGCTCAGAGGACGACTTCAGCTTCCTGCTCTGCACGCCGTAAGTCGCGTCTCTCTAGAACCCTTCGAAAAGTTCCGGATGGTTTCCTCTTGTGAGGAACCTCAAGTGTTTCATGTATTCTCTAGTTGCATCCCAAGTCTCTAAACTTGCATCCACATTTCCCCTCACTTGCGTTTTAGTCCTTCCCACTGAGGAAGTATGGAAAGCTGCAAAGAGAGGAAGAGAGAAGAGGAGAGAGGAAATATTCTTTAGAGAAACGAGATGTCCTTCCTCATCCCGCGAAGCGACGTCTGTTTGTGATCACAGCTGATCTGCACTCAGACGATCTTACAGCTGTGCTAATACTAATAATGTCGTCTGTTACCTGTTTAGCAAACATCTGCACATGAATAACAATCTGCATTTGTATTTATTGAAATTCTGATTATGAAGTGCCCAGATTATGATTAAAGAGTATTTTGAAAACTATAAATAACCTGGGGAGAATTTAAATGATATAACTCATAACAAGGCTGACATGTGACTGCATGGAAATGATAAAAAAGTAGAAAGTAGAAAAAGTCTTTCTAATAAATAATAAAGTTATTTGTGGTTGTTTGGACCTACAATTAAGTCAGATGTTTAACTCGATGGTGAGTCAGAAAACGTATCAAATATTAATCTCTGCATGTATGAAATTCCAGTGATGTTGAGATGTATCGGATCAGTCCGATCAGCTGCAGCGTCGTAACAATAACTGCTATCCAATGAAGGGATGCGTCGGCCGTTCAAAGGCTGCTCTCCTGTATCCTCCTCAAGTCTCCTCAGAGATCTCTCCTCGCTCCTCACAGCAGAAATAATAGCTTTGGGTTAGCCTCCAAGATGGCGGACCAGAACGGCTTCTGGTTCAAGAGTAGGAGCAAGGAAATATGAAATAAGAGACTTGGGATGAACCCTCTGTACCCGCACATAATACTTTATGTTTGTGGTTGTTTCATGACTGACTTCCTGTCTCAGGTGAGCTTCAGGTCCTTGGAGTTACTGACGGCCGCCTCCATCCGGCTGGAAGCTTCCAGTCCGATGTTCCTCCAGGAGGACCGACCTGTCAGACAGGTAAACACACCAAATCAACCAACACCAACATGACATTTCAGAAGAGTCTGTTTCTTCTGTCTGTCAGATAAAAAGAGGTCGATTGCTGCTTCACTTGTGTTGTTCATTCACTGACAACGGAAACTAAAGACGTATAATTACAGAGTTATTAGCAAACAAACCAGCTGTTATTTAAGTGTTCTTTCATACTCATTTATTGACTTGGTTATTTATTGGTTATTTACTACCCCCTTCACCAGCTGACACCTATTATAACTTGTTATTACTTTAGTACATGTGGCACTGTGCTGCCATCTGCTGTCAGACATTGTTATGACAACAATAAGAGCTAGAGAAGGATATTTCTCTGTGGGTAAAAAAGAAAAGGGAACAGCTGAGAATATAATGTCATCCAATACAGTGCCTCTCCAAAAAGTTAATGTTTTTTTATTATTTAAAATTTCCAATAACTCCCCCGGCTGCAGCTGTTGCCGGTTAAACCACAGCAATAAGATGAAGATACCAGTGCACACCAGGGTACTATTATTGATCATTTATATTGAAAAATAAAAAAAATCACTTTGTCTGTCTTAAATCATCTGGTGCTGATTAGCAAAGGAAATATCAGAGCTTATGAATAAAAACATTTCTTTTACGAGATACAAAAAGTGTATCATGTATCGAACCCATTTCCAGCAGGTAACATAAATACAATAAATCCATGATATATTTTTTATTTCTTTCCTTTCACAGGCTATAACTCATGTTCTTTCTTTTTTAAGTGAAGCAGTTTATCATCGTCATCTTTCTGTGCAAAATGCACAGTAAATAATAATGTCATAATGATATTTTTCTGTTTTTTAAAAACCCATATGTAAATCACTTTCAACATTGTGTTGTTAATGTGTCCATATGTTACAATAATAAACAATGAATTCTGTCTTTATTGGTTGTTCAAGACAAGAAACAAACAATGTGACAATATAATAATAACAACAAGAAATAATAGGACTTTAGTTCAATTGGAAGCTTAAGAAAAAGAGAAAAAAAGAGCTTAACGCTTTTTTACCTTTTTAATTTTGTAGAAATATGTTGATTCATAAATGGAGTTAAATCTCCTCCTGGTCAGATTATTTATTCCCGTGTGTCGACAGCTCAGAAGGTCAGAGGAGAATAAATGAAATTCAGTCCGAGGATCATGTGAGTGTTTGTCCGTGTTCAGATCATCCTGGAGCTGAGGAAGGAGGACCATTACATTGTTCCCATCTGGATCATACTGGGAAGCTCCCTAGGAGGCCTGCTGCTGCTGGCTTTACTGGTCCTGGCCCTGTGGAAGGTGGGCATTTACTATACAAGTACATTATTTGTTTTCTAATAATACTAATCATTTTAGTTACTTATCAGATTCAGATGATCAAAAGATAAATAAATTATATATATATTATATATATATATAATTTCAAAATATATATATATATAGTAAAAACAATATTTATTTAAAGTACTAATAATGATGATGTATTCCTATAGATTAATCTACCAGCAGTATATAAAGTCAGTAAAATTAGCTCCACCTTTACAACATTTAAGTGAGCACATGAATGCATCAATAATTATAATACAATAACATCATATATCTTGTTCTGCATAATGAGTACTTTTACTTGTGTACTTTTACTGAATTAAATGTTGAATGCAGGACTTGTAAAAGTATTTCTACCCTGTGGTATTGGTTGTTTTACTGACGTTATATTTTACAGTACTGCAGTCAGGTTTGATCTTTCTGTAAAATGTATTTGATTCGCATTTCAAATCACGACAAAATTACCATGATGCGTCTTTCCAGTTGGAATTATAGAGTTATTATTAGTGAAGTGATCAGTTTTGATCGTGTTTTGGTTCCGTTTGGTGAACACAATGAGTTATATATTTAATTGTAGTTGAAGGGGATTCCAAACCATCGATGTGTCTGTTTCCTTCTCAGCTCGGCTTCTTCAACAGGCGGAGGAGACAGGAAGAGAAGGAGCAGCCTGCAGCCAATGGGAAGGCAGCAGAGGAGCTATAATGAGTGCGTCTGGTCGCTCCTCATCAACCTGTAAAGTCACTTTTCTATTATAAGTTCTGTATCTGAGCAGTTCACGAGCGCTGTGAGGTGAACGGTCAGACATCAAGTCCACAGCTTGTTGTTAGAAGACGATGCATTTCACTTCCTGTGGTCCAACATGTAACTTCCTTTCTGACTTTGTGAGTTGATGAGGATCACCTGAATGCATCACAAGCCTCCACCTGTCACTCAGGGACCCTGATCAGCCAATCAGTCGCGCCCCCTGATCATATGGACAAGTCTCAGTCAAAAACACATCCATGACTCTAGCTTACTTTAAAGCTCATTTATGAACCAGCAAACTGGCCAGCAGCACCAAGCCCACGTTTATGGAAACACTTTAAAGTAAAAGTGATTACATTCAGAGATACTTTAAGAATAAATGCTTATAGGGACGCAGAACAGTTTGTGGAGTAGTCACGAAATCTACTGATTCGTGTACGCGTCGGACACTCGTTTTCCTTGTTTTTCATCGCACGACTTTCCAACGAATGTATTTCAATAAAAAGTATCGTCCGTGCCTTCACACAGTACACTACAAATTTTACGTTTAGGAAAAACATGAACTTAAATAAAAATACGTACAGATATGCTTAGGCAACAATCCTAATAATCCAATGGAAATGGGCTATTTTGTGCTTGTTAATGGCTAACTTCTTGTTAGTCATTAACAAGCCCTAAAACACCTGCATGAATATGATTGGCTGTTACTCGTCAGCTGGTAGTTACACAGCTGGTGGATGAACGGCTGACGAAGCCTGAGTGAAGCAGGTGTAACATCAGTGCGGTTTTAACAAGTACAGGTTTAAAATCATTAGTTTGGTTTATAAGGAGGTGGCAGAACACTACAACTTCAGTCACTCTGTGAATTTATTCACATTTTAAAAAGAACTTTGAACAGCATGACCAAAACCAGATATCATCCTGAGAAGAAACTGCAGATACAAATGAGCTTAAAGAGTAACTAAACCCAGAGATTTGGCTGAGACGTCTCTGCCTGAAGAAGTCTATCATTTTCCATTAGCAGTGTAGCATCACATCACAATACTTTTCTTTCTTTTCCGTGGACTTGAAATGAAACCATTAGCATTACAAAACCAGGTGAATCAGTGTTATTGACTCATTATCAGGTGATAGGAATGTAGTTTCCTTCACTGTGACAAGAATGTGTGAATGAAGCATTAAGTTGTTAAATTGTGGTCATGTAGTGGCTAGCTAGTTAGCTAGACTAGCTAGTTAGCTAGCTAGCCTGCTAATTCCAAGCTACAGTGACAGAACATAAAACAAATGAACTGCTAGGCTTGATCTACGTTACTGTAACATGTGGCGTTCATTCCTCCAATGAATGAAGGTGGATGTGCCCAAAGTGTCTGTTGTGATGATGTGGAGCAGGTCAAAGCTGAAATATTATCAACATCAATCAAATATTATCAATTTCAAAATCCCGGTTTAGGTGATTCATCAGTGACCTGTCGCGTTGTAAGCATCTAAATTAAAAAAATAAAATTATATTTAATTGACGGCACAAAGATGAACACACTGTGTAGTATTAATTGATATTTAATACTGAGGACGTATGAATAAGATTTGAAAAAAATAAGATGACAACACAAGACTACCTAAGACGGCTGATTTTATTTTCCTTTTTTATACTAATGGAAATTGTAAATGCATCTTATGAACAAATATTGTATTTTATTTCGAAAATGTATATCTGATGCACTTTTTTTGGATAAAATCAAACTTGAACTTTTTTTTGTAAATATTGAATGAATAAGGATTGTGGCATTAATTGTTGGATATGAAGCAGCAGAGCTTGTACTTGTTGGATGTGTTCACTATTTGTGTTAATATTGGAATAAAGACAAGAATTGTGCATGTTGTGTTATATTATTAAACATGTATTATGTTTTGAGTCATTTTGCTCATGAAATTAAAAATCTTTTTTAGTGAACTTGTCTTCCTTGTTGACATCAGTCTCTGTGTGAGTTGAGTGTCGATTTATTTTTGAGACAATCAATGGAATCTGTCTGAAAGATTCAAAGTTAATGTTACTGCCTTTTTAAGATGATTAAAATTCATACATGTGGTAACTGATCAAATGTCCGTGCATTATTTGAAGCTTTAGTGAGGTGGAGTTACTTGATTGAGACTTATAATAAATCAGCTCTGGTGAGTAAATGAACAACAGGAGAGCGCTGGTGAATGCAAACAGAAGACTTTTAATTTGACAGCATTCATTCTTCAGGAAGTAAATCACAGCTGAGATCTTCTGAAGTTTCATCAACATAAGGAGAATCTTTGGCTTCATTTCAGCCACAGGCAACAGGTTAAAAACTGAAAACGCTTCCAGCTCCACCAGGACAGGAGAAGAATCCTGCAGTGTTACATAAAATATCTGAGTTAAAAATAAAATTAGCTTTCTGAATGGCACATAATAATCTCCTTGAATCCTCCAGGCAGAAACCCCCTCTGACATCCTGTAATGCCGACCACATGGTTGCTAAAACACTGAGCTCTGCCGGACACACAGCTATTGATTAGACAGTTTGCATATTAACTGACACACAGGACTTCAAAATTAGCTTGGGTGTTGCATTCGCATGCTGCTTTTGTTCAGAAAAAACAAATCCCCGACGACAAATACAAAACAACAGGCGACCTTTGCGTTGATTATTAGAGAATCACCGCGTTTGCTCCTGTAAAACAAGCTTCTAATGACAACTGGTGAGAAACCATCACAGTTCATTTAGCATTGACAGCGAACAGCTCAAATATGTGTTTGAAGAGTTTGTAAGACAGTTGGACCCGATCACTCCGAGGCGCGTCGCTAGAGACTGCCCGTAAAACCATTGTTCTCCTAAAGGTACTTTCGCCATGCGTCACGTTTTTCTAGCAGAGTTGCATCGCTTGGCCCAGGCAGCCAATCAAATCTAGCAAGAGGCGGGCTAAAAAAAAAATCTGCATGTTGTATCGTTCTACATATAATTCATCCTGTGTGGCCGAGCTGTTCCTCTGTGTGGAGCCGAGACGCAGCAATGGTCAACGTCTTGGACGTGTTCTGGAGAAACACCTCCTGTGATGAAGAGCCAACGACCTCCCATAAAGAAGCATGTCCTCCCTGCAGGTTTCCATGTGTACAGAAGCAAGCGTGAAGCTTTGTTTCCAGCTCGACTGTGGCGGATATTTAAAAAGGGCTTCACAGAGATTAAGGAGGCCTCAGAGCAGATTATAATTCTTCAAACACAACCCTGAAAGGTCTTTACAAGGTGCTTTCACAGCTATTTCTGTCATTCCATTCACCAAACGGACAACCTCAGCATGCAAACTTAAAGGAACAACATGCCTAGTTAAAAATAAAATTAGCTTTCTGAATGGCACATTTATCTGTTGGGAATGAAGAAGAAAGAAGAACTGGGGAGTTTAGCACTGACAGCCTCCATGTCTGAACAAAGCCATCTCACAGAAAACAAAAAGTTCACGTCAGTCTTTTCTTCTTGTGCTTCTCACATAACACGTCCTGCTGTTCTGAAGGTATTTTCACACTCGTCTAACCATCAGGATGAAAAATCGATATTTCTTGTCCGTGCAGCCAGAAGTTGCGCATCTTCTTGCTTGTTTTGTATGACAAAATAATTGAGGTTTTATATCTCATTTGCAGTTATCTTTGTTTGGATCAGCTGCATCATTTGAGAAATGGAGGATAAAATCCTCTTTTTCTTTTGACAAATATCACCATGTTATTTATATTTTGGAAAATCAGATGGCTAGCTCTTGAAATACATGAGGCACAAACATCAGAAACACCACAGCAAAGATGGAATTAAAAAAATAAAATGTAAAAAGAACCACGAGAATGAACTTGAATCCGCAACTTCTCTCTACAACAATGATCAGAAGTCTTCACGGGTCTACCGGGTCTGAAACAGACCCGCAGAACCACAACTAAGCAGGTCATTCATTAAATTACAAAAATAAGAAATCCAAAACATGAAGACACTTGCAGCAGCATGACGTGCTAACAAAAGTCTTGCTTTATGCTCCATAAAAGGAATTCATACAGAAACGAAGGGAAATCCTATTTTTCCTATCCCTCCTGCTCCAGGTAATCAGCATCCTTCAATAATGAAGACACGTCACATGACCAGAGCTGGTAGAGTCCCCTTGAAACTGAACATTCAAATCTCTTTTCCCAAGTTAGGAGGATCACTAGAACAGCAGCATGTGACACTTCACTGTCGAGTAACAAAAATAAAGTCCAACTTAAAAAAAAAAGATATTTCTTCTCATCTTAGCTTGCATCCTCAAATACAGGTTTCAAAATAAAAGCTCACACCAGAACATTGACAGAATGACGGCACCACTTTCAGGGAATATTTGGTTTGTATTTTTAACCACCACAAAAAAGTTCACTACATGGCCAAAAGTATGTGGACACCCAATCTCCGCAGTAGTCCTGTGACAAACAAGACCCTAAATTGTTTTCGGCTTTGTGGCGACGCATTTTTCAGATCGTCCAACGGGCTTCAGAGAGGTCGAAATAGCGTGGTTTTTTTTTCATCAGAAAGGATGTTCAGAGCTTTTTTTAAAAGTCAAGCTGAGAGGAAAAAGCTGAAATCTCCAGAGTTTCTATCTTCCGTATAGTGACATATTTCCAGTGAAACAGCAGGCGGGACATAATGCTGGGAGGATTTGATCCTTGAATCGCTCATAAACGTCTCTTAAAGGTGCAGACTGACTGATGGATGTGATGATATTATTGACTGAAATATGTTTATGCAATTTTGATATAAAAACACCAAGAAATTGATTCAGCACCCAGCGTTAACAGGTGAACAATATCACCTGGTGTTTAAAAGGCTTTTCTCATTTCAGTTTGACTTTAAATGTTTCCATGACCATTTATCAACACTAGTGCTCCAACCTCCGTTGTTTGATAGACTAGAATCGGACCTGCTTTCATCATTTATTTGGACTATTTGTTTGAGCACCATGAAGACGCTACTTCACTTCACTACCCCTGACAGCTGTAACATTACATCAAGGAGAACAATCTGTCAGTACTCCGATAAAAGCACAGGAGTACCACTTATGGACTTTTCTGTCTTTGTGATTTTAGACCGACATATAAAGCAACAAAAAAAAGCTCCTACTTTTTTAACTGCAATATCACCAGTGCTTCTCTAAAAAACAATCAGAAAAAAGACACTGGTTGAGATAGTTCTTATTGTGACAGCCGACTACGGTCTTTTCTCATTGGAAAATTGAAAAGAAGACTATTGCGCCCAGAAAAAGGCTCTACATTGTTTATTAAGCCTCCTTAATAATGGACCTGGAATATTTTATATTGCAACAGAAAAGGGACAGAGCCAAACTGTTGCCACACAGATGGAAGATGATTAACAGCATAGGAGAGAATTAAAAACACTACAATAAATAACTAATCACTCGTTATCTTCTTTCTATTCAGTAATACTATATCGTTTTTTTTTTTTTTATCATTTTGGGTCTTTAAAACGAGGACTCATATGCAGACATAGTCCCTTCTTTAGAACGCATGTGGACAGGAGTGTCTGCATACTTTGGGCCACATAGTGTAGTTTTAGTGAAACAGAAGAAGAAAAACAATCATCACAAATAATTGTGACCAGCAAACAATTTAATGAAGCGTACAAACTAAAAGCCTGATTGTTAGTGTGATTCTGATCATGGATCATGAGTCCTTATTCTGACCGCCACGTTGTTGTTGTTACAGTAAAAATAAACCCAGTGAAACTATTTCATATTAAAAACTCTGCAGGGTGAATGCATGTGAAGCAGACGAGGTCGGTCATCTGTCGGCTTCTCTTCCACGCTCACTCTTCATTCTGTCTCCGATCATTCCTCATTCACTCACAACTGTAGAATCATAGTAACGTGGCGGCACCACGTCACGGAGATAAGGCAAAACAAGAAGCACGGCGCCGCCGCCGCCCTCTCTGCTCAAAGTCAGCTGGAAGTTTCCTCTGATGCGTCGCAGTGAGTGACTTGCGGACGGCTGCTGGTACTTAGCGATTAATACTTAATAAAAAAAGAAAGCAAACCACTTTATAAAAATGCTCAAAAACATTTAGTACTGAACCGTCATCCTCAGCACCTTTTGGATTTGTTAGAAAATGATAAGAAATTCTTTAAAAAGAACAAAGAGTCTGTCCTCGGGTCCATTTCAGTGGAACTCCACAAACTCCTCCAGCGTTTTGGGGATCTGGTTGCGGTAGGTGATCTGGTGCTGGCGGACGGCTCGCGCCGCCAGGCACTTGAGGCTCATCTTCATCTGCGTCTTCAGGAGGATCTCCGACACACCGGTGGTGCTCTTGTCCAGCGGGGTCTTCTTCTGCTTGTTGGTCATGTCCGTGTGGGCGCCGGCCTCCACCAGGTTGATGATGATGGCGTGCAGCGTGAGGAAGTCGCTGATGGGCCGGTTGTATTGGACTATGACGTGCAGCGGGGTGTTGCCTTCGTGGTCCACGGCGTTGACCTGCGCGCCGCAGTCCAGCAGCAGCTTGGTGACATGGGCGCTGGGGAAGCTGCAGACGTCGTTGGTGTGGAAGTCGTCGACTGGCGTGCTGGAGCTGATGGCCAGGTGGAGCAGCGAGGAGCCCTCGCGCGACCGCGGGTCTAGCTGGATCAGGTCGTAGATGTGCTTGTTGACGCGGGCGCGCTCCTCGTCGCAGCAGGTGGTCTTGGTGGAGATGCAGGTCAGGTACAGAAAGGTGAAAACATTTGACTCGTAATTGTCCATGGCCTGCGGCAACTCCGATTCGGCCGCAGCGTCCACTCGAGCCATGCTTCGCTGGATCTCCAACACGCTGCAGCTCAAAACCTGCTCGACGGCCGAGGCCAACACCTGCTCCTTCAGGTGGACCATCTGGGAGAACACCTGGGCGAAGCGCAGCAGGTCCTTGTGCGTGTTGCGGTTGCCTTTCTGCCGCAGACGGAGCGCATGAAGCCACAGTTTGATGCACTGTTCAAACTCCATGTTGTCAGCGTAGACGGCGCCGCGGTAGATGATGGGGTGCGACACATCAATGTTGTCTGAGCCCAGAACGCGCTCCCGGATCATCAGCCCCTCCATGTGCAGGGCGTCCCGGTCCACCCGGATGGCCTCCAGTTCTTGCAGTGTCCGGCACTCACAACGCCCGCCGTAGGCCTCGATGGCCGGAAGCAGCTCCTTGGTGATGATGTTTTCTGGGTCGCGGTTGCGCTCCGTCATGGCCATGTGCAGGTAGTGGTACGTCCTCTGGATATCGTAGTTCTCGCGGTCGTTGGCAAACGAGGCGCCCAGCAGCTCCAGAGCCTCGATGCGGCTGTGCGGGTCACAGTCGGCATGCGCCAGCAGCAGCTCCACCACATCTGCTTTGCAGCTCTCTGCGGCGACCTTCAGCGGCGTCATTCCATGTCCGTTGACCACCATACCTGCTCGACAGCGCACCAGCTCTTTTACAATTTCCAGGTGGCCCGCCTCCGCTGCAAAGTGCAGGGCCGTGGCCCCGCAATGGGCCTTGGCGTTAGGGTCGGCCCCCTGCTCCAGCAGGAACTTTACTACGTCTGTGTGGCCCTTGTAGGCGGCGATCATCAGGCAGGTGTTGTTGTACTTGTTGGTGATCCTGATGTCGGCGTTGTGTTCCACCAGGTAGTGGACGATGTCCAGACGGCCGTCGAAGCAGGCAGCCCGCAGCGGGGTGGAGTTGGTGATCGTGGTGTGGTTGACGTTGGCACGGTGACTCAGCAGCAGGCGCACCACTTCAAAGTGTCCTGCTCCAGCCGCACACCACAGCGCCGTGGCCCCGTCGATGACGTAGCTGCAGGACAGACAGGAGACACTCGCCTGTTATCGGTTTCATGTTCAAACCCCCCATCTCAGTCTGAAAACACATTTCGTCTTGACCTCAACACGTTAACTACTCAAAAACAAATCTAATGCTTAATGCTAAATCAAAGCAGGAGTTTCCTGCAAGTTGAGATCAGAAATCAAACACACAGATTAGAAAGAACAGCAGACATTTTGCATTCACTTGACTGTTTAAAGAACTGAAGGGAAGAAGATGGATACAAACCACCACATGATTAACTTTTAATTTTAAAGAATGCTGTATTATTAGTACACCACTCACAGCAGGATTTCACTTGAAAACTGTGTCAAAACATCTGCTGAGTGGGTGTGACCAGCTGGACAAACCAGCTGAAAGTTTCAGCTCAACAGCAAGTTCAACAGTATGCAGAGCAGGTTTCTGTAGTGAGGGTGTATTATTACCCAAATACTCACCAATACTACCCATTGGATAACCAAATGTACTGTTGGTGAACAATACTTCACGGAGTGTTTGACAGATAAACATAATTTCTGACTTATTGTTTTTGAATTTGCCAGTACAAGTTTATTTTGATGTTACTACATTTGTAACGCTTTACTTGTACTTCTACAGAGTGGTTTCACTACTTTCACTGAAGTAAAGATCGGAGTACTTCTTCCACCGCTGGAGGCTACAGGTGAGAATGTAGGTGACAACGAGGCAGCTCTTACCCGTCGAACCGGACCGTGCCGGTTTGTTCGGTGTCCACTCTGTAGTGGTCCACGAGCAGTCGGACCACTTTGTCGTGTCCGTTCCGGGCAGCGATGATCAGGGGAGTGGACCTCTGCCCGGCGACCTGGGTCACATAGCTCAGCAGATACCGGATCTCCGCCTCGGAGTGGTTGTGCAGCAGTGCGGCCAGGGTCAAGACTCGGCCCTCGCTGGCTGCCTTGTACACGTAGCCGGCCAGAGACTCCATCTGAGCCCGACAGGTAGTAGCCAGGACCTCCGCTTTCTTCGCAACTGGCGCCCGCAATGTCCACTCGTCCAAAGCGAGACGCCTCCCATTAAAATGTCGAAACCAACCCCAGTGCACACATGAAAAATGTATCTTCTCCGTTATGGCCACAAGAGAAACGTCACGAGTCCAAGCAGGTGGAGTTTTACTGGTTTAACTGGCCGACACTGCGCGTTCAGCTTCGGGGTTTCTGGTGGACGCCGCGGCGTCAGCTGAGCAAGGTAGCCGGTTAGCTAGTGTGCTAACGTTAGCGGGCTGGTCAACAATCCGCCGCTCTTTAGCTGCAGGTTTGGTTAAATCAAACTGGCGCCTTCTTAATGACCGTAAAACCGTATATCCGGACGGCGTTTCTGCCTAACAACTCAAAGGTTTCAACGAGTTAAAAAACAAACACAGGCACTTTCACCTTCTTCCAACTAGTCATTTGCCGGAAGTTGCGGTTCAACTTAAAAATACTTCCGCGTGGAACTTTCTCCAGCTGTTATATGTTCCACTTCACTGCTTCCTCTTAAAAAACAACAACTTTATTTTCGGACAAAACTAGAAAACTGTGAAAAACTAGCAAAATGCAAGAACGTACAGAAATATAAAGGTACAATTAAAATAAACATATGAAGGTGCGAAAAATAGGCTACATGACAATATTTGAACAGTAGTAAAAACAAAAATTAAAGAGAAAAAACGGCTCTGTTTTCCTTAATTAAAGAGATAATTAACTCGCTTTGGGTTTGAGACATTGGGAGATACTCGTGTCATTTATTAATATAGATCATGGATTATGGATATGATGATCATGCATCTGAAATGCATTCAGGCTGCTACTGAGGTCCAGTGCACCTGTATAATAGGCTTCTCATTTTGGCAAGCATTCATATGGCAATAGATAGCGATTGTGGGACAGAATAAAGACATTTCCTCACAATTATGCATTTATAAGAGACATGTTTTATAGCTATCGTGAATAAAATCCAATTCATCTCATATCCATGTCCTTTTTTCAATATACGCTGGTTTGGCCTTTATTTTGAAACCGGAAGTATTCGCACTTGGATCCTTCCGCTAACTTCCACGCTCGCTCACGATTCATTAATGAAACGAGTCTCTCAGTCTCAAACAATATTTGTTGTGTGCATATGGAATTTCGGTCACTTGAGTCAGTGCCACCCAGAGTATAGAAATCCTAGCCATAAAAGCCGATATATAAATATATGTACGATAATAAACTGAACAAGCCATTGTCATTTGGGAAAAAAAGGATAACACTATAATCATTATTAATTATTTTAACTCTAATTATATTCATGTTATTTGTCATTGTCATATGTGTGTACGAAGAAAAAAGAGAGAAAAGTATTTTCATTCAAATGAAATTATATTTTATTATTTATTATTTTAAAAGGATGATTCATGCTGTTGAAGTCTAATCGCTCCTTAAATATTTAAGTTTCGAGGAAGCAGAGTGATCCATGCAGTGAGTCCTCCTCTCTTCTAGTCTGGTTGGTGAATCAGTGAATCATTTTGTTCAACATATTGTCAAATTATATCTACAGTTTGTCGACCGTACACAATGTTATTGACTTTGAATTTTGTCTGGCAGGATTATAGCTTGATGCTAGCATTACGCTCATTACATTTAATTAATATATTGATGATGATTTGGTATATTACATTGCATATCCCACAACCGTGGGCTACGCAATGTTATTGACTTTTAATCTTGCTAGATATTGTTTTCAAAATGCATGAATATACTTTTCCTTTTTGATTCTTTGGCATGAACATGGTCTGATTTTTTGCACTTCGAGGTGTCACAGGAATTACTGTTCTTTGCTTTGGATTGGCTTTGTGAGGATGCCACCTGTGCTGTTAATGAGGAGGAGAATAGGACAATGCAGTGGAATGCAATCTGTTCAGGAATGACTTGAGTTTGATCAATCACAGTGAAATGTGATTCTTGTGGGACACTGGATCAATCTCTTCCACAGCTAAAGTGCAATGAAAGTAGCTCTGAATGGGAATAAGTAGGCAATGAAAATGGTGTGTGTGTGTGTGTGTGTGCGTGTGTGTGTGTGTGTGTGTGTGTGTGTGGCTCATTGGCTGTTGCCGAGTTATTGATGGTGAAATATTCATGATACATTCAGTCACAGTGCTGTGATAGGACTTCAGTTAGGAACCCTCCTTCTATTCCACCGCTGCCTGTGTGTTTCCCCCTCGGGTCATTGTAAATGTCTGTTCATTTCCAGTTCCGGTTCATAAGTGTCTTTTTGAATGCCGTTTTTGCCCTCGTGGTCTCCTTAAGTTGTCACTTTGTTTGTTAGTTTAATAAATCATTTTTGTTACCTTTTGTCCCCTGCCTGCTAAATGAAGGCTGACAGTATGATAGCCGACTTTAGAGTATACGCTGATATAAATTGGGACCCAGCTCAGCAGCCAGTTGTGATGCATGTTAACTGAGCTGAGATAAGTCAGATGATGACTCTTCACGTGAAACCAGATTAATGCTGTCTAATAAAACGTTGCAGGGTTTATACAGCTTACGGGCTTATCTGCAGACAGATCAGCCCGCAGTTTAACTCAGAGGTTATTTATCATCTAACAACGCCTCGTTTCACTTCAAGGGCGAACGAAAGGGCTTCAACAGCAACATGAGGAAAAGTCAAGAGGGGAGACAACGAGGAAGGAAACATCACAGAGGAGCATTTCTATGAGAGCTAATCAAGATAAATAATGGAAGCAGAAGGATTATCTCGACTGGTGACCTCTCACTGAGACGTTAACTGTATGCTTGATGCTGTGGCTGTTTAAAGTGTATTTTAGTATTCCGACAGTATCACAGTTACAAGGAGACGGTGAGCTGGAAAAAGAGATGCAGTCAATCAGCCGGAAGAGACAGAACTCAGCTCTGCACGCAGCAACTTTCATGTGCAGGTTTGTAGAATTGAATTCTTCATAATGAATCCCACCTGTCATCAACTATTCCAGCCGTATTCATGTAACAGATCAGTTTACATTTTTTCATAGATGAAATGACAAACTTCAACAAAAGTTGAATATTTACTTAATTAAAAGTATTTTAAGTATTTGCATTTTAATAAAGTAGCAAAAGTGAAAGTACTCATCCTCATTATGAAAATAAAACAATATTATATATATATATATATAAATAAATATATATAATAATAATAATAATAATAATAATAATAATAATAATAATAATTATTATTATTATTATTATTATTATTATCCATCCATCCATTTTCTACCGCTTATCCTGTATTTAGGGTCACGGGGGGGCTGGAGCCAATCCCAGCTGTCATTGGGCGAAGGCAGGGTTCACCCTGGACAGGACGCCAGTCTATCGCAGGGCTGACACGTAGACACAGACAACCATTCACACTCACATTCACACCCATGGGCATTTTAGAGTCACCAATAAACCTATCCCCATCTTGCATGTCTTTGGACTGTGGGAGGAAGCCGGAGAACCCGGAGAGAACCCATGCTTACACAGGGAGAACATACAAACTCCACACAGAAGGAACCCGGGCCGACCCGGGAATCGAACCCAGGACCCTCTTGCTGTGAGGCGAGAGTGCTACCCACTACACCACCGTGCAGCCCTATTATTATTATTATTATTATTATTATTATTATTATTATTATTATTATTATTATTATTATTATTATTATTATTATTATTGTTATTATTATTAAATGAGCATTTTAATTTGGATTCTTCAATATGAAAAATGTTCAGTGGACAAATTGATGGACATCACTGTAATTGTGCCAGTGTTACCCAACAGGCTCATTTTAACCAATGTCATATGTGCCCAGATGTTAAAGTGATGGTTTGGAGTAAAAATACACCCTAGGTCATTTCCACCATGACATCCAGCCAAATACCCCCTCAGAAGCATTTTTAGCGATGGTCAGCATTGGTCAAGATAGGGCTATCAGCCGAATGGCTTAGTACTGGTCAGGTCAACACTTGTCAACACTTGTTGACCTGATAATACAAGCATTTATAAAAATGTGTTGACCTGATAATACAAGCATTTATAAAAACTCAGCGAAACTTTTTCATACTCTCACGTGAAACTCGCGTGACGGCATCGGCTGGGTAAACACGGAAGTGGCGTCTACGCTGCATTAGCGTTAGCAGCCGAGGATAGAAGCTATCAGGCAAGTGTTCTTTTAAATAAACTCCTTGTGTACTTACAAACTTTCAAATGCCTCGTTTTGTGAGTACAGACCCTATGTGTACTACTGCAGAAGTTTGGTAACATTCCATGCATTATTAGTGGGGTAATTTATGAGATATACACACTGTACCATAGCGCCAGTACTAAGCCTTTCGGCTGATAGCCCTATCTTGACCAATGCTGACCATCGCTAAAAATGCTTCTGAGGGGGTATTTGGCTGGATGTCATGGTGGAAATGACCTAGGGTGCATTTTTACTCCAAACTATCACTTTAAATTAGCCATATATACAATACACTCACAACATATAAATACATAAATACATTTACATTAATAAAGCTTTGGTTGTTACAACAAATCTAAAGAAGGGATCGGTCCAATCCTGCTGGTGTCCATCTTTAAAATGGTGTCTGTCTCCTTAGTGGGACTAACCTGGTTACATGATGAATGCTGAGTCGACATGAAAGCAGCAGGACGTTAGCCTCGATCCGTGTGACGGATGGGTGGATGAGATTAGACCTGGACCGAATCCACTTTCTCAGAGTTTGTGGATTTTCAAAGGAGACCATACGTCAGGTCACAACTTCCTCATGGCTCCAGGACTGTTCAGTCCTTTTTTCTTCTATAGAAAGACCTCTTCAGTCCGCCTGCAGATCTGTGTTATCTTTAACAATAATATCATTTTTAGTGTCCCGAATCAAACCAGTTCTAGCCAGTAGGCTGATCTTGAGAAAAACGCAGAGGGTCCTATGACATCATCCTCTGGGAAATATGAACGTTTGTGTGAATTAAACATTCACTGAGCTGATAATGCTCTGGAGTGACTATTTATGTACTTTACTGCTTCATATTTTGAAAGGCAAAACCCATCATTGATCACAGCATTTAAGCTCTGCTTCACTGCAGCACACGTCTAGAAGGCAGTGGGAGTCGGTGGTTGTTGCTTTAGTAAACCAGACAAGAGACCTTTGTCCACATTAATCTTCTTCTTCTTCTTCTTCTTCTTCTTCTTCTTCTTCTTCTTCTTCTTCTTCTTCTGCAGCCGCTCGTTTCGTTCTGTGGAGACGGACGCGGCTATGTTGAAGCCTCGCTTCAGCCTGGACCTATGGCTCGGTTTTACGGTCCACAACTGGATCCTGGATGTGGGGCGGCCTGTTGTCATGGTAACAGGAGACAAACTTCACAGTTCACTTATTTATTTTTCTTCCTTCATGGAGGATCATTTCAGCCAGAAATTTAAAAAGAAATGTATTGTTTGTATTTAAAGTGGCAGTCCATAACATGTGAGATGCGTTGCTTCTAGCGGCCTCTGTGGCGGTAGATGGAACTGCAGGCGAGCCTCTGGGACTCATCTCCCTCACCAACAGTGTGACTGTCTCTCATCTGCGTGATGCCTTCAAATGCTCCACATGGAAGGAGGTCCATGGTTTTCCCTCGTTGGCGGTCACTTTGCTTCTTGATGACTTTCCTTCTTCACTTCCATTAGTTTGTTGTTTCTTTTTCTTGGACTGGAAGTTGAATGGTCTTCTTTCTCTGCCTGTTGATCCTCCATTGTGAGTCAGCGTGGGAATGTCGCCACAGACACGGAGATAGTAGGCTTGTTCGAGATGAGCTAGGCCAGAATCGATCGCCGCACAATGCATGATTACATGTCCTAAGGAGGGAGAAAACGTTCTTTCTTAAAATATCCTCCAGAGATTTTTGTGGTGCAACCCAGTCCTGGTTAAAGTATTTCTGAGAGAAGCGACACAGCTTGTTCATAATCATAATGCTCCTTGAGTTGAAAGTCTTTAAAAGGGACTAAACTTTAAATCTTCAAATCTGTCTAAATCTTTTACAGCTCGTTCTCCCAGCAGACTGGTTTCCTCCAAACCGTCCTGGTGCTGCAGAATACCTCCACCTTCTGTACAACATCAGCATGCCGCTCATCCTGCTCAACGTAACTGAACCCCCCCCCCCCCCCCCCCCACACACACACACACACACACACAAATATAAAGATGATTTTCACAATCATCTGTTCTTTGCAGATGCTTGAACGCAGCCCCAGGACAATGCCCCGTTTTGCTGTCCACCTTGGCATCATCGCCGTTGTCATGGGAACCAGCCTCCACCTGGCGGTCGACTCCATCACGCAACGGCTCCTACTGATTGGCTACCAGCTGCACCTGTCGGTCAGAGAGAATCCAGTCATGAGGAACCTCAAACCGTCGTCTCTGGTGGGTTCCTCTGAACCTGAACCAGAACATTCACATATTCTGTCCGTTTGTTTGTTTGGTGAAAACATTTTTCCTTAGGAGGAACATTTATATTTTCAATTAGGGATCTATGAACGCCCTTCAATCGCCATTTGAAATCAGGTTTGTTCTTGATGCTTTCAGCTAGCGGTGAAACAAATAACAAATATCTATAAATGACCGTCAAGAACCATAGTACTAATAATAGTTATGTTGTGGCATGGACTGTAGCCACCAGGGCTTCTCTCAGCTCAGTGAAGTGTCCCTGTCTAAAAATGTCACCCAACTATGATGCAGGGACCAAAACCACAGTTGTCGCTACAGTCCCCCCTCATGGTGAGGGTCTCCCTTCGCCTCCACCACCTACTGTGAACAATCATAGGTTGTCAATCACCCAGATCACATGCAGCTGGGTCACTCCGCTTCCACCCGCCTCTCTCTCCTGCAGCCAGATGCTGCACCACGCCCACCTCCATGTGTTGTTGTTTAGATATTATTTAGGGGATTATTATTTCCCACGTGCAGTTCCTTCTTCAGGATCTAAGACAAGCAAACGTTGGAAATAATTTAATTATTACTATTTTACAACAAAAAATATCTGTTGCAATGTCGGCTTTGTCAGAAATGAACTACTATTAAAATACCATGTTTTGTCTATGTAAAACACAAAACACACACATAGCAAAACGCTTAAACAAGGTTAACAGGATGTGTAACAAATAATAAACAAAACAAATTTTATACAATGCCTTAAACAAACATCCTCCCTGCTGGCCATCAGGGGGCGACTCATCTGGTTGCAAAATGAAGTGTGATTTAATGGAAGTGTACGAGAAACTATTGCAAGGGGATGCAAAAGTACTCGCTGTGATGCTTACAGACCACATTTGTACAGTTTTAAATTCTACCAGAACTTTTAAAAACAGCGTTGGTGTTTACTCTTTTTTTGTAGTGTTCATAATGAGTGTAATGAGTTCTGATAAAGGCTCAAGTCTATAAGATGAGTATTGTTTTATTTTGCAGATCGATGCCTTTGAGCTCCTGTGTTACTATGACGACACTCTAGGTCACCTGATGTGGTAAGAGGAAAATGTTTTATTGTAACTTACATATGTTCATTTAGGACAGTCACACCAAACACCTCGCTCTATGTGACATTTCATAGCATTTGTCTTTGCATGTGTTCCTTCTTACCTCCAGGTATGTTCCTCTGTTTCTCGTCCTCTTCCTCTTCTTCAGTGGCTGTTTCAGTCACCGGAGACAGGAGGAGAAGATGCCGCTGGCAGCGTGGGTGCTACTTCTTCCTAGTGCCGCCTACTACTGGTCAGACTGCTTTACTGCTAGAGTTCTTTACACAGAGTCACAGGTTCAATCCCTGAATGAGACGATTTGCACTAACACGAGTAGTTGCTGATCACTGACCTTGTCATTATTCCGTAGTTTATCTCCCTGCCCAGTCACCAGGAAAGACTGTAGGCATTGTACGTTTCTGCAAACCATGGGTATGTTCAATGACGGCTTTTTACATTCAGAGTGAGGGATGTAATACGACGAGCGACTGCTACATGATAACAAAGTAATGCGGTATAATATATAATATAATAAGAGAAAAAGTCCACTAGGGACTAACGACACAGAGTCCCTTGTGAAACCAACACTAATACTTTGTCACGTTATGTTGTCATGTTATGTTGTCACATTACGTTGCATTGTTACGTCATGTTGTTACGTTATGAAGTTAAGTTATGTTACGATATGTTGTTACATTGCATTGTTACATTATGTTTCGTTGTTGCATTGTTACCTTATGATGTTACGATATGTTACGTTGCGTTGTTATGTTATGTTCCGTTGTGTTATGTTGTTATACGTTATGATGTTCTGTCGCGTTGTTCCGTTGCTTTACATATTTTGTGCTGGTGTTGCATCCATTTTAAGTATTTAATTCAATTCAATTTTATTTATAGTGTCATATCACAACAGAAGTCATCTCAGTCACTTAACACATTGAGCAGGACTAGAATACGCTCAAGATTTCCAGAGTTAATACATTTTCAAAGTCCCAACATCACCCAGGAGCCTTACAGCAACAAAAACGGCCTTAATAGGCTTTTAGGCAGAAATATGGTGCAGCCCAGGCCCTTGGGTTCCAACTGCATTTGGTGTTGGTAGTATGGTAGTAGTAGCATTAATAGTAGTACACTGTCGCTGTAACGCTTGCCCCTGCGTGATGTTGGGAATTTGAAATTGTGTTGACTCTTGAAATTTTGAGCGTATTCTAGTCCTGCTCAATGTGTTAAGTGTCCTGAGATGACTTCTGTTGTGATTTGACACTATAAATAAAATTGAATTGAATTGAATTGAATTGGTGGCATTAACAGAAGCAATAGTATCAACAGTAGTAGTCCATGGCAGCAGGCACAGCCACGCCGAGATGGATCCATCCCAACCACGTCGCCGTAGACCAGAAAGCAGGAGTAGTTGAGCAGTCACACAGCAGCAGGTGGAGCTACAATGTGGTGTTTCCAGCATCAGGCCAGTTAGCAGTCTGCATCAGTCAGGACCTCAGTGGACTCTGCTGGACCAGAAAGCATAGCCAGACTCCCATGAGTGATCCCAGGAGTAGTCAAGTTAGTGACAGTAGAGATGCCAATTTTAGTCAATTACTTTAATTAAAAATACTTGCAGTAAGAGGCAAACAAGACCACAACATCGGTGCAGTCCGGATCAGGTTCCACCACGGTCCAGGGAGACCTGCTAGGCAAGAGAGCACAGTAGTAAGTAGTTTTAAGTATTATCTTTTACATCACGTAGCATTGTGTTTGCGTGATATGAAGCTGATACAAACCATATATTTGACTCACGACATTAACATTCAACATATTCAGGGTTTGGATCGTCACCAGAGGAAAGCTTATCAAACAGCTCGTCTTTGACAAGGAAGTGAAACAAGACTTTGGTACATTAACATGCAGAAACGCTCCCATCCAGATGGATGTCTGGCATCATAATAGGAAAAAGCAGGAGCTCAGGGGTCGACTGGTTCCCTGCCGAGAAAACAGGAAAAAACAAGCAAAGAATCCATGACAAGCTATTGACCAAAAGGGAAAAAACAACATTCAAAATGAAACACTTACAAACCCCAAAAAAGGGACACAGGAGGCTGGACACAGGAACACAAATAATCCCAGGAAAACAGGGTAGTGCAGTATGCAGGGACAAACCAACATTTACAACAATCCGACTAAGAGACAGGGAAACACACGGACTAACTACTGTATATCCACAGGGACGAGGGACAGGTGAGACACATTAGGGCAGGTAGGGAATCAACACTAGAGGGTGGGGGAGTCAAGACGGCGAAAACAACAAGGACCAGAAAGTACGAGACAGGAAATCACACAGGGGACAAAACTACAAAATTAAACAGGAAATTATCCACCCAAAAAGCCCAGACCGTGAAGGGTTTGCATCCATTTCCAGTAGTTTTGCATGTCTTTACAAAATGCAGACTTCTTTCTGGTCATTTTGTTTTGTATATTGTGTTAATTTGGCATCTCTTTGTGATCGTTTTGTGTTTTATTGTATAAGTCAGGACCCCTGATCCCTTGGTATGTGCCATTAATGCTTATCTTTTTCTCTCCACTGTCTGTAAATTGAATGCTTTGCAGTTGCGAACAGTTCCAGATATTTGGTAGATGGAGCTGCTTTATATAGGTTTTTTCTAGTCTTTTATAACCACTCACGGCGCTTTACACTACATGTCTACATTCACCCATTCACACACATTCATACACTGATGGCAAGTTGAGGCCTGCAGGCTCTAACTAACACATTCACACACCAAGTGTTTTTTGCTTCTTTAAGCACCTGGAAAAGCGCTATATAAAACGAATTATTATTTATATTATTATTATTATTATTATTGCAGATGGAAAAGTCTTGGGTTGGGGTTCAGTATCTCACCCAAGTACACTTCGTCTGAGTCGTCCATCAATGGCAGACTGACAAATTAAAGTCATTTTAGTATGCATACAGACTATTTTGTGCATTCTTAATTATGTCAGTGTGCCAGATAGCAACAAGCCACTGATTCATTACGTTTATTTTTAATTTTCAGAATGATATTCTCAGCAGCTGAAGTGAAACTGTAGCCTGATGAACAAACCCTGAGGCTGTGTGTGTGTGTGTGTGTGTGTGTAATAATTGATGCTGGTTCTCAGGTGTTGCTTACTTATTACTTTGCTTAATGAGGACAGCACTTACAGATCAAAGCAGAATTCAAGAACCATGTCGGAGTTTCGAGTGTTAAATATAAACACTATCTCTCACATTAAAATTCTTGTTTGATGTATTAATGTGTGGACAGTTTTCAGCTCTTCATGTGCGTCATTATTTATTCAGTCACTCTGATTCAGCTTTTAGCTTCACAACTAATCTTATGTACCAGAGAAAACTTTTTTCTGTCAATAATTTGACTTATTTTCTGGCATTTCTACAGATTTTTGCAATGCACACTAAACATTATAAATGTAGTTCTGTTAAACACAGGTAGGAAACACACACACAGGACATACTATATATGAACATGTGGATGGTGGGAACAGTTAAAAAAACGTTCCTTAGAGCCTTCAAGGAAGCTTCAACATCTGATGGTGTGTACAAACCAAACGCCAAGCTTTGCTACAGTAAGTTTGCTGCTCTGCCGCTTTTGTTCGTCAGATCAATCCATTGCTCCAGTCCAAATATTGTCACTTCCTTCACTGGTTTGAAAAATTCCAAGATGGTGATGGCCAAAATCCAAATTGTGATGGCCAAAATGCAGAACTCGAGGCTTCAAAACCGTAGTCATCGTAATTTCTCACCTCAGGTTTTGTTCAGTAACAGATTTGCGACTGCTGCGGTGAAATAACAGAACGTTTACATTTCACACAATGGGACAGGACATGCATGCTGCGCAGAGGATTGTGGGTGTTTAAGGAGGGCAGAGAATACACACATGAATCCTGTGAAAGAAAGACTCTGTCCTCAGCAGAATTCAAAGGATCCTTGACATTGGAACAGTCCTTCGGCAGGATTCAGAGACGAACCATCGCTGAAATTCACCCATTGAAGGATCCTTCCTTGACATTGAGAAACACAATCTGACTCTCTGCTCACAGCGCTGTGAACAGATCCACTAACTTCCTGTTTCCCCTACCAGGTACCTGATCACTGAGGGACAGACTTTCATCCTCTTTATCTTCACCTTCTTCGCCATGACCGCCACAGTGATGCACCAACGGAGGCTGGGCATGGTTCCTGACGGCAACGGCCTCTTCATGCTCTACAGGTAGGTGTTAATCTCTATAACCGGTTTTAGAAATAAAAAATGTTATCCATTTGTACTAGTAGTTTAAACCAATCATGTTCAAATAGACTGGCTTGGTTGAATCACAGACAGTATTCATGGCTACGTCACCCGTTGGTACTATGATTTTGAAGCCTCGAGTTCATCATTTAAATGAACATCATGCTGTATTAAAGAAGACTTGAAACTACAGATTGAGACCATAAACTCATGTTTACAAAGATAGTAAATCACGTGAGAAGTAGGGAAATTTTTCCATAGACTTACATACAGCTTCAGATTTCTTTTTGCAACCAGAGGAGTCGCCCCCTGATGGCCAGTAAAGAGAATGCAACTTTAAGGCATTTCAGTTTGGCTTCACTTTTCAGACCTGGAGGTTGGGCCTTTGTTGTTGTAAACTAGCTACTTGTAAGCTGCCGAGTCGGGTCTTTGCACTTTATCAGCACATGGACCACATCACTTCAAGTCTTGTACGGAGATGAGTCAAAGAGGATGTGGTGGTCCATGTGGATTAAACTTTGTATCTGCTGGTCCCACCACAAACATTAATGACACATTAATGTCAATGGAATCCCAGTCCTGAGTTAATTCTGATCCAACGAAAATGTGTCTCTCTGGTTGTTAGTTTCTCTGCAGCTCTGTTCCTGGTGGCGGTCTGGGTGGCGTGTCTGTGGAGCGACAGCATCCTGAGGAAGAAGCACCCCGGTCTCATCTACGTCCCACAGCCTCGCGCCGTATATACATTGCTATACTTAAATTACATTTCACCTTAAAGTATACTCATTTTTGACGTGGAACAGCTATGTTCTTCAATTTCATCGTCTTCTGTCTCAATCACCAGATGATGTGGTGGTTGGCTTTTACATGTTAGCCTCTATCTTTTCAACCTGTTTGACATTCCTGATCCTTCAAATGCAGATTGTAGATCATTCTATTTGCTTGGTTTTGACAAAAATTAGATAATATTTCTCCATGGTAGTAACAGGGGGCGGGGCTTAGCAAAGTGTTACTATATTCATTATTAAGTTGTGCTGGAAGGTATGATAAAGTATCATGTGTGATTTGCATAAATATATCTTCTTGTTTGTTTTTTAACTTCCCCTGCAGGCATTTCTGAAACCAAACTTTCCTTTTTTCTACTGCCTTCGCACATGATATCTTCGAACATGAAATAAATTCCACAGTTTCTGTTTACTGATTAATGTTTGTGTGGGTTTTAAGGCATCTGAATAAAATTAATTAAACAGTGTTATTTCTGAGGCTTGTAGGGAATTAAACCATTTGCTCTTTGCACATGTTTTGCTGCTGTATCATAAATTAGATTCAAACAAGTCTGTGGAAGTCATTTTTATATTAAAATTTACTTTGAGGTGAGACAATACACTACTAGGTGAATAGGGTAAAAGAAAAAAGAATGATGATCTTCTCCAGTTGATTACTGACATTTATGAATTATAGATTTCTTTAAGTTTCTGAAATGTTATAATTAAACATGCAAATGGCTGTGAAGCAAAAATGCTGCCCCGCCCCTCTGGGACATCGCCTCTTCACGGACTCTCAGCCAGGATCCTGCATCCACTTCCATTACGTTCCTCGTCTTACACAGGCCTGGATCGGATTCCTGCGCTCACAGAAACAATGGTGAGATGACAGTAACAGAGCCCTGTTGGAGGATCTCACATGTAACCTGCTTTCTGCCTTTTCAGTTTTCACTCATGGTGTTTTCATGCTTTCATCCCAGGCCAAGTTCCTGTCGCAGGATCAGATTAATGGTAAGACTCAATACATTTCACAGGATCAACTGCTTTCAGTTAGAGGAATAAAAACCAGCTTTTTTACACTTTTATACTTACAGGGCAGTAGTAGTTTTTTTTGCAGCTGTTATGAGATTATTTCTCTGTCCCAGCCTGACAGCGTTGCTGGTGTTTAATCGGACTGCAGAGTTTTCCGTGTGCCTGCCTCCGTACAAAGCAGCACACGTGATCCGTTGGCCGACTTCCTCAACCTGCTAATGTGATCAAATACAAAGGTTCTGTAGCCCAACACAGATTTTAGCCTAATGAGGAGACCTTCATTCTCTTGATTGTCACTGCCTGAAAGGACAGAGGATTTATTGTAGCTTTGTTTCTGTGAAGTTGTAGAGTTCAGCAGCTAAATGTATTTGTGGTCCCTGGAAGATAGATTGGCAGCGACTGCATCAGTTTGGTCGTATTTACAGCTCTGAACATGGTCATATACGTCTCTCTATTGTTGTTTTGTCTCTTTGTAGTCATTCTACGTCTCTTTGTAGTCATTTTATGTCTCTTTGTAGTCATTTTGTGTCTCTCTGTAGTTGTTTTTTCTCTTTGTAGTCATTTTATGTTTCTTTGTAGTCATTTTGTTTCTTTATATGATTTTGTGTCTGTAGTTGTTTTGTGTCCCTTCTAGTCATTTTGTGTCTCTTTGTATTCATGTTGTTTCTCTTTGTAGTCATTCTACGCCTCTTTGTAGTCATTTTATGTTGAAGTCGTTTTAAGTCGGTTTGTGGCTGCTTGGTGTCCCTTTCTATATTTTTTTTAATGTCTTTTTGTAGTTGTTTTGTGTCCCTTTGTGATTGTTTGGTCTTTTTGTCTATATTTGCTACACATACACATAGACAAAGACACATTTTTTTAAACCCTTTCACACTTTAAACACAAAACCCAGTTTTCAGACTACATCCCAAAACCTCAAAACACTCACACCAAAAACATTTTTATACATGCTCAGAATCAAACACTGTTTTCACATCATCCACACTGTACTGCTCCTCCTCTTGTGCTTGTGGTCCACCACCTCTCACACCCACTCCTCCACCACCTCTCACACCCACTCCTCCTCCTCCTCCTCCTCCTCCTCCTCCTCCTCCTCCTCTTCTGCCTCTCAGATTGTCTCCATCCATCTTTGATACCAACCTATAAATCACTTGTGCACTCTGACCTCTAGATAGATTGGTGACCTGTCCAGGTGAACCCTGCCTCCGCCCAATGTCAGTTGGGATCGGCTGTGACCTCTAAACTGTGACTCCTCTGCTGTAGTTGTGTTTCTCTTCTGCCCCCTGTGGTCACCTGCTGTCATCTGCAGTGTTCTCCCTCGTTAGTGGACCAATTAATGAAACTGTTATGTTGTGTTGCAGACTTCAAGGAGTGTTTCTCTCTGTATGACCGCCAGCAGAAGGGGAAGATCGAGGCCCGGGAGCTAATCACAGTGATGCGATGCCTCGGGTCAAACCCCACCCCTGCCGAGGTCCAGCGACACCTGCTCAGTCACACTATAGGTACACCTCTGGTCGTCTCACCTGCCTGACACTATGTAGTCCTATTTCTTCTTCATCCACAGCAATAGAAAACAACTGCATTGAACAAAAGTGAGATTTTGACTTTGAAAAGTCAAAAAGTCCCGCCCCCTTCGTTCAGACCTCTGTTCAAAGCCGTTCCCCCAGAACGCCAAACGAGTGCTCGACATCGGCAGAGTGCAATCAAGTAAGTATTGACAGACAGGCAGGCCGTCCAATTATTTTCTCCGGCCCTGATTGGACAGATTGGTTTTTACAGTCCTGCCATGGCCATGGTTATTTTTTATTATTATATTTTTTTTATGTCAGAACATTTGATTTATTCATTGCTATCAGTATGTTACGAGGATTTCAAGTAATATAAGAGAAAGTGTTTCTGAATAGAATCATCTACTCAACCTTTAAAGGAGACAGCATCAGTTATTTCACCGCCTCGTAATTATGACAGGAGTAAATCAGTAACGCTGTGTTGTTACTACTCCAAATGTACACACCAACAAGGTTTCATCAATCATGGCTGAAATAACCACTATTGCTATTTTTAACATGATGTGGAAGACCACAATACACCGGGAAACCAACCGTTGTCCTGTCTGAGCTCATTACATCATCCAGAGGTGAATTTAACAACACTGTATTTCCTTTCTCTAGCAACATAAGCTATTTTGCTGTGATTTTATTGCAATCAACAGATAAAAAGGATGGTGATTTGTTAAAAGTGTGACGTCATGCTTTGTCAGGTCTATCTGCAAGATTACAAGCAAACATTGCAGCTTCTCCACCAACCCTTAAAATAACTTAATCTAGACATAAATACAGCAGTTCGTTGTTGTTTCTATCACAGACAGTCTCTGGTTTCTGGTCTGGTCTCTGGACTAATGTGAGCTACTATCAGACCTCTGGGGGACCACAGACACAGGAGACAACATTTCTTTCCTTCATTTCTAATTCCGAAATGTCAGTGACGACAGGAGGAGAATCTCAACGCTGAGCGGCTTTGGCAAACACAGTGTGACACGCCTTTCTGGAAAATTGAGGGATTTTCATCTGTTGGTCCATTCATGTCTTTGTGTTTAGGCTTCACATTTTGTGTCAATTTAAAGGATGGATGTTTCTTGCTTAAAGGCACACTGGGAGTCGTAGTTCTCCTACATGTTTTACGTCTGCAGACTTCTTAGAGTTGAACCTTTTGACGAAGTAGTGGATATTTTCTTGTTCGTTGCGATGAATCAAACAGGAGACTTTCACATCCATCAAAGTGCTCCAACCATCTCTCTCTCTTTCTCTCTGGCCTTTTACATGGAGAGAATTGAGGCTGAAATCTTTGGTCATCAATCAAAAAGCCGTCCTCGATCTCCCTGAGACGTGTCCATCGATGTCTGATTGAGAGAGTCATACTTACAGACCTGCTAACTCCATATTCTGTCCCCAGGTCATCGTCACAGCTACACTCCCCAACACCAGAGGTCACTGACCTCTTTCAGTTGCTCCATCCATCTCACATTAATTCTTGTTTTTCGACTATTTTAAATCAAGTTTAAAATCCAACCTTTTTTCACTTTTAATTCTATCAGAGGCAGCCCAATAACAACTATGGTTTTTGAATTACTGTTGGTTTTATTGAATTTCTTATTTTGGGATGAGACCCAGGAGACTGCTTTTCAAGTTCTGTGTGAAACAAAAAGTCAATGTGACGTTTTTAGAGTTACATCCAACAAATACACTTATTTTAAAGCAATTCTTACTTTTCTGGCATTTCACACAGCACTTAGAAAAAAATTGAACATGAACAATCCCGCCTCCCTCCAAAGCCCCACCCTCTTAAGGTGCCTGTCCTCAGGCAGCGGTGTTTCCCCGCGTCCCATTCATTGTCGATGTGAAAAGCCGTGCAATGCATTCTGGTAGCGTCGCGGCGAATGTCGAGAGACGGCGCGCGAGTTGGTCGCTCCTCATTTGCATAAAGTTGAAGTCGAATCTACTTTATGCTAATCAGAGGCGCCGGGCTCGACTCGCCGCCTCGCGAACGCTCTCGCGAACGCTCTCGCGAAAATCTTCTAGACTGAATGTTGTCGATCTAAAATAAAGACAGATTCAGCAACTGCATAGCTTATTTCTCGCTTAAAATGTTTTCGGAAACACCTTTCGGTGAACTATTTTCGTAGAATAAGAGAAAGTTTCCAAACGAGCCGCCATGTTGGTCTGCGTGAACTCCGGAGCAGACAGGACAGCTGTGAAAGCGATCGTCCAATCAGGTGCAGCCATGAACTGTACGCGTGATTGTATGAAGGAGAGCGCCTGTCAATCATCCTCTCGTGGCAGTCCACCAAGCGTGCAATACTGGGAAGCGGCGCGTCCACTCGTGTTTAAAATCGCCCCTGTGGACACGTACCTTTACCCCTGTCTGACCTCTGACGCTCCCTCCTCAGACGACGCATGCGGTGAATGTGATAACGCTAGTGAAACGGGTCAATGGAGTCAGATTCAGAGGCACCGGTAAGTGAAAACTTAAAAAACATTAATGAAATAATATTCAATTCTATATGTGGAATAAAATAAAATGCCCTCCTAACGTTTAGTTACCATTGTAGTCTGACGAACTACTATTAACGTTATTCTCGTAATTATCGTATTTCATCACCTGTTTGTTTAACCAGGTAAGCGCCGCTTTAATTAGCGAGTTTGGTGGAATACCCCTCAGGCTGTGACAAGTCAGTTTGTTTACACTACTACTACTACATTAGCGTTGATGCTAACACTGAAGCTAATGTCATTGGCAGTGTAAACAAACCAGGCTGGGACAAGTCAGTTTGTTTACACTACTACTACAACGTTAGCGTTGATGCTAACGCTGAAGCTAACGTCATTGGTAGTGTAAACAAACCAGGCTGTGACAAGTCAGTTTGTTTACACTACTACTACTACTGTTAGTGCTGGTGCTGACGCTGAAGCTACGTCACTGGTAGTGTAAACAAACTGACTTCACACAGCCAGGTTTTGTTTACACTATCAGTGAAGTTAGCACCGATGCTAATGCTAGCGCTAAAGCTAATCTTCCTTGCACAAATAACAGTATTACAGAACTATAGTCACTGATATGTACATGTAATGTTGCGCTCTAGGATTAAGCAAAAAAACTAAAAGTACCTGTCCAGCAGAAACTCTGCGTCCATCCCATCTGTTTTGAGCTCCGGATGAAGCTGCGTTAGCCTCCGCCATCGCTGAAAAGCAGAGCCGATGTTGACTTGCGTCTTGCCTCTTGACGCATCAAGTGTTTTCTTTAGTGCAGCTTTTTGTGAAATAGTCTTCTTTTTGCTAATAGTTAGCTCTGTGGGAGCAGCTGGGGTGGAAGTGGCGGCTGGCCTTGGTCGGTCATTGTCAGTTCTTCGCCCTCCTTACTATCTGTCACAGACCGCTCTGCCGCTCTGCTAGAGAGGCGCGCAACTCGCAATCCGTGACCGCGAAGCTGCGACGGATGACGGCAGGAAGCTCGGCCAATCAGTTTATTCAGTCCGAATAAAATGATTGGTCAGACTTTTACCAGAAATATATGAGAACTAAATATTGATGAGTTTCAACACCTGATGGATTTATTTTACATTTTGGTGTGCCATACACTTATTAGGAGCATTTTAAGATAACAAAAGGAAAGTGTAAAAATGCCAGAAAGGTAAGAATTGCTTTAAGGCAAACCATAATGTTTAACCAAGCAGTTAACCACGTCAACCAAGTCTTTCAGACGGTCATGTAATTTCCCTCGAGAACTTAGAATGCCGTTTACAGCCCATTAAAGAAAACTGGCGCGATTGCGAGTTGACAAATACAGTTATGAGCTTATTTTTTTATTAAATGCTCAATGACAAAAATGATAAATGCTAATGTTAACATGTGATGTCAGCCACAAGAGTCTGACACAGAATGAGACAAATATTCTGTCACAGTTCAACATGTTTTACTAACTTTAGCTGCAACTAACTACTGTTTTTTTGTTTTTTTTTATTTTAATTTTACAAAGTGGCTCTTTTTAAATCTAACTTTAAAACATACTTTCATCACACTAGCTTCAATGATTTTGTGTCATTGTAGTTTTTATTTAAATTTACTTTGCACTTTAAGTGTTTATTTATTTATTTTTAAGTGCTGTCTCAATAAATATCCATCCATCCATCCATTGTCTACCACTTATCCTGTATTCAGGGTCGCGGGGGGGCTGGAGCTTATCCCAGCTGTCATTGGGCGAAGGCAGGGTTCACCCTAGACAGGTCGCCAGTCTATCACAGGGCCAACATGTAGAGACAGACACTCACTTTCACACCTACAGCCAATTTAGAGTCATCAATCAACCTATCTCCATCCTGCATGTCTTTGGTCTGTGGGAGGAAGCCGGAGGACCCAGAGAGAACCTACGCTTACACGGGGAGAACATGCAAACTCCACACAGAAGGAGCCCAGGCCGACCTCGGAATCGAACCCGGGACCCTCTCGCTGTGAGGTGACAGTGCTACCCACTACACCACCGTGCAGCCCCTCAATAAATATGTTATTTAGTCTATGACGTCAGAAAAATATCACTGTAAAAATGTTGTTACTGTAAAGCACTAATAGCTGGCAGAACGCTTTTCCAGCAAAATGATACTATGACTCCAGATTCTACATAAAGTCCCAGTGAAACAGATGTTCTCCACTGGGAGTATTCCCCAGTGAAAGTGAATATTTGAGCGGTGTACTGTTATGAGTGGGATCCAAATCAAATCCTTCACATTTGATTGGACCGCTAAAAGTTTTGGAATGTAATGATTTATGCAACAGAGGACTGTGGCTCCACACACCTCCCTTATTGATAACAGTTAAATATCAATTGGTGGATGGATATCATGATATTATTGTTCAAATGAGTTTTTTATTTATTTTTTATTTCCTTTAGATATACTGTTAAAAAGGTGCATGATATGACTGGGGATTTGATTTTAAAAGGGTTAAAAAGAGAATTCATCTTGATTTTTAAATCAAATAGACCAGAGATCAAAATTATGTATTCAAGATGCTTCTTTGTTTGATCTACAATTAAAACCTAGACATTTAATACACATGAATCCAAAACCAGAACCCTGTCAACTTGAATGATTCATCTAATATTACTATTATTTGCTTTTAATTAATCATTTTAGCACTAACATATGTTAACACCCAGTCATGGTGAAAGTGCTGCATGAAAGCACGCCTCATCACCTCACATGATGTTAAATATTAAACGATTCTCGTGGGTCACTGCAGCGGTTTATAACAAGACAAGAATTACAAATGACACATTGAAGCAAATGATGATTTAACATGTGAACGGAGAGCTGCTGAGATCACAGCTCCTCTCTTAGCTTCTTTCAGCTCTTCTCCATCCTCATCCTCATCATGGCGTCTCAGCATACGCTGTCTTCATCTGTCCTCGCTGTGGTTTCACAGCAGGAGCTTTAAAGACAACCAAATGCTGCTTTTCTGGTGCATACTTGTATTTCAGGTTGCTGCTAGAACATGTTTCCATGCTTTCATTTATTTTCCCATCAGCAGCAGCTCTTCTCAGCTTATCTGTGAAACGCTCTGTTTGACCTCCTGCCCCTCCCTCCGAAAAGTTCAACCTAATTGGCAGATATTATGGAAATATGTTACCTGGTATATGAATGTGTATATATATATATATATATATATATATATATATATATATAATTCCCAGAGTTAGATATTAAAATCTCTCTGCGGCTCTACACTCTGTTCCTGTCATGCTCTACCTGCTGCCCCGCTGGCTCTCACTTTTTAGGAAGCAGACAATTTAATTAGAAAAACACAATTACAAAGAAAAAAATACAAATCACCCCGAACTTCTCCTGCTGGAGGCTATTGCATACAACCTAGATTAGGGATGAAGCTGGCTGAAGTAAGCAGGCATGATCCGGTTGCATGAAAGTGACTCCGTTTGGAAAGCGATGTGTTCATGACAGTTATCCCATTGCTCATTACATGTAGCATCCAGTGAAGTAGCCTGCTGTCATTATTTACACTGCAACCATTATTTTACATTCATTCAGCCTATATTCATACATTTGATTAAATTCTGCATGTGATCCTCATTGCCACGGATATATAATTGTGTATAAGCTGTTGATATTGTCTTTATAACTGGCTAAAGGTTGGTAGTTATAATGTGCTGTGTAACCCAGGACTCTTACAGTATAATACATTATGTCAACCACTTATAATACTTTATAAACCTTGTTATTAGATGTCGTGCATGATTATAAACATTTATACTGCCTTTTATAATGCCTTATAAATGCCTTATAAATGCATAATAATGTGTTATAAATGTGCTTATGGTGCATTATATGCATGACTTTCATGGAAAGTGTTACCGCATATTTTTTAAAAGACACCATGCGTAGGTAGGGAAGTAGGGAACAGATATATATATATATATATATATATATATATATATATATATATATATATATATATATATATATATATATATATATACTGTATATATGTATATAGTTTTCCATTGGCATGGTTTTAATATGTCTGCCTGTAGACATAGAGGCCACTGATGTTTGATTTTCTCTTGTCTTTTTTTAATCTGTGTTTAAGTAAGTCTGAAGGGAAATTCTGTGTAATTAACAGCACAGTTTCCAATGATCTAGTTTATTTAACATGTTTAAACTGTCACAGGCTTATCTAACTTCACCCTCTTTACATTCGCTTTTACTGCTTTGCTGTTTGAACAACTTATTTCATATCATCTTCTCCCTCTTAACTTTTCCTCATTTCTGCTGCCAAGATCAATGAAAATCAATAAAGTTCCATCCTATCTGGCGATGTTACAGATGACCGGTCCAGTAACAGCAGATGTCTTCCTGCAGATTGGGGCGGAGAGCTGGACTTCTCCACCTTCCTGAGCGTCATGCACCGGCAGCTCCAGCAGGAAGCGCCGGAGGAGGAGATCCTGGAGGCCATGAGGATGGCTGACAAGGAGAAGAAGGGCTTCATCCTGGCCTCGGAGCTGAGAGCCAAACTCACAGGGCTGGGAGAGAAGCTGACTGACCAAGAGGGTGACACATTGTTATCTCTCCTTTCTGCTTTCCTTTTCTCTAACTTCATTGTAATCCTCCTGTGTGGAGATCCACAAAATGTTATGGTGTGTTCACACAAAACACAAAGCAAATGTTCATCTTGCTCAGGCGAGTTTGATCATGGGATAATTTGTTTATTTGCTTCAGGAAGCTGGGCTTACCTCCATAAAGGCACCAACAGTCATGGCTGAAATAACCACTATTGCTGCTTTTTACATGTTGTGAAGTCCCAGATACACCAGGAAACCAAATGGCTTCAAGTTCATAACATCATCCAGATGTGCTTGGTGGATTTCACTGTATCTAGCAAGACACGCATCAGCTTGTTTACTACAGCTGGATGAAGCCAAAATAAATACTGTGATTTAATTGTAATAAATGGATAAAAAGGATGCTGAAATAACTTCATAATGATTTGTACAAAGTCCAACTTCATGCTCTGTTAGATCTGTCTGCAAAAGGACAAATTTAAAAATGCTTGTTTTCTGAATGGAGTCTGGGTTGATGGGTGCTAGGCTATGCTAACATTGTAGCTGCTCCATTAACACTTCAAATAAGGTCATAGACGCAGCAGAGACCTTGTTGTTTGTACAATAGACACACTCTGGTTTCTCCACATAGTCTGGTCTGGATCAACCGTCATTAGGACATACGATATATAAACTATATAATAGTATTTATGGCATTAACACTTTCTAGTCATCAATCCACACTGTGGCCAGCTAACAGCTATTGTTAATTGACGCATTCAAACTCAATTCAGTAACAAACAGCATTTGGCAAAAAATATAACATTATCATGATGTGTTCAAATGTAATGCATAAAATTAAGATTTTGGAGAGAAACTTGAATAAAGGGAGAAGTTTCTATGTTTATATAAAAGAGATATTGAATAAATGTGAATAGATGAGAGACCTATGTGGAAGTGACACTAAAACATGTCATTGACCAGCAGAGTGATGAAGGTTTAGTGTGAACAGAAAAAAAAGACCAAAAGTAGAATTGAGTCCGCTTTCAAACTTACACTCTGTGAACTCACACCATGAACACAAAAGTAATACTTTTTCTATTGGTCCACTTTTTATTCCAGAGTTATGTCTCAGACAGAGTTTGGTTACATGAAGAGGACTAATATGTGAAAGCACTCAATTAAACAATCACACAGAAATCAATGCAGAAAATCTCCATATAACTTTGTAACAATAAAGCCCTTTATTGCACCATGTTGCATTACTTCAAGGCCTTGTGTAGCCACACAGGTGTTCACACTTGTTCTGGCTGATTCAACCTCGGCTCAGGTGGAAGTGTAGAGCAATGGTGCGATGAGGTCACCATAAATCATTGATAAGAGTGTAACTTTTTCCATCCAGACAGGTGGCCTTTCAACAGAGGCCTTTAAACGATGGGCCCTAGTTTCGTAGACCAGGCGCAGTCAGCTTTCAGCGCACCTGCGCCGCGCCGACAGGGTGTGTCCGCCTGGACTTTGCAAGTTTCGTGCACCGCGCAGGCTCGCGCAGGCACACCTCCCGTCTCGCCCACCGGCGCACGTGGGAAAGAGGGAGGAGAAGAAGGCGTGGTGCGTGTCCACAGGCAGCGGTGTTTCCCCGCATCCCATTCATTGTCTATGTGAAAAGCTGTGCAATGCATTCTGGTAGCGTCGCGGCGAATGTCGAGAGACGGCCCGCGAGTTGGCCGCTCCTCATTTGCCTAAAGTTGAAGTCGAATCTACTTTATGCTAATCAGAGGCGCCGGGCTCGACTCGCCGCCTCGGGAACGCTCGCGAACGCTCGCAAAAAAGTGTTGTTTAAAGGAGAGCGCCTGTCAATCATCCTCTAGTGGCAGCCCGCCAAGCCTGCAATACTGGGAAGCGGCGCGTCCACACGCGTTTAAAATCGCCCCTGTGGACACGCACCGACGAGGCGTGGACTGGGATTAACACAGCCGATTCAGATCTTCACCAATCAAATGAGCTCCTCTCCTCACCTTTAATGCGTTAGGGGAGGTTCAGTGCAAGTTCCGTCACTTGACAACCCGATGACAGAAGCAGCCCCGCCGCTCCCACCACGCGCATCACGCGCTGTGCGCGCGTATCATAATAATAACAATGCCGATATTATAAAAAACAGGAGTGAGAGAGGGAGATGTTTTGGTCCGAGAGGCTGAGTTTCCGTTACGCGTGCCATCCGCCTTTGATCTGACGTCAGATGTGACGGGACAATCTATATAGATATAAATTCACGTGTTGATTCAATTAGTTGCATTAAATAGTGTTTGTTGTGATTGTTTATTGCATTTAAATGTGCCTGGAACTGTGGAAACCTGCCTGTGAGGTCTCGGTGACGTGTGCGCACTGCGCGCCGTCAGCCAAACTTCCACTCCGCCAGCTGTGATTCGCATTGAATGAATGGACTTTATTTACGCCTTGCGCCGAAAGTAGACCATGTCAGAGCTGGCGAGCTTTCAGCGCAGTCTCGGCGAGGCTTTTTGCCACGAAACTTCCGCTACGCCAAGCTGAATCTGTGACGCCTCCCCCTGCTGCGCCGCCACACCCATCTTGGCGCAGGCAATCCACCAAACTGCCAAACTGACGGTGCGCAAGGCTGCGCGGGTCGAAACTTGCATTGCGCCGGCTCCGCCACCCTGCGCCGCCCTGCGCTGCGCCACGAAACTAGGGCCCAATGTGTTGCAGTTAGATTTACTTGGAAAATGTACATTTTTCCATTAAAGCAGATCAAACATTTATTTCTTATAACACGAGCAGCAATAAAAAAAAATCATGTCACATAATTAATGCTCAAGTCAAATATGATGGTCGTTGATTTAAGAGTGAGATTATACTGATCCCTGAAATGATTGACAGGCGTGTCTCTGTGTTGTCAGTGGACGGGCTGCTGAAGGAGGCGGGAGTTGGAGCGGATGGGCGGGTCCACTGTGAGCAGTTTGCTAAAGCGGTGACTCGCTGCTCTGCAAAGCGCTGACATCACAAACGACATCATCAACAAGCTGCTTCTCAACACATTAGTCTTCATGAAGGAGAAGGAGTCGCAGTATGTTAAGTTCAGTTAATAAAGTGTTGTTGTTTAAAACCTATTGTTTGAATAAACAAATGAAGCATAAATCTAATATCTGTGTGTCTTTATATATTCCTTATGTCTGTTTTTACCTGTTAGCTTTAGCCTCAATCTTAAACAATGATGCCATGGATGTTGATTATCTAATCTTATTGTGATTTTAAACATTTTGGATTTATTGCGTTTTATTACCATTTTTTTTCTGCAAATTATGCAGTTTGTCAAAATCATTTTAATAGATAAAGTTTTCACTCAGTTAATCTTACTGACCAACACATCTTTGTTTTGGCCTTTACCTGTGACCGTAACAGAACAAACTCCACCATCTGGTGGACTGAAAAAGCAATTGTTATCAAAAGGCTTACATTTTATTTCCAATATTATTGCAGTTATAATACTTTATAATAAATGATCGATACTTGGCATCCGTTATTGATACAATATTGACACGCAAAATATCGCAATGCCATGCTCTATAGCTTTTTCCCACAGCTAATATTTAAAGTGTAAGTTTGGCGGAAATTGAAAATAAAGCAATTTTCTGAATGAAAATACATCAACTAAGCCGTGGAGGAAGTAATTTTCGCTCATCACGCAGTTCAGAGCTAGCACGGGTCGGAGCTAGAGTCCAAAATCGCAAACAGTGGGTTAGCATGGGGCATACAGCCACACGCTTTCAAAATCGCATTTTTAAACCACTAACATTGCTCAAAACAGCGCCAAACCTCGTCAGCAGCTTGCTCTGGGTGTCTACACATAAAACGAAGCACCAACAACTCAGTTCATGAACCCGAAGTTTATAACAGAAGACAGTTAAGAACACTCACCAATTCTTCCCCTACCAGCTCCTTGCGAAGGATAGTCCGTAAGTGTCGATTACCGAACGCAATGCAAAACGAGGGAGACCACTGAAGATTTCGCCCAGAATAAAACGAGTATACTTTTAAATTAGTGGCAGTTTGGCCAAATATAAGTTAATAACAGTGGGTAAAACGTCGGGATGGTTTGTATACAATCTGACATCTGAAGCACATAAATGTCACGCGAGATCTCACACGGGAACACGAGAGCTAATTGCAGGAAGGGACAGTGATGCGCTGTCTAGTCCGGTCGGTGTTGGCTTACAGTGAGTAAAGTAAACGCTATGGACAGAAGAAGACGAAGACAAAGAAACACTAGAAAGACAGGATGGTTCGTGTGTGTTGCTTTCCCGGCTGCGAAAGTAAAATGAAAAGTTACAGCACAGAAAGTTTTCATAAGCTGCCATTGCGGTATGAGCGGTCTCTGGTGAATCAGTGGCTTGTTGTCCTGAATCTGGACATTGACACGCCAAGCGAGACGCTAAGGGCTATGGATTACCGTGTATGCAGTCTTCATTTTGATAAGGACGACTTTGTGTTCCCAAGAAGAGCTGCTGACCGAAAGAATCCACAGAGAAAACACCTGAAAAAGAATGCTATTCCACGAGTGCTACCACTGCCTGCGGATAGATTGGAGGTAAATGTATTTCCTTATTTATCGTGTAGGAACAAAGTGTGGTCGTCATAGGTACTAACTTTATTAGCAGTAAGACAACCGTGTAGATAGTGAACGTTTTCATGAAGTGATTTTACGTTTGTCTTCAATTACTCTGATGTATCAAGATAGGCTAACCATATAGGCTATGTATTGTGTAAGGGGTCTTGCTGGGGGGATGGGGGCTGAATGAGAGCTTTCTGAAGTAGCCTACATGTGTTGATCCCATGGGTAACAGTGGGACGTTTGTCAACAGTACAAATGACGCATAGCTTTCAACATTTTACAGAATTATTCATCATTAGATACAGGATTGAACCTGTTTGGAACAGAGGTAGCAGTAGTAGTAGGCTAATCTGTTTGAAATGAATCCAGTAATGTCATTTTAGGCTAGTGGGATCCTGTCTTCTGAGCCACCTGGAGGGTTTCATTCTACACCAAAGAAGAGCACAGAGGAAAGACAGTCCGCATCTAGTCTGCCCTCAGCTTTGACACTGATTCTGACCAGTCCGGAACCAGCTGTGGTTAGGCCACACACAAAGCCCACCCAATCTGGCAGTTACCTTGCACGGCATCCAACTTACAATCTTTCAGAGGTAAGCATTGCATCACAAGTGTTTCTGTTCATGTCTCCAGCCAACAAAATTGACATTGTGTTTTTTTTTTTTTTAAATGGCAAGGTAATGGGTGCTACATCATCATCGCAGACTCTCTGTCATGCTGCATCAGAAGACATTCCACTAGTAAGTGCATGGCTTGTTTTCCCCCTTTCTAACAATATGCCTTCGTCTCATTGTTGAACTCAAATGTAAATCTTGCTACTCTTCATAAAACCCAAAATGTACCCCTGTACACAGGAAGATGTGGATGATCCGCTACACGATATGAGCACAAGTATTGGTGAATTGGGACTTGATGACCCAGCTGACGAAAGCTTCAAGCCACTAAGTGACACCACCCCATCTAATTCAGGAACCGGTTCTACATCCAGTAAAGGCTCCGAGAATAGCTTGGAAGACAGGAAGTGGTTGGTTGATGAGTTGAAAATAATGGAACTTTTTGAAACATGCCACCAATGCGGAATGGCTCTAGAAGATAAGACGATGACAAAAAATGGCAGCCAAATAAGAATAAATTGGACGTGCCTGGAAGGACACTGTGGCCGATGGCAATCGTGCCCAGACCAAAGAAAGATGGCACAGAATAACATTTTGACTTGTGCTGCCACCTTGTTTACGGGAGCCACCTTCACAGATATAAAAGACTGGGCACAACTGCTGAACTTACAACTCCCCAGTAAAGCTCAATTTTATGCCATCCAAGGAAAATATCTAATACCTGCCATAAACCAGGAATACCAGGCTCAGCAGGATCACCATATGGAGCATGCTAAACAAGAGTGTGCTGCCGGAAAGAGAATAGAATTAGGAGGAGATGCCAGGTGTGACAGCCCAGGTATGCATGATTCAACTTGAGTATTATTTTAAACACCTTACAGTACAGCTATATTTATGTGTATTTTTTTATTGTACAGGTTTCAGTGCCAAATTTTCAACATACTCCTTCCAGGAAGACGCAACCAAAAAAATTCTTCATTTTGAATTAGTCCAGGTAAATCAGCATGCAAAGATCATGGACAAAAATATATTACTGAGACAAGATGTACACGGTTGGTTGCCCGAGAACACTAACAACTAACACTAACTAAGTAAGACAATGTTATTCCATAGGTTACAGAGGCCACCAGCTCCGTAGCCATGGAGGCACTTGGATTTGAACGAGGCCTCAACCATCTTATCGCCATGAATGTGGATGTGGGTGTAACCACTGATCGAGCGCTATCCATCCGCAAAATTATGAGGGAAAACTATGGCCACATCCGCCATGAGTTTGATGCCTGGCATGTTAGTAAGAGTAAGTGACAACAACACATATTTTCACATTATGTCTTTTGTTGTTTTGCATTTGGGAAAATGTACCCTTTTCATCATTTGTATTTTATCTAGGCATAAAAAAAAATTCTGTCTCAAGGCAACAAAAAAGAGAACAGAGACTTACTGCCATGGCTGAAATCCATCACCAACCACTTGTACTGGTCCTGTATGTCCAGTCATGGTGATGGAAAGGTAAGAAAGAACTTATGTATTATAATTAGACGGGAGCACAGTAGTGTTGTGGAAAAATGAATCTGCCCAATAAAGATCAACAACCAGGATCAGCTCTTTCGCCGAGGTTTATTTCTCTAAGTATTCTAATCTGCAGAAGAAAGTACTGTTCACCCCTGCCTTCTGATACAATGGTTCAGACTCAGCAGGAACGACCCTGAGTCCAACAACAGTCTCCCTTTTAAGGAGGAGGAGCCAAAGGACGGATCATGTCCTATCTTACAAAGACAAGATGTACAGGCAAGGTCAAGATTTACAGAACACAGGCGTCATAGTCCTGAAATTATCTTATGTCAATGTGGCACTCATGTTCATATCATCTACAAACAGACATTCATTTTCGTCATAGCATAACAGTCACAAAAGGAGATGCGGATGGCGTCAGCCTGACAAATATTCTGATTATAAAGTACTAACATCCAAAATTCCCATTACAGTAGTGACACAGTCTGCACAAAAACAAAATCTGTGAAATGTTGAAATTGTCACACAAAATATTCGTTACAACTCTGTCTTCAAGGAATGTGTGCGTCGATGGACATCCCTGCAGCACCACATCTGTGGTGTGCATAGATGGGAGGAGGCTGGTGTAGAATATACATGCCATCATGCACCACTGACCGAGGATGAACAAAGGAAGAAGAGGTGGATCAAGGCTGATTCTCCAGCTTTCCGAACTCTGAAAGGGATAATCTTGGCTAATAACCTTATTCGTGACTTGGAACAGATGGCCCTTTTCAAACATACAGGTAAGCCTTCAAAATAATTCACTTCAGATTTTGAGAAATGTATTACTCCTATAACAAATGTAAGACTACAACTATGTGTGACTGTTAATAGTAATGATATACTGTGCCACTGCAATAAACAGACACTAGTTCTACCAGTAGTAGTTGTAAATCCTACTTGTATCTTAGTTATTTTAAGAACTTATGTTCAACTTATTTTTGAACACATGTTATTATCTAATTTAGCATCATGTGTTTTGATGGGGAAATTGAACCTACACAGGGTCCCTAGAGGTATACTACTCATCGATGCTGAAGTACACCCAGAAAAGGCTCCACTTCAGTTACGACGCCATGCTGGCCTGCACACAACTGGCAGTCATGGACCACAACGCCAATGTTGGCAGGCCACAGGCAATAACAGCGGCAGAAGGTAAACCGAAGTCTGCTTCTAAAATCTGTTGTTGAGACATTTTGTAATACTTGAAATCTATGGTATTGTCAGCTTTGTGGATTTTTAACAACAGTCCAGCACCATATATTCCATAATTGTCCGATAGACATAGGATACTTGACTGTGTGTGTGTGTGTGTGTTTGTTTGTGTTAGGACGACCCAGGTACTCATTGGCCTACTCGAAGCCAAGCAGTCGGTGGGTGGCCAGACCCATATATGAGCCAACAACCCAGCATTTCCGACAAAGCCTGATTGAGAGAGCTTTGAAGCTGAGGGATGAGCACAACCTTGGAACTCGACCTTGGCCACGACCTCCACCTCGTCACAAACGACTACTAGTGAACATTGCCCCAGTGCCAAGGCCTGAAAAGTCAGAGCTGATAGCAAAGACTACATCCCGTTTCAAGAAGCTGTGATGACTATTTGTTTACATTTTTGTTATTGTTTACATTTAGAGATTTTATTTTTATTTATAGCTTGATAAAACTCTTTGGGGAAAAAAAAGAAATTTTGTATATAGTTTGATGACAAAACACATTTTTCAGAATATGTTTTTCACCGCACACTCAATCTCTGGTCCTGTCTATTTGATATATGAGACTATGCGGATGTTGTGCCATTTATTACTTATTTACACAATAAACTACATTTTGAAGCACAATTCAGTGCCTTTATTATATTATTAAAAATATTTACATGACTTTTACGAATGACAATTCACATGAAATGTGCATAATAGTCAATGTCCAATGATCATAATATTCCAGAAAGATCTTCTGCTTCCTTGAATCCCTGGTACTCCCCAGTGGGGGAGGGGTACTTCTCTCTAATGGTTTTCACCACGCAGCTGGGCAGAACTCTCCTTTCACTGCGGCCAAGTCGCTCTCCTCTCAGGGCCCACTCCAAAACAATGCGGTAGGCCACCAGTCTGCACTGACTGTGGGTAGGTTGGAGATGGTGGGAGGGAAACACAAGCAAAGGGTCAGAAATAGTCCACTGTAGCCATCTAGGCAACTCTAACATATTGGCTTGGTCTACATAACTTTTCATACACATATTTACGTTCATGTCACTGAATGTAGGCTATATAAGAATGAGATATGATGTAAAACTAGATGACCGGCCATTTGTATTTACAAATATCTAGCGATCTCACCCATGAGAACCTGTGTTAGCTACTTACTTGTTAGATAGCTGACCGTCAGGTCCCTCCGGAATCGGTCGCTTCTTCCAGTTTATTTTGGGGACGTAGAAAAAGGTGTCCACCACTGCGCGGTTTATCAAAGATGGAAAATCCTCCGAAGCAGAAACACAGCATGTTTCTCCTTCGATTGGGTCCAGGCAACGACGAAACAGTTCACTCTCCCGGCAGCATACACATTCGGCTTCGGTACCCATAGGCTCGCAGTTCTCACAGGCACACCAAAAAATACCAGCACATCAAGACTGGCCTTCGACCTCCTCCACTTGCTATTCTTCCATTCTCAACCTACGTGTCTGTTCCTGTAGCTCTTCTTCCGTATATTCGGGCTCGAACAGGTACGGGTGCCCATCAAAATCTGAAAAGTCCTCGTTATGAAACTCTGCCATTTCAGATCATATTCTATTGAATCTCGCAGTCTGCTCTGAGCCAACACCGACCGGACTAGACAGCGCATCACTGTCCCTTCCTGCAATTAGCTCTCGTGTTCCCGTGTGAGATCTCGCGTGACATTTATGTGCTTCAGATGTCAGATTGTATACAAACCATCCCGACGTTTTACCCACTGTTATTAACTTATATTTGGCCAAACCGCCACTAATTTAAAAGTATACTTGTTTTATTCTGGGCGAAATCTTCAGTGGTCTCCCTCGTTTTGCATTGCGTTCGGTAATCGACACTTACGGACTATCCTTCGCGAGGAGCTGGCAGGGGTAGAATTGGTGAGTGTTCTTAACTGTCTTCTGTTATAAACTTCGGGTTCATGAACTGAGTTGTTGGTGCTTCGTTTTATGTGTAGACACCCAGAGCAAGCTGCTGACGAGGTTTGGCACTGTTTTGAGCAATGTTAGTGGTTTAAAAATGCGATTTTGAAATCGTGTGGCTGTATGCCTCATGCTAACCCACTGTTTGCGATTTTGGACTCTAGCTCCGACCCGTGCTAGCTCTGAACTGCGTGATGAGCGAAAATTACTTCCTCCACGGCTTAGTTGATGTATTTTCATTCAGAAAATAGCTTTATTTTCAATTTCCGCCAAACTTACACTTTAACCCTCGTGCATTTTTGGTCATTTTTTCAGATTTTTAATTTTTTTTTTTGGGGGGGGGGATTTGGTGAACAATTTGGCTGTGTTACACTTTGTGGCATGAATTTTTGCAAGAACTTTTCTTTTAAGTTATATTTTTGAAATCCAATGATTTTTTGTTTTCACATGTCTTTCATACTCTATTGATGCTCACTCTTATTGTCCTCAGTGTCCTCTGCACTTTTGGACCATGTCAGGATGAAGGAAAGGTTAAAAGAGGATGCCACATCGTGGAGTCTTGATTCCAGTGAGCATTGTGAGACTCCCCCTCCAAGCTTGTGTCTTCTTCAGATGAGTCCTGCAGCTCACTGGCAGATAAAGGTTGCATGACCATTTCTAAAGCCACTTCTGCACTATAATGCCTCCTCATTTTTGCTCCAGGTCTTTTTCCTTCTCTGTTAACTCATGAAATGACCCCTCAGCCAAGTTACATGTTTATCTTTGGCTGTGAAAGCAGCCAGGTGCATAAACACACTAACGGTTGTTTTTGTTTTTGAGTAGAGCAAAGGCATGAAGATAAACTGTTACAAATACTGTAAGCAGTTTGTTTGTTCTCTTTGAAATGTCTTTTAACTGGGTGAAAATAAAATAAAGTGTCTTTCTCAAAATAAAAAATAGTTCACGTGAATCGTCCTGGAAAGTCCTTCCCCACAACCCTACCACGCTGATAGGGCGTAAGATGAAGAATGGGAAGGCCCCTCGTTAAGCCAGATGCTTACATGGGTAGCTCGCCATCTCCTTCCTCAAGGAGAGAATCACTCCAAATCCAGGGCCCAGAATCTCAGGATATCCAAAAAACCCTGTATAACACAACAGGGCTGATATAAATCTGTTCAAACTTCCCTTAACTGTACAGTTTAATTTGATCAATATCAATGTATAAAGCAACGTTTCACTGTTAACTTACCCTCTACTGCACGGTGTTGCAATGGGAACATACCCTTTCTTTGGCCATTTCTTAAATTTTTTAAATAAACATGAGCTTTGATTGGTCTTAAATTGGTAACCAATGATATGCTTAGATGACATCACATGACCCTACACACCCCTGCACTTGTCATTCTTTCCGCACACTTTTGATGACTCCAGTTGCTGAAGAAGTGCTCGTGAATATGTGAAGATTTTACTAAATTTTTCACATTTCTTCAGAATCTAAAATAACAACAAGCATCTGGTGTAAGTTCTTATCTTTTTTCAGTCATTATCACATTGTTTATTTATTCAATAAAGTAGGTATGTTGCCATATGTCAACATTGTTCGGTAATGGAACAATATTTGCCCATGCTAATGCAGAGTAGCTTTGTATGAATGACAATGTATTAGGGTTGCACGGTATACCGGTACTAATTTGGTGCCGGGGTACTGAGGCATTTAGAACGGTACTATATTGCATTTGGACGGGACCGGTACTTGCAGCGCCACCGGCAGCGCCACCGGCAGCGCCCGCAACAGCGCGGCGAACTCGCCGCGTGACGTCACCGCGTTGTAACTACAGCTGAGAAGACGAGGAGCGACCGGCAGCTTGGGGAGATAAAAAGAAAAAGCAAGCAAGCCGGAGGAAACCAGCAAGTGAGCAGCGTGGACGGAGCAGGAGGAAAGCTTGGAGAGAGAGAGAGACATTGGAGGGGGAGAGAAAGGGAGAGAGGAGCACGGAGAGGAGAATGGCTGCTGCAACCGTCACCACGCCGCAACTTGTGGACGAACCAGCGGCGCAAAGTGCGATATGGCAGTAATTTAGCTTAACAAATGCGCAACCCGAGGCAGTTAACGCCGATGCACCACTGTGTAAACGGTGTTTAAAAACATGCATGGCTAACGGCGGAAACACCTCCGACTTAGCCAAACACCTAAAGGACAAGCCCCCAGACCTGCACACTGAGCTCAGGGAACGACAGGTCATTTACTCATGAATAAAAGCCACATTCAGTGCTAAAAGCAAGCACCACCGCCCTTCACTCTTAACAAAATTAGCTCTGGAAGAAAAAAATAGAGCTGGTTTATTTATATTATTATATTCGATATTATATTATTGTATTTATATTTTCACAGTGATTTTTAAACTTTTTGCCATACATGTAGCCATGCTGATTTACAATGGCTGTGTTACACTTTGTGGCATGAATTTTTGCAAGAACTTTTCTTTTAAGTTATATTTTTGAAATCCAATGATTTTTTGTTTTCACATGTCTTTCATACTCTATTGATGCATTTTGCACCCTCTGGACACCCTCGTGGCAAAAAAAAAAGCCACACATCTACAAACTGCTATAAAATGACATAAGATGACACTGAGGGCACTGAGCACACTAACAGTGAGGATATCACATCGTGGATTCTTGATATGGCATATCTCGTGGGCCCTGGCGTCATCCTAGGTGCCTAAATGTAGCGCAGCATCTCTACATGAGATGGAGACCAGACAGAGACCCATGCTGATTTACAATAAATCTGAAGTGGTCCCTTATTTTTTTCCAGAGCTGTAAAATGCATACATGCATTATTTTAAAATTGTGTGCATTAGAAAAACTTGTCTTTGTGGTATTTTATTTACTGATTAATATGTTATTGTTCTAAGATTATCTATTAAAATAAAGTCAGTAATGACATTATTTGCATTCTCTTTTTATTTGAAAAAGGACCGAAATACTTCAGCTAAACTGAAATGAACCAATGAAATCATCTTTTTAAAAGTTTTCTTCCTAGGACCACCAACTGAATCAAAAGACCTGAGATGAAATTAAATGATAAATGCAATGAAGAATAAAATAAAGAATGTCGTTATGAATTAAATAATAAATGTATGAATTAAATTAAAATAATTATTAGTGAAAACCATATTTTTATCATATATCTCATATTTTTACCTCATTTAGTAACAGTTGGGTTTCTTTTTCCAACCGGTTACACTAACACACCAGAATGCATGGTTTTATACTGCAATGGCAGTAAGATTAAAAAATGTGGTTTGAATGGAAGTCAGTGGGGTGTTTTTGGCCACGAAGCTGTCCAGAGGGAGTATCTGGTATTACAGAAAAAATACTAATGCAATCAAATCAATTTCTTTGACATACCCAAGCCTCTAATCCCCACCAAAGCCCCTATGGAAAATAACTAATTTTTTGTGGGTTTTTTTGCATTAAAAAATGAAAAAATTAAACTGACATTTAAAGGGTTAAAATTCTGAAAATTATTGAATGTTTGGTAGTTTTGAGCAAGGTGGAAGTTGTTGAAGAGACAAAAAAGTAGAAAAAAATATTGATATATGATGATTTCATAGCAGTTTGTAAGTGCATGGCTTTTTTTTGCCAGGAAGGTGTCCAGAGGGTGCAAAATATACCAATAGAGTATAAAAGACATGTGAAATAAAAAAATAATTGGATAATACTAAGAAGAAAAGTTCTTGCAAAAATTCATGCCACAAGCTGTGACACAGCTAAAATTATAACCAAATCAGAAAAATGAATCAGGGCATGAGGGTTAAATACCCTTTCTCATGTTTGGATGCACCTGTCTGTGAAGTTCAAGGCTTAATGAGCTCACCAAACCAATTGTGTGTTCCAATGACTCAGTGCTTAGTAGTTACAGGTATTCATATCAACAAAATGACAAGGGTAGGCTACCCACATTTTTGCACAGCCTATTTTTCACATCTGATTTAATGTCTTAACTTAAGACTTCATTTTTTTCATAACTTAATATTGCCACACTAAAAATCTTTGTCTGGAAAACAGTACTCAGCGTTGATTAGAAAATGAATGGCGTACCACTGTGATCATTTTTTGTGACGACAGAGTACATTTTTATGCAGCCTCAGAACTTTTTTCATACGATTGTAGGTTTTAGAGCAATTTTACAGGGTGCTGTGGATTTCATGTCTGCTGATTGGCAGTGTCACCTGTGACTCTGTGAAAAATAGTAAGACGTATTCTTGGTCTAACTAAAATAACACCTTCTTTAAACCACTGCAAGGCCTGAAATGAATGCTGTTTTTTCTCTCCTACCAAATCAACCCAAACTAAGCTCTAACAAAGCTACTGACCTCCCTGCTGCTGAGGAGGTCTTTAACAGTATTGGACCTGGTGGTTACGCTGCGCCAACATGGCTGTGGGTAACGCATGTGACGGTGGCTATGTTACTTTTGGGACTGAACGTGACAACGGGCCTTAGGCCGTATGGGGCGGGTTATGGCTATGACTGCAGTGTTCCAGGTGGCGGCTATGGTAGCTCGGCTGGTGCTTATGTAGGGGACAGCTGGAGCTCTGGATCTGGTAATGGTTATGACATGATTCATGCTTTGTGGGGGTTTTTCTTTTAATTCAGCCTCACTAATGTTTTGCTTTTTGCAGGTGTCCACCTACATGATGTGGTGCCAATAAACTACTTTCTAAATCAAATTAATTCAATAATAACTAATTCAAAATTCCTCTTGGTGCCTCAACTTCTGATGTCTCCAATGATCAGACCTCCCCTTGGGCAGGATTTGGGGTGGTTCGCCTTCAAGTTTCTGCTGCACAGTATTATTTTTTTGTTTCCTCTTGTTCTTCGCAGAGGGAACAGATGGTGATGTAGGATGTCAAATAGCTTAGATATGAATAATTTTCCTCCTGAGTTCAGACGAAGTCCCTGTAAGAGTTGCCTTTGGTTCCAGAAAAGACTGAAATTGTGGCTAAAGTGCACTAAATGGCCATGTGTTAAGTGACTGCTGTCATTCACTGGATTTTTGACAACCAGAAAAACAAAAGTCTTTCAGTTTGGGTCTTCTGTTCAGTTAAATAATAATAAAAAAGGTGGTTGGTTTTCTGATTGTGTTTAAACTAAATAACTAAATAAACAAATGATACACGGATTCCAAGTAAAATTAAAACTGCATAGCAGTATCGTGACGGGCCCTCGCTCATATGCGGTCGTGGACTGCCTGCGGTCACAGGGCAGTGTCGTGGACTCCTAAATAAGAGACTTCTTTAGGAGTCAAAGTGTAAGTTACTTCAAGGGTGTATAGGTAGAGGCTCAACAATACAGATATTGAATAAAAGAGAATATTTAATGCCAAAGAGATACACTTTTTTAAAGTTATTTTTAATTCTTATTTTCATGTATTTGTGTAGAAGAGAGCAATGGTTTAAAAACACAAATAAAGAAAATTTGTGGTGGAAATACAATAAAACCTCAGATTCTAGATGATCATGTGGTTTTATAATTATAAAATATAATAAATTAATATTAAGTCATCTAACCTATAACATTTTCATGACGTGAAATTATGATTGCTAATGGAAAAAAATGTCTACTTTCATGAGTGCTGCCTTGGAGCACTTTTGTGTCCCCACCAATCTCAAAATCAAACCTACTCCCTTGGTTTAAACTACACCAGCTAAGATGGCCGTTTGTTTGTTTTTGAAAGTTTACATTTGCTGTCAGCTTGTGGGCGGAGCCTAAAAGCATCATGAGACACTGCTTTGATGTCTTAGATGTCATGTGATGTCACAACAGGTCTGTTAAATTGTCTATAAAAGTCCAGACATCACAACAGGTTGTTTCATAGGACACAAGTTCAGACTTTCAGACATTCGACAGACAGAGACGACAAACAATGGCAGAATTATTAGCAGCAAGTCAAGAAATAAAAATAAAGCATTCTCATGACATCCGGGACATGGAGGTCTTTCTCCTCAGCAACCAAAACAAATCTCAAGATGATAAAATCAAGGCTCTCCGGGAAGATGTGAGAAATGCTCAGAGGAGTATGGAGGAGCTGGAAACCAAACTCAAGATCAGTCAAGATGAGAGTGAAAAGCATGCAAAGGACAAGTCTTGTCTGTTGGAAGAAAACAGGCACTTGGTGACAGAAGCAGAAGAGAAGCAAGCAGATTACGCCCAGTACATACTTTACCTTGAGGAACAACACAAGTCGGAGATGGCAGAGATGACCAACTCTATGTCACAAATGAAAGCACGTTTTTACATGAGGAAGCAGGAGCAGAAAGAAGAACTAATACACTGCAACAATATGCTGTACCTTGAGAGAGAGGAGCGCAGAAGCGCAGAGAAGAGTTTTAAACGAGATCTCATAGAAAAAGCAATCGAACTGAAATTATTAAAAAAAGAGAATGACAAGGAGAAAATTAGATTTCGCGATGCGGTGATGGCTAAAAACCAGAAAATAATAGAAGAACAGGGCAATTTGATCATGAACCAGATTAAGAAGATATCTGAGTTGGAGGACACTGTGCAGATGTTGAAAAAAGGTTTGCGTGACCATCTTGTCACAAGTGAGAAGATAAACAAAGAGAAAGGTGAGATGATTGATGCCCTGAGGAAAGACAACAAGGAGCTGCAAGAAGAACTACAAAAGGCACAATGGCACCCGGTGGAGAAGGCAAGGCAGTGGATGAAATCAAAATGCAGGCAAAATCACAAAGTTTTCCTAGAGGATGTAGAAGAAACACAAAAAGAGACCAAAGCAAAGGGAACACATGCATCCAGAACAGTACCCAAGGAAGGTATCAAGTTGTCAACAACAACAGCACCCAGGAAAGGCACCTTGTTGTCAACTACAACAGTGCCCAAGGAAGGTACCGCGTTGTCAACTACAACAGTACCAAAGGAAGATACCTTGTTATCAATGACAACAGTACCAAAGAAAGGTACCTTGCTGTCAACTACAACAGTTCCAAAGGCAGGTACAACGTTGTCAATGACAACAGTACCAAAGGAAGATACCTTGTTGTCAACGACAACAGTACCAAAGGATGGCACCATGTTGTCAAGGACAACAGTACCAAAGAAAGGTACCACATTATCAACTACAACAGTTCCAAAGGTAGGTACCTTGTTGTCAACGACAACAGTACCAAAGGATGGTGCCATGTTGTCAATGACAACAGTACCAAAGAAATGTACCACGTTGTCAACTACAACAGTTCCAAAGGTAGGTACCTTGTTGTCAACGTCAACAGTACCAAAGAAAGGTACCTTGTTGTCAGCGACAATAGTACCCAAGAAAGGTACAATGTTGTCAATGACAACAGTACCAAAGAAAGGTACCACATTGTCAAGGACAACAGTACCCAAGAAAGGTACCTTGTTGTCACTGACAACAGTACCAAAGGTAGGTTCCTTGTTTTAAATGACAACAGTTAAGATATTTGAGTTGGAGGACACTAAGACAGACAAACAGATATTAAAAGAAGTTTATTGTGACCAGCTTCTCACAAGTGAGAAGATAAACAAAGAGAAAAAAGAGATGATTGATGCCCTGAGGAAAGAAAACAAGGAGGTGCAAGAAGAACTACAAAAGGCACAATGGCAGGAGGAAGAGGACAAGGAGGAGGACAAGGAGGAGTAAGAGGAGGACAAGGAGGAGGAAGAGGACACCGTCTTAGTGGGTTTTCTCCGAGAGCTTTGGTTTCTCCCACATGAAAAATTCAATGAATGAATTCTGAAAAAAAAAAATTCTGCTTGGGGCTAGTCTGACCAACATTTTGTAGATTGTAGGTTATAGTTGACAACAATTAGGAAGGTACCTTGTTTTCCACAACAACAGTACCAAAGAAAAGTACCAAGTTGTCAACAACAACAGTACCAAAGAAAGGTACCTTGTTGTCATTGACAACAGTTCCCAAGAACGGTACAAAGTTGTCAACGACAACAGTACCAAAGGAAGATACGATGTTTTCAATGACAACAGTAACAAAGAAAGGTACCACGTTGTCAACTACAACAGTTCCAAAGGTAGGTACCTTGTCAACGTCAACAGTACCAAAGAAAGGTACCTTGTTGTCAATGACAACAGTACCCGATAAAGGTACAACGTTGACAATGACAACAGTTCCAAAGAAAGGTACCACGTTGTCAAGGACAACAGTACCCAAGAAAGATACAAAGTTGTCAATGACAACAGTACCAAAGGAAGATACCTTGTTGTCACTGACAACAGTACAACAAGGAGGAGGAAGAGGACACCGTCTTACAGGGTTTTCTCCGAGAGCTTCGGTTTCTCCCACATGAAAAATTCAATGAATGAATTCTGAAAAAAAACTTCAGCTTGGGGCTAGTTTGACCAACATTTTGTAGATTGTAGGTTATAGTTGACAACAATTAGGAAGGTACCTTGTTTTCAACAACAACAGTACCAAAGAAAAGTACCAAGTCGTCAACAACAAAAGTACCAAAGGTAGGTACCTGGTTGTCAACAACAACAGTACCAAAGAAAAGTACCAAGTTGTCAACAACAACAGTACCAAAGGTAGGTTTCTTGTTTTCAACGACAACAGTTAAGATGATATCTGAGTTGGAGGACACTAAGACAGAGACACAGATATTAAAATAAATGTATTGTGACCATCTTGTCACAAGTGAGAAGATAAACAAAGAGAAAGGTGAGATGATTGATGCCCTAAGGAAAGAAAACAAGGAGCTGCAAGAAGAACTACAACAAGCACAATGGCAGGAGGAAGAGGACAAGGAGGAGGAAGAAGAGGAGGAGGAGGAGGAGGAAGAAGACAAGGAGGAGGAAGAGAACAAGGAGGAGAAAGAGGACAAGGAGGAGGAAGAGACCAAGAAGGAGGACAAGGAGGAGGAATAAGACACCATCTTAGTGGGTTTTCAAAGTGCTTCGGTTTATCCCACATGAAAAATTCAATAAATGAATTCTGAAAAAAAAAAACTTCTGCTTGGGGGCTAGTTTGACCAACATTTTGTAGATTGTAAGTTATACTTTAGTTGACAACAATTAGGAAGGTACATTGTTTTCAACCACACCAACAGTACCAGAGAATGATGTCATGTTTTCAACAGAAGTCAACGTGTCATCCTCTCAGCACCAGAGTGCCGAGTTGTCACCTAACTCAAAGCTGCTCGCCTAACTCAAAGCATTACGGTGTCTCAGTGCAGTGAAAGTCAGAGCGCTGTTGTGCAGCATCTTGCTGTCTCTTGGAGGAGAAGGAGGAGGAGGACAAGGAGGAGGAAGAGGAGGAGGAGGACCACGCACCTCACGAACCACCTCCCTTTTCCGGGCAATTAGATCGGTGTCGGGGGTTCCTGCTGCAGTGTGACATGGTTTTCCGCCAGAAGCCGCAGACGTTCTCGACGGACAGAGTTAAGACGCAATATGTTTTGGGACTGCTATGTTTTCCACCTCTTTGTTTGAGAATATTTCTTTTTCTGATTTTTTACAAAGACTAAGGACTGTGTTTGACCACCCAGATTATCAAGGTTCAGCATCTAAACGTTTGTTAATCCCCACCAGGGAACCAGGAGTGTGGCCGACTTCTCGGTGGACTTCAGATCATATGCCGCGGACACGGGCTGGAACGAGGAAGCCCTCAAGGGAGTGTTTATAAACGATGTGAATGAACAGCTACAGGATGAACTTTCCCTCAGAGATGAGCCAGCTGATCTGGAGACCCTTGTGGCCTTCGCTGTCAGACTAGATAATCTGATGTGGGACCGCTGCCAGGAGAGGAGAGGCCGACGCTCCCCGCCTCACCCTTTTCAGGCGAGGTGGCAGACCTCACCCGCAGCTGTCCCCCTGACTGAGCCTCACCTACGTGGCTCGGAGGTTGAGCCCATGCAGCTCAGCAGGGTGAATGTCTGTTCTGCGGCATCAAAATGGGCGGGCCCATCAGTAGGTACGAGGGTACTGATGGGTCACACAGGACAGGTGAATTCCTCAAGCAGACAGCTTCAGATTCAAGCTTCGCTGTCTTACCATCAGGTTACGCTTCCTCTGTTAGCGTTAGTTGATTCGGGTGCAGAGGACAGTTTTTTAAGCCTTGAGTTGTCTAGACAGGCAGAGATCCCTCTAAAGGTTCTGGAGGAACCCTTAAATTTAAGTGCATTTGACGGCAGGGTTTTGTCCCAGATCACCCATCAGACTGAACCAGTTACGTTGTCAGGTTATCATTGGGAGGACATTGGATTCAAAATAGTATCTTCCACACACACACCCATGTCATTAGGCTATCCTTGGTTGAAGTTGCACAACCCACACAGAGATTGGGACGCAGGTAGAATAGCCAGTTGGAGCACTTATTGCCACGCTATGTGTTTGCTGTCAGCCCTCTCTCCTGCTAGTGGCGCTAGACCGTCTGTTTTTATTGAGCCTCCAGATCTCACAGCTGTGCCTAGGGAATACCAGGGTCTGGCGGTAGGGTTTATTAAGGACCGGGCACTTTCCTTGCCCCCCCATGGCCCATATGATTGTGCAATCGATCTACTCTCAGGTGCTCCTTTGCCCACTAGCGGGCAGTACAACCTGGCACGGCCGGAACGTGAGGCTATGGAGGTTAACATTAGGGATTTGCTGGCAGCTGGTATTATCCGTCCCTCCTCCTCGCCACTAGTGGCAGGCTTTTTCTTTGCTGCCAAGAAAGATAAGACCTTGCGCCCTTGCATAGACTAGGGTTAAACGCCATTACCGTAAAGAACAAATATCCCTTGCCATTAATGCTTTCGGCTTTTGAGCAACTACAAGAGGCCACGGTGATTTCTAATCTCGATCTGCGCAATGCGTATCATTTAGTGAGAATATGGGAGGGTGACGAGTGGAAGACTGCATTCAAGACACCGTTAGGACACTTTGAGTACTTGGTGATGACATTTGGACTAACCAACGAGCCTGCGGCGTTCCGAACGTTGGTAAATGATGTGCTGCAAGACTTTCTCAACCGGTTTGTGTTTGTTTACCTTCACAACATTTTGATTTTTTCCCGTAACATTGAGGAACACGTCTCCCAAGTTCCACAGGTATTACAGTGGCTGCTCGACAAAAAACTATTCATCAAAGCCAAAGATTGCGAGTTTCACTCCGACAGGGTCCATTTTCTGGGGTTTGTGATTCAGAGTGGGAAGATTCAAACCGACCCAGGGAAGGTTAAGGTGGTTGTGGAGTGGCCTCTGCCAACCACTCGTAAGCTATTACAACGCTTTTTGGGCGTTGCTTACTTTTTCCGTCGCTTCATTCGGAACTTCAGCTGAGTCGCTGCTCCCCTGACTAGACTTACCTCTCCCTCAGTTCCGTTAGTTTGGTCTCCCGATGCTAACAGCGCCTTTTTTCAGCTTAAAGGGCTGTTCAGCTCCGCACCTGTCCTTGTTCTACCCGATCCTGCTAGACAGTTTATCGTGGAAGTTGCCGCGTCGGATTCGGGGGAGGGTGCCATGCTTTCTCAGCGTTCAGACCCCGATAACAAGCTCCATCCCTGTGCTTTTCTGAACTTTGGTCACAATATCTGGCCTATTTCCTTTAACAACTGATAATCATTGGCATCGCTCAAAAAATAAACTATTTGTTAAACCCTAATGATACACAAGCAGGGAAAAGGGCACACATAGGCTATATCCCGGCACACACACACACACACACACACACACACACACACACACACACACACACACACACACACACACACACACACAGACACATTCTTAACATAATGAGTGTGTTCTTAACACACTCGGGCCAAGTTAACAAAACCCTTTGAGCACCAAAATCAAACAACAACAACAAAATCCCCTTGAAGTGTGTCCTGGCCTGTCTATGGACTCTGGGCAACCAGGAGTCGTATAGGGGAGTTGCCGACAGATTCGGCATTGGCAGGTCCACACTCATGAAGCACCTTCATGAATTCTGTGGCCTGGTAAATCTTCATCTGATCATTGAGCATGCCTTTGGCCTTTTAAAGGGCAAATTTCGTCACCTCAGATACCTCCAAATGGGAAGCGTGCAGAGAGCCAGTGCTGCTGTAATGGCATGTTGCATTCTGCACAACATCTGTATTGATGCTGATGATGAGGTCGATCCCGAGGATGTGATGGAAAATGAAGCAGTAGCCCAGGATGAACAGGAGCTTCCTCACGCAGCACAGTACCGGGATGCTATTTGCAAGGGCCTTTGAACCCACCCCACCTTCTTTTTCTTTACCGAACACATATTTTACTTTTAACTTCATTTTGTGAGCTGGTGGCACATCCCACAGGGTGATACAGCACTTGCCATAAATTGGAAATGAGGCCAGAGTGGAAAGGCTGTGCCTATACGAAACAAATATTTTTTAAATGGAAAATCCAGGCAGTGTCTAAGTTGCCTCTTTACCAGGGCCTCCTTTGCAATCAATCACTCTCGGTTTTTAATGGCAGTGCTTCAATCATCAAGACTCCTGCTTTGCCTCCACGTGGCAGCTCATGGAAACTGGTTGACAACAAGCGAGGCTAAATTAGCGGGGGATCTCGGAGTAGTGGTCCCCAGAGGTGTCGTTCCTATTTAAGAATGACTAACCAACCACTATGTGTGCAAATACCCAAATTTTACAAAATACACAAAGATTCGAGGATGGAGAGAAATGATTGTTTATTCATTTTTTTTTTTTTAAGTTTGATTATCTGCTGCTGTCCCTCAGCCAACTCACTGAGGGTCGCAGAAATTTGAGAGAGAGAGCACCTAAAAGCTTTTTTCAAAGGCCCTCTTCTTTCTCTCCTTTACCCTCCTCCACCTCTCTAGGTCCGGGCGCACCAGGGTCTCCAGCGCAGCTGTCCGTTGCTCAGCATGGGACTCATAGCTCTCATAAAAACTGGAAACCTGACTGGCAGGTCTTCTGGTGGCCTTGGAGGTGGAGGGGAGGAGGTCCCAGCTTTGGTCGATTTGGCTGATGATTTTGCCGATCCGGGATTACAGGTGTGGCAAAGAGGGGTGTTTGCACAATGGTGCCCTCCGGAGCGCTGCCGGTACCACTGCCACCAAAGATTTAATCCATTTGCTGTATAAAGACACAAAAACAAGATTAGTACTCCCCAAAATAGGCCACAGCAAAGTGGAAATGGTGGGGGGGGGGGGGGGGGGGGGGGGGGGGGGGGGGTATAATGTTGGAGACGATATGATGAATGTCAGGACAGGTGAACATAATTTAACTTACTAAATAGTATTCCCAGGTCACCCTCTCTTCACCAGTTGTCCTGCTCTTATCTTTTGCCTTTCTATAGGTCATCACATGTTTGCCAGTTTTTTTCGGACCTGCTTGTCACTCAGCCAGTAGCCCATCTTCTCCAGGTCCTTGGATACTTTTTGGTTGAAGATATTTTTTTGGTAGTATATAAAGTATAATTCCTTCTAAATAGTGACCATAACAGCAGCGTCACCCGATGTCTGGTCTCTGTGAGGACATATTGAACAGAACATTTCACCATACAAATGCAACTTTCTGATAATGTTGTACAGCAACTGAATTGACTTCCTTAATTGTGTTCTCATAGATGGTAACGTGGTTGGGACTCCTCATCGTATTCCATTGTGTTGCCACCTGGGACTTCATGAAGTGGATGTTGGGTCAGGAAAGACTGCCCTCGCATGGACCTGTCGGTCACTGTCGAGGGCATCACAGTATTGCCGTCGTCAACTGCGAGGAACCTGGGTGTAGTCCTCGATGACCAACTATCCTGCACCCCCCAACATCACTGCTGTGGCCCGATCCTGCAGATTTGCCCTCTACAATATCCGCAGGATTCGACCTTCCTCACAAAGGATGCAACGCAACTCCTGGTCCAAGCACTGGTCATCTCCCGCCTTGACTACTGCAACTCTCTCCTGGCCGACTCCTGGCCTCTACGATTACAGTTTTCTCAATTGTTTACACACAAATACTGGTACTTGAGACACAATGACCACAACATGTAACTCATGCACCAACCCCCTGAACTTGCTCTGCTAAACTGCAAGCACAATTCCTGCTTTACACTCAAATTGCAGTATTAAAACACACTTTTTTCAAAACACTACACACAATTCTCTGCATTTGGCACAATTTTCATGAAGAAAATCTCTTGTTTTCACAAGGAACACACTGCCATTCAAAATTCTAAAGTTAATTTCCCTACTATGCACACTGACTCATCACATGGGAAAACACCTGCAACACAGTTTTACAATTTGCAATCAGAGCATTAGCATAAAAGTGCAACAGGTGAGCTCTTCTGTTTTGGAGCAATGGATGCCAACATTGGCAACAGAGGCAGAGCCAGAGGAGTGAGAGTACGAGGAGGAGCCTAGCATGGATTTGCCATGCTAGGCGATATTTCCCCCGCTGCTCGGCCATCGCTTGCATTGCCTGTGATGTGGATGAGGTGCTGTGGCCAGAGCGAAACAGAAGAGAGGATGCGGGATAGTTGTTGTTTTTTTTTTTTTTTGTAACTTTATACAGTAAATTCTTCTGGTTTTGTATGTAGACCACTGTATATGCAACTTTGTGTTGGTTTGGATGAACACTGTGTACATTACAGTATTCTTGTGGGAAAAATAAAATATATAAAAACAATATATAACGTATATATACTAAAATATTTTACAACACATTTATGTATGTCTGTAGTGATTGTAACACTGAACAAAAAAAGGCCTAAGTCATTATGGCAAATGGAGAAGAAGTGTTCATCGTGTTTTACATTGAGCACATCAGTGTTCAACTGGTTCTTATAAATGTCTATTCATATGATGGTTTGTGTGTGTCATTTGACAACAAAATACCAATTTGAGAAGAAATAACATTGTTTTGAATGTAAAGTTTCATTTTGCAGGAGAATTGAGGGGTTTTGCCCATTGTGTGTGTGTTTTTTTTATTTGTGTGTAGAGTTCTGAGAGTATGAGGCATGCTTTCAGAAAATGTGTGTAAACGTATCCAGAACGCTGCAGCACGCCTTATCTTCAATCTACCCAAATTCTCCCATGTGACCCCCCTCCTCCGTGACCTCCACTGGCTCCTTGTTGCAGCACACATCCAATTCAAGACGATGACACTGGCCTTCAGGGCCATCAATGGAACGGCACCCATCTACCTTCAAACACTGGTCAAACCTCATGCCCCGAAGCGAGCACTTCGCTCCTCTACTTCAGCTGGCCAGCTGGTACCACCATCGCTGAAATCAATCAAATGTCGCTCAGCAAAGTCCAGACTCTTCTCTGTTCTGGCGCCTCAGTGGTGGAACGAACTCCCGACCAATGTCAGGACAGCAGAGTAATTCCCCCCCCCCCCCCCCCCCCCCCCGAAAAAAAAAAAAAAAACCTTACCTATATAGGACTCTGATCATAGCACTGTTGCTCTTGAGGTACTACTTTACTCAGATGAGGACCTAACACTTGTTCTATTTTTAGCTCTTACTTTATCGGCAATGATACGTTGTGGTTTCTTTGTTTCCTTCTTTTGACAAATGTACTTATTGTAAGTCGCTTTGGACAAAAGCGTCTGCTAAATGACCTAAATGTAAATGTAAATGGTTGAAGGGTAATTGCAGGTGCCATGCTGGTTTGTGGTGGTGGTGGTTGAAGGGTAACTGCAGGTGCCATGCTGGGTTGTGGTGGTGGTGATTGAAGAGTAACTGCAGGTGCCATGCTGGTTTGTGGTGGTGGTGGTGGTTGAAGGGTAACTGCAGGTGCCATGCTGGTTTGTGGTGGTGGTTGAGAGGTATCTGTGGGCGCTACAGCTGAACTGACAAGGACTACAGGCACCATGGTGTTAAGAGTTAAGGGGGTAGAACATGGGGGGAAAAGGCATAAGTTCAGGCCAAGGCCTACACCATGGCATGAGTCATAATGGCATGCAATTTTCTAATAAAATGGTGACTAAAGCAAATTAATTACCTTGTGCTGTCTTTCTCCTTACATATTGAATTGTTTTTTCCGAGTACTCTGGATCTTTTGAAAATAATGCAAAATAAGTCAATATTGTGTCATCAGACACAAACTCCAAACTCTCAAATGATTGTCTACTCATCATACGACGTACAAAGTTTCAGTGTACCTTGCGCATCTGTGATTTCCACAATGTGGTGTAACGCCATCTTACTCGCTATATTTTGGGTGTCCCTCTCTCTATCCATCTAACTATCATACATATGTAGCCCGGTGTAAATTTAGGAAGAATAAAAAGGATAATATGTTCAAATAAATAAGTTAACTGCATAATAAATAGCAGTTAAGATTTACAAAAAGTTTAAGTTCATGGTTAATAGATGTCATTTAAGGTTAAAAAATAAAGTTAAAATCATTCAGTAAAAAGAGTGAATACTGGGTAATGTTATTTATAGCGGCCCTTTGTCACTATCGACGCACGCTGCGGTTTAAAGGGCTTTACGCGTGCCAATGTAAGTGTAGGTGTATGCAGGTGTAGCCAAAGTGCATAACACAGCAACTGTCCAGTCAAAGCTTCTCTTTTTGTTGCAAATTTATTTATACAGCCGACTCGAATACTCACTAAACACAACAACACATTCTCTCTGTGGCATAACACGGCATGGCACGGTCAAAACCGTATGAGTTCCTCAGCGTGCGCACCTGCGCTGATTACCCACCTACATTTATCACTTCAGGCCAATTACCTGAACAGAAATCGCCACCTACTGGCACAAAATGTGTACAACATTACAAAACAAAGAAAATGACCGATTTGGCTCCTACACACCGGCCCCTAAAATGGCGTGTAACATAACAATTCAAACAAACAAAAAAAAACAAAAGGAGCCAACTGTTCTTCTTAGTGATAAATGTATAACAATCCCATTAGTGCAAAAACACCAATTAAACCTCACAGGCTGCCATCAGCAGGCAAAGTTTAGTTACAGGCCTTTCCATAATACTAGACTTTGTCTTGAGACGAACAGATCGCACAAACCCATGCTTGTCAGGAAAGGTTTCCATAACTTTACCAAGCAGCCAAGAGCCTCGAGGAGCTGTTGAGTCCACCACTAACACAATGTCCCCAGCAGCAAGACTTCTTTTCCCCTGGCTCCACTTCTGCCTCTCCTGAAGCAACAGAAGATACTCTTGCACCCATCGCTTCCAGAACAAATCTGAGAGGTATTGGACCTGTCTCCACCGTCGTTTGACATACAGATCGTGCTTCACAAACAATCCAGGTGGTACAGCAGGTTTGCCCTTTAGGAGGAGAATGTGATTGGGTGTAAGAGGTTCAAGGTCGTTCGGATCCTCTGATAACTTGGTGATGGGCCGATCATTTAGTATGGCCTCAACTTCACAAAGAACTGTATGCAGTCCATCATCATCCAGTGTTTGTAGACGCAGAACCGAATTGAGCACCTTTCTGATCATCCGAATAACACGCTCAGGTGTATTGAAACTCCACTTGATTCCATGTTGAAGCAGTGCTCCCTGTATCTTGCTGTGATTCAACTTTGCAAGAGCCTCACGCAATTCTCTCTCCGATCCAACGAAATTAGTACCATTGTCAGACAACATGTGAGTAACTTGGCCTCTTCTGCTCATAAATCGCCTCAAAGCATTAATGCATGCATCAGTGTCTAATGAGGTCGCCATCTCCAGGTGAACTGCTCTGCTTGACAAACAGGTAAAAATCACTCCATAACGTTTACACATGCTTCTCCCTCTTCTCACCTCAATTGGTCCAAAGTAGTCGACTCCCACACTTGAAAATGGAGGGAGATCAGGCAGAGTCCTCTCCAGTGGCAAGTCCGCCATCTTCTGTTCACCTGGTTGTACAGTGAAGCGTCTGCAGGTGCAACAGTCAGATATCACTTTCCTTATTGCTGAATTAGCCCCTGTGATCCAATAACTTTTCCTCAGTGTGGACAATGTGTGGTTTCTTCCACTGTGGCCCAACTGACGGTGGATGTGCCTTAAGATGAGAGTTGCCACATGTTGATCTTTAGAAAGAATAAGTGGATGCTTACTCTCCTCCGGCAGTGCTGCGTTACTCAGCTGCCCTCCAACTCTCAGCAGGCCATCTTCCAGGCGTGGATCCAGTTTGTACACAGAACTTCTCTTTCTGACTGATGACTTTCCAGACAAGAGTGTGTCAATTTCCTCCTTAAACCGCTGCTGTTGAGCATACTTAATGATGGAAACCTCTGCCTCCAATAGGTCGTCTGAAGAAACACTCTGCCCCCCAAGTGTCTTTCTGACCCTCTTCATCTCCAACTGCACGTGTGTGGATTGATTGATTGGGTCAGACGCCAACTCCTTTCTCACTTGATGTAACTTCAACAGAGCTTTCTTCACCTTGAGGAACCATGCAACTGAGACCTTCAGTCTCTGCCAGCTTGAAAAATAAGTGAGCAGCTGGTCAGTAGCACTGGGTCAGTCTTTCACAATTACTGCACTCACAATGAAGTCTCCCTTTACTTCTGGGTCATCCAGAGAAACCGCCATTTCCACAACACACTCTGGCCAATGCTCCTCTGACTTCCATAGGAAGCTGGGCCCTTCCACCCATCTGCTGCCAGTCAACAGTGCGTCCACCTTCATACCTCTGGATGCATCATCAGCTGGATTCATTTTAGAACCGACATATCTCCACTGTGACACATTGGTAGCATCCCTGATGGTTGAAACTCTGTTTCCCACGAAGGTATGAAATCGTTTATCTTCATTTTTTATATATTTCAGGACGGAGGTGCTGTCTGTCCAGAAGACTGAATCTTCCAACTGTAGCTGCAGCTCTGCTCTCAACATCCTGTCCACTCGAACAGCAAGAACCGCCGCTGTGAGCTCCAAACGTGGGATAGTGACCTGTTTAAATGGTGTCACTCTTGCTTTTCCAAGCAGAAAGGCGACGTGAACATTATGCTGACAGTTCTCCATCCTCACATAACTGACGACACCATATCCACATTCACTTGCGTCGGAGAAGTGATGCACACGAGCATGTACAAGCGGTCCAAAATCCTTTGGCTTAATGCACCTCTCGATCTTAAACTCTGCAAGCTTGACAAGCTCCTCCAGCCACTTTGTCCAGTGCTGCTGTATGTCACCTGGTAAGTTGTCGTCCCATCCAAAGTTTCTCCTGCATAGCTCCTGCAGCAACACTTTGCCTGGTAGAGTGACTGGTGCAATAAACCCCAAAGGATCATACACTGAACTGAGCAGAGAAAGCATGCCTCGTTGAGTGTAAGGTTTTTCCTTCATCAACATCCTAAATTGGAAGGCATCACTCTCAATGCACCACTGCAAACCAAGGGCTCTTTCCAAGGGAAGACTGTCTCTGTCGAGGTCCAGCTCCTTTAAGTCCTTGGCTCGATGCTCCTCTGTGACAGTATGCAGCACCACACGGCTATTACTGACCCACTTTGTCAGGTGAAATCCTCCTCGTAGGCAAAGAGCTGTGAGATCTTTAATCAGCTGAGCAGCTTCCTCTTCAGATGATGTGCTCTTTAAGCAATCGTCCACATAAAAGCTTTGCTTCACTGTGTTGGTGACATCAGCAGGGAAGCAGGCTTTCCCATCCTCAGCTGTTTTCCTGAGTGCGTAGCAAGCGCAGCTCGGGGAGGAAACGGCTCCAAACAAATGAACAGTCATCCTATACTCTGTCACCTCTTGCTTCATGTCACCCTCAGGCCACCACAGGAAACGAAGAAAATCTTTGTCCGTCTCTGCTACTTTAACCTGGTAAAACATCTTCTGTATGTCTCCCATAACTGCTACAGGCTCCTGCCTGAACCTGGTGAGCACTCCCATACCCCTTTTCCACCAACGCGAACCATAGTTCAAGAGCCGGGCCGGTGCCGTGCTGGTTCGCAGTTGGTTCAACTTGCGAACCGTCCGAGAACCTGTTTGCGTTTCCACCGGCTAGAGAGCCCAGAGAGCCACGTCATTACGTCACTGTATACGTCTGAGGTTTCCCCGCAGCGCTCATTTCAAGCATAGCAGACATGTCTCTTCAGAAAAAGTGTTTATTTTGGTAAATAATACAATAACAATAAAATACACAAAATACTAAAATCACAACATTTTTTAAAGTGTAGAACAGTGTGTGATCAATAGATCGGAGTGTTTGATGTTTAGTCATCTGCAGGTTGGACCTCCGTTCAATATCGCCGATGTCCGACAGCTCTACAAACACAAAGCAGAGAACAGCGGTTTAATCACAAACGTGTCCACGACGCTGTGAACACAGATGTTAAGTCACGTTGGTAGTTGGTAACGTTTAGTTAACGGCAGTCAGAAAGTGGCATGCTAACGTTGTTATTAGCAATATCACGCTAGCTGGCTAGCTAGCCGGTCAGCCTACATTACCCGAGGAAGCAAAGCCACTAGTTGCTGCTGTTACGAACGTAATCACTAGCTTGGTAAACTAAACAGAAATGTGTCGTTGGTTTGCAACGAGGTGAAACATTTTAAAAGTGAAACTTACCGGGAACAGTAACGTTAGTAAAACTCCGCAGCGGCGTATTTCCCCCCGTTGCCTCGAGCGTTAACCCCGCCCCCAGCCCCTAACGTAAGCCGGGCCTGGTTCCAGCCCAGCAAGGAGTTGGAGCCGCTCGGGCACCAGTTTTCCAGGCCGAGAGCCGGCTCTTTGTCTGTGGAAACAGGAAGAACTGGTTCGCGATTGGGCACCGGCTCAGAACCGGCCCTCAAAATGCCTCAGTGGAAAAGGGGTACCAGAAGACTACTGGTGAGGTTGGGCCCCTGCAGCAGCTGACTGTTTAGTGATGTTCCTTTAAATGTTGCTGCACAGTCAAACACCACACGCAGAGTATTCTTCCTTGGATGGTAGACTCCGTGGTGCGGGATATACCAGACCTTTCCTTCAACACCATCCAACTGATGCTGTGGTACCTTCTCTGCATAGCCATTGGAGATTACATCAGTGAAGAAGCTTGCATATTCCTGATGGAACTGCTCATCTCTCTGAAATCTCCTCTTGAGTCCCAATAACCTTTGCTTGGCCATAGACAGATTGTTTGAGAATGTGGGATGCTCTTTCCTGAAAGGCATTTTTAGACTGTAATGTCCATCCTGAAGCTTTGCAGAATGACTGACAATTTCCAAAAACCTCATGTCTTCTCTTGACATTTCCTCTTTATCATAAGTTTTTTCATTGAAGTCATGCATGTACTGACTGGTGAGCATTTCCTCCAACTTCCTCACAGAAATCCTGTTCACTGTGGCAGAGAGAAACTCTGTCTCCAAGGCACCACTGCTTCCACTCAGTGGACCATTAATGATCCATCCCAACACAGTTCTAATAGCGTACGGGCCATTCCCGTGGCTGTTGATGACCTCCCATGGTTCCAGCAATTTGGGAGCGTTGGTTCCTATCAACAAATCAACGTTTGCTTTTATGTGTGGGATGTGAACATCTGACAGGTAAGACCATTTATCCAGCTCCTCAGTTGTTATTATGTTATTAGTGGTGACTGGCATTTTCCTTTGGCTCAGGACCTCTGGGAGACTATAAAAGTCATTGCCATCCAACCCAGCCACCTCCAAATCAGTGATGGAATAAGCTGGAACACAAGTCTCCTGGCCCATCGTGCTCAACAAAAAGCTGGTTCCTCTGCCTGTAACATTCAGCCTCTGCATGAGATCTTCGGAACAGAACGTGGCTGAGCTGCCAGGGTCCAGAAATGCATAAGTTTGTATAATGTGATTTCCCTTTGCAGACTTCACACTTACAGGAAGAATTGGAAGAGCACAGCCATCCTTACCGGCCCCTGTATGACCACATGTTTGGAAAGACGCTGGTTGTTTCTTTTGCTCTGGAGCTACTGGTTGCCTTCTGATGTGCATCACCGTGGGATGAGTTTGACCACAGACTTTGCATGTTAAGCGCCTCTCGCATTCACGACTCATGTGACCATCACATAAGCATGCAAAGCAAACTCCCTTTTCCCTCAAAAGTTGAATTTTCTCCTTGTGCCCTTTCCCATTAAATAGTTTACACTCCTCCAATGTGTGACTGTATGAACAACAAAGACATCCAACTCTAACTGACTTCACAAGCTCTGCCGGTGGCTCCTCCCCCCTTTCTGACGAGGTCATGGATGTTACAGTGGTGGCAACAATGTTTCCTTTCACCCTGTTTCCAGGATAAGACTTAAACCGAGTGAGAGTCTTTGTGCCGGCCGCAGCAAATACCGGATCCTGGATGTCGCCGAACAGAGGATAAGAAAGAATTTTAACATGACGCTCCACAAAGGCAACCAAGTCAGTAAAGTGAGCTCTCTGTTGTGTTCGTTCCATGATTCCATGAGCAGTGGATCTCCATTGCTCCCTCATTTTGTACGGCAGCTTTGCAAGAAAGGTTCTCATATTTGCAGGCATATCCAACTCTTGCATATACTCCAGCTCCCCCATTACATTACAACAGCCACGCAAAAACAAAGAATACTCTTGAAGTCCTTCAACATCTTCAGCCCTTATAGACTGCCAGGCTAGAACCTTTTCCATATAAGCATTAGCAATCGTATATTGATTTCCAAAATGTTCTTGCAGCAGGTTCTTAGCCACAACATAGCCGTGATCCGGAGCCAAGTGCTGGCAGCTACGTACCAGTTGTTGTGGCTGTCCTCTGGTAAATTGCTCCAGATAGAAAAGACAATCTGCTGCTCCTGTTTTATCCTCCACTCCTTGCTCGAATGCTTTCATGAATGCTCTGTACTGCAGAGGGTTCCCTTCAAACACAGGAATATCCCTTGGTGGCAGAGATCTTGTTATTTGCTGTTGCACCAAAGCAGCTGTAATTTCGTTTTGTCTGTGCATGATGGTAAGTATGCCTTCGGATCCACTTTGAGGTTGAGTGAATTGATGAGTGCTTTGAGGCTGAGTGAATTGATGGGTGATTTGAGGCTGAGTGAGTTGATGGGTGATTTGAGGCTGAGTGAATTGATGAGCGATGCCAGGTTGAGTGAATTGATGAGTGATGCCAGGTTGACTGATTTCCTTGTTTAATTGAAAGGTTGTCATTTGACCTTTAAGCTGGTGTGAATTTCCCATGATTTCCTGGTGGTCATGCATATTGTAGTGATGTTCAGAAGCCATTTTAAAACTTGAGCCACGTTCCTTTGGTCGCACATCAAGTAGTTTATTTGGATTTATTGAACACTGTTGTTGTTGTGTTGATTTCCACATTCCAAGCTGATATTCATTTGCCAAAGGATTTAAGACAATCACAGGCTCACTTTTCCCCTTTTCCTTTTCCAGGTGAGAACTCATTGCACCTTTGGATCTTGAACCAGTACTGCTCACCTCAGAGGATTGCAACACTGCCAACTTAGCATTTGTTGCAGCTATTTCCGCTTCCAAGTCAAGTTGTTCTCGTTTCCTCCTCAATTGTTGCTCTTGCTCCTCCAATGCATGCCTTTCCTTCAGGGCTGTAGCACGGGCAATAAGAGCAGCTTTATCAGCTTCAGCTATTATGCGTGCAGAAGCAGTGCTTGATCCTCCACTGGCTCTACTTCCTTTACTTGAACGTTTGCTTCCCACATTAGAAATGCTGTCATTTGGGCTGATGTCATCCACCACCAGCCCATATGCATGTGCATTGTTTTCATTGTTCGTGACATCACCATTTTGCTTGATACCAGCCTCATTTTTATTTGCAACACCAACAGTTTCTTGAATATTACCTTCATTGTTTGAAACCCACATTTCTGCATCACGAACACACTCATTTAAAGACAGCAATTTTGCTTTAAACCATATTTCATGTTTTTCTTGTTCATCACTTGGCATGAAACCCAACAACTGTTCATGTATAGATTTTGCATCATCACACACAACCCTTAATTCATACAAAGCATCACAAACCATTGTTTTGTCACGCTTTGTGATTCGATTTTTCATTGAGTCTCGTATATTGCTAGCTTTACTCAGCTTAGCCTTTCGTTCTGCTTGCAACCTTGAAAGCTTATCGGCAAGCGCCTTTTCAGTCATCACAACCTTTCGTCCACTCGCGGTTTCCATGGTTACAGCAGACGCCGTGTCAGTCAGTCAGTCCACAGTTCGCAACAACAAAGTTCACGCAAGGTCACTCACTTATTTGTTTCGTTTACCAATGCATTGGATTTATTCATTCCCCCCTAATTGTGTGCACACAGGTCAAATGGCCATTGTTGTGTAGCGCTATTCATACCCTCGGCATCTGCATCCGTGAGCTGGGCGCCATCGGTGATCAGCTGATCCGAGCGTGCTCCGCTCCCTCGCCGCTGCTGCGGTCTCCAGCCGAATCGCTGCCTACGCCTCCACAGCCGTAGCCGAAGTCCGCCGCCCGAATCGCTGCAGCCGTTCCTCCAGCCGAAGCCGAACTCCGCCGCCCGAATCGCTGCAGCCGTTCCTCCAGCCGAAGCCGAACTCCGCCGCCCGAATCGCTGCAGCCGTTCCTCCAGCCGAAGCCGAACTCCGCCCGTACCGCTGCGGTGGCTCCTCCGGCTTTTATCGAACCCGCCCGACTCGCTGCGGCTGCTCCTCCTCCTCCAGCTGATGCCGAACTCCGCCTCAGACCCAGACCCTGGCAACGGCAGCTCCTCCACTCGTCCTCCCACGATATGGCTTTCTCGGGCAGCAAAGGCCCACAGCTCCCACGCCAACAGTTTCCCAACGAGTCCAATGGGAACCAGGGTTTTGACAAATATAGCGGCCCTTTGTCACTATCGACGCACGCTGCGGTTTAAAGGGCTTTACGTGTGCCAATGTAAGTGTATGTGTATGCAGGTGTAGCCAAAGTGCATAACACAGCAACTGTCCAGTCAAAGCTTCTCTTTTTGTTGCAAATTTATTTATACAGCCGACTCGAATACTCACTAAACACAACAACACATTCTCTCTGTGGCATAACACGGCATGGCACGGTCAAAACCGTATGAGTTCCTCAGCGTGCGCACCTGCGCTGATTACCCACCTACATTTATCACTTCAGGCCAATTACCTGAACAGAAATCGCCACCTACTGGCACAAAATGTGTACAACATTACAAAACAAAGAAAATGACCGATTTGGCTCCTACATTATTGGTGTATTGAACTATGCATTTAATATGTTAATTATTTGTTGTTTATAAATGTCTGTAACTATGTTTAACTATGCCTGAAAGCACTGGCGCCGGAACCTATTAGGCCGCGAGGCCAATGGCCACCCCACTTTTCGAGGAAGGAAAAAAAAATCATATAAAATAAAATATTATATTATATAAAATTTATATAATATAAAATATATTGCATTGGTCATATAGTTCGTTCCTAAATAACTTCTTTTTTGTGTAATAAGTGTTGCTGGCCAGGCGGTGGTAGTAGGGGGGGGGGCCATCTGCTGGATGATTGAATCATGTTGGACTGCTTGATCGAGACGCTGTATCTAATTACGCTCACGCTCGTCTGTGAGCGACGCGCAGACGGGGGTATGGACTGGAGCTAACTGTCCTCCTGTAGCCTACTGCTATGGCTGACTGTTCCCATTTCAGGAGAGTCTGACCTGCATGCACCGTCAGACGCAGCGCAGTTCGTTTTTTTAGTTGAGAAAATGAAATATGACTTTGTGGTTGTGTCATCTGACCTCCGGCCGTATGTCTTGGACACTCGGGTGAAGAGAGGGGCTGAGCTGTCAACTGATCACCACCTGGTGGTGAGTTGGATCCGCTGGCAGGGGAGGAAGCTGGACGGACTTGGCAGACCCAAATGTGTTGTGAGGGTCTGCTGGGAATGTCTGGGAATGTCTCGACCGATGCAGTCAGGCCTGCATCGGTTGAACAGTATATTTGAACAATTGAGGTTTCACTTCATTTGCCGGCTATTTTTTGAGAATGTCTTTGAAAAGTGTGTGTACCTGCTGAATATAATTTGCGAGTAAATAGTTCATTTTTTATTTACACTAAACAGTTGTGGTCACTGAGTTAATATTTTAAGTTCATTAAGGTGAAAAAGAATAATTTACGTTAAAAAGTACTATTTTAAAAAAATATTTAAGTTCATCAGAGAGTAAAATTGATGGTTAAAACTTGATTTAAAGGGGAAGTCAAGACAACATTTAAAAACCATGTTTCACACATACTGTTAGTGTATATTTTGAAGTTTATTACAGAAACCCAATCTTGTTGTTCGTGAGTAAAGAAAGAGCTCAGGTTAGCCACCTCTCACTATAGTTTCATACACTAGAGAGGCGCTACACATACACCACGCATGACCCCCGGGAGGCCAGCGTTTTGCACATTGTATGTTGTACCTGCTCTGGTGGCTTTGCTGGGTTGGTGGCGTTTCCGCCCCTCACCTTCCAGCATTGCACACAGCTGCTGAGGGCTGTGTTACTAGCAGGTAATGCTAGTAACACAGCCCTCAGCAGCTGTGTGCAATGATGTTGAATGCTAATAACTGTTTTGTGTTTCTCTGTTTAGTGTTCACAGTATTATTGAAGGATTCAACTGGGTTGAGGTAGGGTTTCAGTCCCTCTTCAAGCTTAGTTGTATTTGTGCTAAACTAATAATCTTGTTGGTGAAGGTTGCGTGCCTGCCCCCTCTAGCCAACTTGGTATAGTGTTTCAAAGTGTTGGCGTTCCCGTCCCGGCGGCGTCACACTTTATGTTGTTTTTTTGTTTACTTGGCTACCTCTCCACCTGGTTCCGGATGGAGCATGCCTGTCACAGCTGTATGGCATCCCTGGAGCCTGAGGATTGCCATGACGTGTGTCCTGTCTTGGCGTGGATCACCTCTGCAGGAGGCCATCACCGACGAAGCCTGCATAAATTGCAGCATTATGCCGAGCTCAGTAAGACTGGCCGGGCTGGCCCAAATGGATCCACTATCCTGCCTGCCTTCATTCCAGCCTGAGAGGGTGGATTCCTGTCGAGGTGCTGCAAAGAAGCGGCCTGCCACACAGGACGGAGACGGTGTCCCCGCAGGAAAGCGGCGGAGGAAGGCAGACGACCAGCTCTCCTCTAAGGTTGACCGTATGGCTAGAGATATGGAGGAAATTAAGGCACTTCTTCTTAGCCTGCAGCCTGCTGGGGGATGACACATGCTGCTGTTGCGGCTGCTCAGGGAACACCGACGATGCTATCTCTATTGCATCTTCTAGCCAGTTTAATGGTTCCCAGGTTGGGTTGACGACTCTGACTACACCAGGCTCTCATTCTCACATTCTTCAGCCTCGGATTCACGGCGAGGATCTGATGACTCCTCCATGGGGGCAATCATCCGGGCTGCTGTGGCACGCCTGCAGCTTGATGCTCCGAGTCAAGGAAAAGCTCCTAGCGCTTTCCTGATTTTTTGAAGGGAGCTGCATTCCTGCTGGGGAGACATGTCAGCCCTCACCAGGCCTGGGTCAGATGAGCGAGCCTTAGCTGCCATGGAGGGTGCTGAGGCAGTTGGTCTTCTCCACATGCCAGCAGTGGAACCTGTGGTTGTGGTCCTGATGGTTTCTCCAGAGGAGGCAATGAAGTCGGACCCCAGGTGCCCTTCTGCCCAGTGTAAGGTCACTGATGACTACGTCTGCAGAGCTTACAACACGGCAGCGCGCATTAGCCGCCTTGGAAACACCCTCTCCCACTTCCTTTTGGCCCTCTCATCTTCCCTGCAGGATGCTCAGGTGGATGACTCCATCCGTGACAACTGCGATGCCTCACTGCAGACTTTTGCCTGTCAGTCGAGAGAGTTGGGTTGACTTATGTCGACGCTTGTCCAAACTCGTCATCACTTGTGGCTGGCCCAGTCACCCCTGACAGAGGCGACTCGTAGGGTCCTTCCCAGGGTGCCGACGGAACCTGGTGAGCTGTTTGGCTCTGCAGGCATTGAACCGCACAGCCGAAGCTGATGAGACCAGGTGGCGGCTTGCAGGCCTTCACAGGAGGGCGCCTACCTCCAGCAGGCCGAGAGCCTTTCCATCTGCTCCTCCACGTCCTCCACAGCTGCCTCCCCAGAGTGGTTGGCGGCCTTCGCGACGGGATCCTAAGAAGCCGGCAGGCAACATTCGCTCCACCGTGTGCCGCTCACCACATCAGCCCCAGGCCTCCAAGCCTGACCGCCGTCCTTCCGGTTGCTTCAGGGGCCGGGGGCAGCGGCGCTAGAGCCATGGGGCCGGTCGTCGGCTGCTTTTCCCAGCAGCAGCTCAGTCACTGGGCTGCCTGCTGTCCGGACCCCTGGGTAGTTTCCACCTTGACCCGGGGCTACGAATTGCAGTTCCGACGCCGGCCCCCGCGCATTCACGTGCCCAGGTGATCCAGGATACCAACCGTCTTCTGCTGCATGTGGCCCGACTGGGCCTCACTGTCAACATTGCAAAAAGTTGCCTGGTCCCCACTCAGCGGATTGCCTATTTGGGTCTGGATCTGGACTCGGTCGCCATGAAGGCCTATCTGTCGGAGAAACGTGTGAACAACATCCTCCAACTCCTCCCTTTCTTCAAGAGGGGCAGGCGGCTACCTTACATTCAGTTCCTGCAGCTCCTGGGACACTTCTTGTCCGGTTGCCACTGTTCTGGACTTTCTTCAGTCTCTCCTGGACGACGGCCGTGCACCTTCCACTTTGAAGGTGTATGTGGCAGCCATTTCATGGCAGCATGACTTGATAGACAATGCTGCTGTAGGTTGCCAGCGGCTGGCGTCTCTATTTTTAAGGGGGGCATTGAGGCTGCGGCCCTCGGTGTCCCCCAGGGTTCCAGCGTGGGACCTCTCCCTGGTGCTGAAGGCCCTGTCTTCTTCACCTTTTGAACCTATCGCCCAGGCTGACCTCAAGTCATTGAAGACAGCCTTTCTTCTGGCCATAACCTCAGTGAAACGGGTGGGGGAGTTGCCTGCTTTGTCTGTCAGCGAGTCCTGCCTGCATTGGGGGTAGGGATGGGAATTGATAAGATTTTTACGATTCCGATTCCATTATCGATATTGCTAATCGATTCGATTCTTTATCGATTCTCTTATCGATTCTAATTTGGCACTGCTCGGTGACATTCATCTACCCTGGCCTGGGGCATTTTACTTTTGCCTGCCTCGATGAAAGGAGAAGCTAGAGCAGGTAGTGAGCAGCTGGAGCGAGCGCTGTCAGCCTCCGAGCTAGCCAGGCTCTCTCTCTCCTCATGGTCATCTTCTATATGTAATGCACACGGCATTCGTTTAATAGCATAACGTTAGCGTTGCATGCTTTAAAAAGAAGCAAATAGGCAGTGGGAGCTACTTACCGGAGTTTCCTTCCGTATTAATCGCAGTGGCGATCACAGCTTGGCTACTGCAGCCGCTGCTGCCGGGTTGAGATGCGTCAGTCCGAAGCGTGTCAAAAACATGACACTCGTTCAAAAATATTGCATGCTTTGTGCGCAAATGTTTGTGCATATTGGTCGTATTCCCTCCCGACGCCGTTATCTCCACCTTGCAATGACTGCAAGTCGCTTTGTTGTCATTTTTTCTTGTGAAATGAAGCCATGCTTTAGAGCGTTTGAACCTAGTTGGTGCCATTGTTGTTTACGACTGCAACGCACGTGCGAAACCAGCGTAACTGAACCGCGCAGTCGTACTTGCTGAATCGAGCGTGCGTAACAAGCGTAAGTTACGTGACGTCATTCGTGCTGGTTGGAATCGATAAGAGAATCGTTAGATAAACTGCCAAACGATTCCATGGAATTGAAACACACGGAACCGGTTCTCTATAGGAACCGGTTCTCTATAGGAACCGGTTCTCGATTCCCATCCCTAATTGGGGGCCTGATGGTTCAGGGGTTACCCTGTGGCCTAATGTTGCGTTTCTGCCAAAGACCCTGCCCTGTGGCCATGTCAACCGCCCTATTCACCTGGCGCGGTTTGATCCCCCAGCGGCTGATGATGAGGTGCGTGCTTTGTGTCCTGTGCGGGACCTGGTTGCCTATATCAGTGCCACTGCACATCTGCGGCAGTTAGACCAGTTGTTTGTTTGCTATGGGGGTCATAACAGGGGTTGTGCCCTCTCCAAACAGCTCCTTTCTCATTGGGTTGTGGACACCATCTCTTGTGCTTACAAGGTCAATGGTCAAGCATTGCCGACGGGGGACAGATGCCACTCAACGCGGGGTGTCTCCACGTCCTGGGCTGCCCTGAGAGGCGTACCCCTGGATGACATCTGTGCTGCAGTCTCTTGGTCGCCGCCGGGTACGTTCCATCGGTTTTACCGGCGTAATGTTGCTGCTCCCCACCCGTTGGTCGTGGTCCTTTGCCCTGGGTCTTCAACCTCTCATCAATGAGGTGGGTTATGGGATTCTTCATGACACTGTTGGTATATGTTATCCAGTGCTAAAAGCAACGCCTCTGGCGGTCAGTAGGGACGAAATAGAACGAAAAGTTACAGTTGTAACTACGGTTCTATGAGTCCCGGATGACCGCCAAAGCGCTCTGTTACTCAGAATCCTTGCGCGTTTGCGAGAAGATTTTGGGAGCCGATTGTCTGCTGACACCGGAAGATATAGCCTCCCGGGGGTCATGCAGGAGTCACAGGTGACGTTGTTGTTGTTTGTACTCGACATGCGCTACCGCATGTGTTTTGTTAATAAAATACATTTTCCTTTATTGTTTGAAATCCCTTTTAATTTTCCTTTGTTTTAGGTATTTAGGTACAATATTATTAACAAAATAAAACATTTTTTTTATTTTATTTACCCCATCTCTGCCTCATCAGTCTTGAATCTGTGTCCTTGAGTAAATTTGGTTTCCATATCCTGGGGTGCAAGTCCCCAGGTGGCGTTGTTGACCCCTAAGTTAGTTTCCTCAGTTATCTTTATTTCCCCCCCTTATTTACATTTAAAACCACTCCGAACTTCGCCACACTTATCTCAGAGACTATGACCATTCTCCATGGCAATCCTTGCTCTGGTTATTACGGTGCTGATCAGAAAGCTCTGACTATGTGTTATTGGCCAAGCATCAGAGTTTTTTTTATAACAGGAAAACAGGAAATGCTTTCAACTTTAAGGGCTCATCTTTCACATTATATATAATACTGACTAATGAATGAACTACCAAATAGGCGAATGAGTCATTTGCTTTATTATACAATCTTCAAATCAATCATCTTAAAGGAACAGTGTATAATATTTTAAGTAATTTATTAGCTAAAATCAATATCTTCATTCATAAATAGGTCCTCATAAGTGTATTATTACCTCTGCCAATGATCTGATTTATAGTCATAAGCAAAGAATTTCTTATTTGTATTTACATTGGAGGGGTAAGTTCTCAGGAGGCGTCCATGTCCTTCCGCCATTTTGAAGACTGAAACCGCCGAGGAGGGACAAAAGGCCTAGTGGGTCCGCAGAGTAACTGCATGGGGTCCCCCAAACTTTTTTCCTCCAAAAGGTTAAATATGTCCAAAAATACACCTTAACATGAATACAACCTATATTAAGCAAATATAAATATTCCTGTTTGTTACATATTATGTTGAGAAATTGATGTAAAACAAGATATGAATCATAGTGAAGTCTTTTTTTAGGGAGAATTTTAACAGGCAAAGCAGCAGAGGTTGACGGCTCATCAAAGGTTAAACTTCAATATTGTAGCATGTTTAATATGCATATTAGAGGAGGTATTTTTATGGGCCTGTTGGTGTTTATGTAACATCCTTGCAGTTCCAGAAACCAGACTCTTTGCAAACATCATTTCTGTCTGCTCTGCAAACACAGTTTGGAACACTGGCCTGTCATATTCTGCATCTTGTGTGGAAAATCCATCAGCTGCAGCAGGAACACAAAAGACTGGAACCTTCCTCTAGTAATTCACAGTGACATCTCTTATGTGAATATGTAATGGCATAAGGAGGACATGGATTTATGAACATGCCGCTTCGTGAAATGATTCCGGTTTGAATCGGCTTCTCCTTTCCAGTCTGCCGTGTTTTTCTCTCTCTTTGAGCTCTCAGGAGAACATTCATTACAATTCACATTCTGAATAACTTGTTATAACTAACTAAGAGTCACCGCAGGGCTTCGTGTTGACTTTGACCTCATTAATGCCGATCCTGGGTCACTTAACTTCACCAAGGCGTCATCGAGCCAGACTTCACGCTGCATTAGTCCTGCATTAAAGGAACACAATGCAAGATTGAGAGCATTTCCATTGCCTCTCAATGGCCCTGAACATGGCGGTGCCTGAGCCATGTTGCCTTGTATGCTAATGGTGCTATCAGTGCTAACAGTACAAACTACGGCAACCGTGCTGATGAGGGTGGGTTTTATGCTTTCGCTATGGCGCTCATGGCCAGGACGCCGTTATCCGCTCAAATGGCTTTGACTGGCCAGCTAGTGAACCACACAATGATAAGCGCTGATAACAATACACACAGAGCTCTGGGAGCTGTGCTTTGTGTTTACTGATTTACTCTGTGGACTTCTGCTGTTAATAATTAACATTAATGACATCAACATGTGACTCACTTGTGAGTGCACATTACTCGCCTTGTCTTCAATCTACCCAAATTCTCCCATGTGACCCCCCTCCTCCGTGACCTCCACTGGCTCCCTGTTGCAGAACGCATACAATTCAAGACGATGGCCATCAATGGAACGGCACCCATCTACCTTCAAACACTGGTCTAACCACAAAGCGAGCACTTCGCTCCTCTACTTCAGCTGGCCGGCTGGTACCACCATCGCTAAAACCAAACAAATGTCGCTCAGCAAATTGCAGACTCTATCCATTCTCTGTTGCCATCTTCCGCAAAAGTGAGTCTGCATAGCATGACTCACCCCCCCCCCCCCCCCCAAAAAAAAATTATTGTCTATTTTTGTCTTACTTTATTGACAATGATATGTTGTGGTTTCTTTCTTTCGAAAAATGTAGTTATTGTAAGTCGCTTTGGACAAAAGCGTCTGCTAAATGGCCTAAATATGAATGTAAACGTAAGAAGGCCCTACACAGAGTGGTCAAAGCTGCAGGAAAGATAATTGGGATCAGCCTCCCAGAGATCGCAACTGTATACACCTACCGCTGCATGTGTCGTGTGAAGAACATCCACAAGGACCAGCTACACCCAGCACACCACCTCTTTCAATGACTGCTCTCTGGGAGGAGATACAGGTTCATCAGGGCATAGATGGCCAACAGCCTATACCGCCATGCAGTTGGGTTGCTGAATGGACAATCTGCCCCCCCACTCCCCACCCTACACTCCTCTGTGATTTAGTTGGGGTGTAACGAAACATTTTCAAAGTAATGCGATACGTATCATTTTCTATGGTTCCGATACGATTCAAGGATGATATTTGGCTTTCTAGAACGATAAGATAGGATTCAATTAATTGAAATCGATACAGCAACTCTTTTTTGACAAACATTCAACCAGTGTTACTGTGAAAAAACTACCTGAATGGATACTGGACAGTGCAGGTGAGGATTCCTAGAAGTATTTCTTGTCAGGGAATCAACAGGGGTAAAATAAATATGGATATAAAACACGTAAACAACGATTAATGGCAAATAAATTCAGTGGTTCAGTAGTGCTTTTTTTAATGTTTCTGAACCAAGCCAGGCTCTGGCCATACTCTTTGCAGTAAATGGATAATGTTGGCCCGCCAGTGGCGATCCGGACACTGGATCAGATGACCGGTTCCCAAAACCGCATGTGCGCCCAAAAATGGTCGCACTCTGGAGCCCTGGTAATATCGATTCAAACGATTATTACGTTGCAAATCTATTTTATATCGATATTTGTCCCCAGTTAAGGACAACTTGCCAAGCACCTATCAATGTAGTTGGATCGGAGGAATAAAAATGGATACATCGATATAGTAGATGAATCGTTACACCCCTACTATCTTGGAAAGATGAAGTCTGAAGTTCAGTCACATTGTACTGTGAGCAGATGAAAACACTTCAGAAAGACAGATGAGCTCCAGCTGAGAGATTTGTTTCAGTGATGAATGAGAGCCTGAACGAGCTTCATTCATCATCTCGGTGTGAGTGCGTATGTCCTTGTGTTGTGTTGGATTACATAAATAGAGGAGCTTCTCTATGATGACCACAATTGGACTAGATAAAAAAAAAAAAACGATTGATCACACACAACCCATCCTGCCAAATGTGAATACCAACCGCGTCACTCCCTTAAAACAGTAAAACCGTGTGATGAAAACATGGTAAACACCTTCAATAAGTACTGCTAAGAATCCTCAACCAAGCAACGTCTTCCTGTGTGTGTGTGTGGGGGGGCATTTAGTGAACAGTAAACTCACCAAGTCAAAAAGGAAGTGGGTGAACTCCAGTGATAAATCCTTCAAATGACAAGTGAGTGCTTTGAATGACTACAGCTGATTGGGTGAAAAATAGACTGCTCAAAAAAATAAAGGGAACACCTAAAGACAACATGCTAGTTCTCAATGAATAACATATTCCAGTTGGAAATCTTTATTACAAAATGCAATGCGTTGACAACAAAACAACATAAGGATAATTAATTAAATCAAAATCCTCATCTTATGGAGGTCTTGATTCAGAATCATACCTCAAATCAAAGTGGAAAGGCTGATCAAACTTTTGTGGAGATTTGTCAAGACATGTCGATATGATCCTCAGGAGTGCGTGTGGCCTCCACGTACCTGTATGCACTCCCTACAACGCCTGGGCATGCTCCTGATGAGACGACGGATGGTCTCCTGAGGGATCTCCTCCCAGACCTGGACCAGAGCAGCAGTCAACCCCTGGACAGTCTGTGGTGCGACATGGCGTTGGTGGAAGAACGAGACATGATGTCCCAGATGTGCTCTATAGGATTCAGGTCTGGGGAACGGGCAGGCCAGTCCATAACATCAATGCAGGAACTGCTGACACACTCCAGCCACATGAGGCCTAGCATTGTCATGCATTAGAAGGAACCTAGGGCCCACTGCACCAGCATATGGTCTCACAATGGGTCTGAGGATCTCATCCCGGTACCTAATGGCAGTCAGGGTACCTCCGGCAAGCACATGGAGGGCTGTGTGACCTTCCAAAGAAATGCCTCCCCAGACCATCACTGACCCACGGCCAAACCGGTCATACTGGAGGATGTTGCAGCAGCAGAACGTTCTCCGTGGCGTCACCAGACCCTGTCACGTCGGTCACATGTGCTCAGGGTGAACCTGCTCTCATCCGTGAAGAGCACAGGTCGCCAATGGCGAATCTGCCAATCTCTGTGATCTCTAGCAAATGCCAATCACATTACAAGGTGTTGGGTTGTAATCACAGGCCCTATTTGTGGACGTCAGACCCTCAAACCACTCTCATGGACGGTTTGAGTTGAAACTTGAACATCAGTGGCCTGCTGGAGGTCATTTTGTAGGGCTCTGGCAGCGCTCCTTCTGTTCCTCCGTGCACAAAGGAGCAGATATCGGTCCTGCTGTTGGGTTGTTGTCCTTCTTCGGCCCCCTCCACGTCTCCTGGTGTACCGGCCTGTCTCCTGGAATCTCCTCCATGCTCTTGACACTGTGCTGGGGGGACACAGCAAACCTTCTTGCCACAGTACACATTGATGTGCCATCCACAATCTTTTCATAAACGTAGGTTTCCTTGGCTAAAGTTTTTTTTTTCAATTACCAGCATTATGTTTACCTTTCATAGCATGTGCAGTTTGGCCCATCTAAAGCATTAGAATGGTGGCGATTGGGAGGGTCTGTGTTTGCTTGGCCTCAGACATTTACCAAATATTAAATTGTGCACGAAATGTCAAACTTTCAGAGTTTTTGTTAAATAATTCTCTCCACTCAAGTGTTTTTCATGTTTATTCTTTGTCTATCTCACTTGATTGTAAAGCACTTAGTGCTGCATTTCCTGTCTGAAAAGTGCTTTAGCAATAAAGTTTATTATTCACCGGGATGTATTGAGTCACACACATGAATGTGTGAGTGAGTGTGTGGAACTCTTTGTCTGTCCACGGCTAATCTCGCATTTTGCTCCACCAAACTATAATATTTTGGGTGCCAATTCATGGCCGCATGCTCAGGAACTTCTGATGGTTGTGGTGATTTGCACCTTAAAACACCCTTTATCATCTACAAGTGAGACACAGTTGGAGAAAACGGTATCCCCAGATTAATTTGTGTGTTTGGCTACAGGTAACAGAGCGACAGAGCTAAGTACATGGCACAGTACTTAGCAAGTACAGTAAACAGTTTCTCATCTTTATTGTTTTGGATTGAAGCTCAAATAAATGCTTCAAATAGGGGTTATGCCGGCGAGATGGAGCTGAGACATGCAGGTCAGGGGACCGCGCTGAGCTCAAGTGCATCCAAAAGCAGCTAAAGAGGCTGAGGGAGAACAAGGATGACTACAGGAACAAACTGAAGGAGAAACTGCAGAGGCACAAGGGTGTCTGGAATGGGATTAGAGAAGAAGAAGATTCCAAAGAGGAAGTGGATGTGTAGCTACGGGGAATTTAAAGCGGGCTAATTAGCGAAACCAGCTTTGACTCGGGCCCCCCCCTTCCCCCAGTGGCCCTCCAACGTCACCTGGGACCTATGACCCCTCTCATCCTCTCCTCCAGACTTGTGTTGGCACACCTGAGACCGCTAGTGCTATTATCACTCGATCCTCTGCAGTTTGCCCATCGGGCCCATATTGGTGTGGATGATGCAATCATACATCTGCTGCAGAGGGCATATGGATTCCTGGATAGACCCAACCGTATGGTGTGGATCATGTCCCCATCCCCAGCGTAACTAATCAATTTTTACAACACAAACTGGCTCATTTAGAGCTGTGGTCTACGATTCAAAAGGTTTGAAAAAAGCACCCCACACACACACACACACACACACACACACACACACACATCCCTCCCCTCTGTGCTCCTCCGAGCTCGTATCGTTCTCCCCTCGCAGCCTCCCGTCTCCCTCTTATTTTACGAAAATAGTTCACCGAAATGTGTTTCTGAAAACATTTTAGGTGAGAAATAAGTTATGCAGTTGCTGAATCTGTCTTTATTTTAGATCGACAACGGTCAGTTTAAAAGATTATCGAGAGCTTGCGGGCGGCGGCGCCGTCTCTCGAAACTTGCCGCGACGCAAAGGCATTGCATGGCTTCTTACATAGAAAATGAATGGGAACATCCCCTCCATGTATGAACAGGACGCCGTTTAGTTTCCCGGTGTGTCCGGGACTTCCACAACATGTACAAAGCAGTAATAGTGTTTATAACGGCCATGAATGATGACACATTATCGGTGTAAATGCAGCGGGTGCCAGTCAGATTTCTCTCTCACCCAGACTGCAGTTCGTCCCCGATCCCAAACTGCTTGGCGATCGCTCGCCACAATCCCCCCCATGTGGACCGCATGGCTACTATTCGATGAATTTTGGCCCAATTGACAAATCTTTCAAATCGTAGACCAGGGCCCGGTTTCCCGATAACGTCCAGTCTTAGCGCGCTACGAAGACTCCTACGTTATGACTTACCAAAGTTGTTTACCTCTATAGTCGTGGTTCCCGAATGGTGTCTTAGGAGTCTTCTTAAGAAACACTCCTTACGTCGTATGTACACGGCGCTGTCCAGAAAGAAAGTGCTGAAATCGATTGCTCAGAGTTCGATTTTCCATTTCATGCAGCATTTCATGCGCAGGTGCATGACAGCACTATATTATAAAATGTAGGCTATTGCAGTGTTGAATAAAACATTGCTAGAAATCCTTCTAGGCCTAAACATTTATTTAACCATGGTCGAACATACTACCATAGCCTATACTGATTTAAAAAAAAGTATATAAAATATAGAAACAGCGGAGGAGATTAAGCCAAGTACATCCTTGCATGCGTATTTGGTGCCGTTGTAGTCCAAATTTATGCAATATAGCCGCGTCGGTCAATATATCCATGGGATTGAAGTTGATCCGTATTAAATTATAAAATGGTAAATGGTAAATGGCCTCATTTATATAGCACTTTTCTCCAAAGCACTTTACAGGAATGACTGACATTCACCCATTCACTCACACATTCACACACTGACGGCGGAGTCAACCATGCAGGTTTTAGTTGGAAATTATGTATTCCAACTAAACGGCTCCGAGGACGGCGACGTCTTTGGTTCAGCACGAGGATGCGTTGTATCGCTGCCATAGTTTTGCCACCGTTCAAAACTGTCACCGGCGTCCATTTATGACATGCCTTGACATTGACTAGGCATAATGGGCTGATTAAATGACACTATGACGCTACTTCTGAGGTTGAGGTAAAGCTTAGCCTTGTGATGAAATGCATGCGCATTTTATTTCTATTTTCTTCATGAATGACTTAAAACCATCAGTGAAACACAACACTGGCAATGTGCAGCGCAACAGGGATTTCTGGGTTACTGTACAGTGGCGGCGACTAGCGTCAGGAGCGTAAACATCACTACGGTAGAGCTAAAAAGGCTCTAAGAGCGCTCCAGACCACCCTTACCAACGTATGATGTACGAAAGAGATTCGTAGCAAAAAACGTTTCGGGAAACACGTGAAATGTTAAGTAGGAACTCTAAGTAGGGGTTACGAATGACGTAGCGTTAAGAAGGCTTTAAGAAGGCTTTGGGAAACCGGGCCCAGAGCTTTAAATGAGAAATCCTGTCATTTTGGTCCCCTTTTCGTTGTCCCCAGGGTCATCCCGACTTATTAGAAGCAAAAAAACAGACACAAATTGACGTTGCCTAGCCCGAGATGTGTACCTGCCTGCCAGCCTTCCAGAATAGCTCCAATGCTAACCCATAGGGGCAAGTTTTATCTGCTTTTCTGGGCCTCAGAAAATAATTCCAAGACCTATGCAAGACAAGTTGGGTCCTTACGAGACACGACAGCAGCATTAGCAATAGATTGCCAAGTGCGCGCTCGTCCCTCCCACTCACCGCAGACACTAAAACGTTTTCCTCGTAGATTTTGTATCCATAAAAGAAATGATCGAGCAGTGCAGTCCATAATAAATCCATGAAGCTATTATGTCCATATGTATTACTATGTTACAACATAGCAACGATTGCTTACAGCTAAACACCAGCCCGTAGCCAAAACAATGCAAGTCTCGTGCAAGTTCCCGTCTGCCGTCCTCACTCTGGAGCTGTTTTCAAGCCATTGAGGACGTCAGTATGGACATAACAGCTTCATGGATTTATTATCGACATGGCTACAGGGTGATTTGAGGTGAGTAACTCCATGCAAAAAAACATATTTATGTCGTTTCGCCACACTGTTTGAGCTAAATGAGCGTTGTCGTGTCTCCTAAGGACCCTGTGTTGCATTGGTCTTGGAATTGTTTTCTGAGGTAAAGCAGTAAAGCAGATAACACTTGCCCCTATGTGTTAGCATTGGAGCGATTCTGGAAGGCTGCCAGATAGGTACACATCTCGGGCTAGGTCAAGTCAATTTTGGTCTGGTTTTTTGCTTCTAATAAGTCAGGATGATCCTAGGGACAACGAAAATGGGGTAAAAAATGACCGGATTTCTCTTTTAAGACATAACGGGCCCTAGTTTCGTAGACCAGGTGCAGTCAGCTTTCAGCACACCTGCGCCGTGCCGACGGGGTGTGTCCGCCTGGACTTTGCAAGTTTCGTGCACCGCGCAGGTGGGAAAGAGGGAAAGAGGGAGGAGAAGAAGGCGTGAGTGGGAGACGAGGCGTGGACTGGGATTAATACAGCCGATTCAGATCTTCACCAATCAAATGAGCTCCTCTCCTCTCCTTTAATGCGTTAGGGGAGATTCAGTGCAAATTCCGTCACTTGACAACCCGATGACAGAAGCAGCGCCGCTGCTCCCACCACGCTCATCACGCGCTGTGCGCGCGTATCATAATAATAACAATGCCGATATTATAAAAAACAGGAGAGAGAGAGGGAGATGTTTTGGTCCGAGAGGCTGAGTTTCCGTTACGCGTGCAATCCGCCTTTGATCTGACGGCAGATGTGACGGGACAATCTATATAGATATAAATTCACGTGTTGATTCAATTAGTTGCATTAAATAGTGTTTGTTGTGATTATTTATTGCATTTAAATGTGCCTGGAACTGTGGAAACCTGCCTGTGAGATCTCGGTGACGTGTGCGCACTGCGCGCCGTCAGCCAAACTTCCACTCCGCCAGCTGTGATTCGCATTGAATGAATGGACTTTATTTACGCCTTGCGCCGAAAGTAGACCAGGTTGGAGCTGGCGAGCTTTCAGCACAGTCTCGGCGAGGCTTTTTGCCACGAAACTTCCGCTACGCCAAGCTGAATCTGTGACGCCTCCCCCTGCTGCGCCACCACACCCATCATGGCGCAGGCGATCCACCAAACTGACGGTGCGCAAGGCTGCGCGGGTCGATACTTGCATTGCGCCGGCTCCGCCACCCTGCGCCGCCCTGCGCTGCGCCACGAAACTAGGGCCCAACATCTTAAACCTTGTGTCCCCACATCTGAGTGTTTCCCTGTTTATTTTATTTATTTATTTATTTATTTGATAGGGACAATGCTCATAAATCAACAGACAAGTTACTTGCTGTAAACAAGCCAGAGTTAGCTACAAGTGCTAATTTCCATCTGTTGTCTCTAGCCAGATCTTAAAAGGCACCCTAAAATGCAAAAGTTGACACAAAATACAGTAGCAATTTAAAAAATACAGCAGCAATTTTAAAAGATATGAGCATACCCTCAAACACACACAGATATTGCTCACCTCATCTAACCCTCCACTTACAGTACAAAGTAAGAATACAGTAGCCTATAAATACAGAAAGAAAAGAGAAAAGAAAAGTATGTTCATGGACAAGTATTTGATGTATGGTTACCATTGTAATTGTCCCTAATCCAGGTTTTGAGCTGCTTTTTGGAAAGACTATTACACTCCCTTAACTCATTGGGCAGGCTATTCCAAAAAGGTGTGGCTTTGACAAAAAAGGCTGTGTTTCCAATCCTACTTTTTCTATATTGAACTATGCAGTCCCCTCTGGTGGTTTCTCTAGTTACTCTAGTTAAAATGCTTGTTTATTTTTTAGCATGCACGTAGAGGACTGTGTCATCTGCGTACATGTGTTAATGTACAGATGGACAACAGTGGGCAGGTCATTTATATAGAGACTGAACAGAAGGGGGCCCGGTATAGATCCTTGAGGGACACCTATTTTACAGTTTAGGTATGTAGACTGAGTGTTGTTAATGCGTGTGCTTTGTTTTCTGTCAGTTAAATACGATTTCATCTATTTGAATGCATCCCCAGAAAAATTAAAATAGGATAGTTTATAGTATCGTTTTTTGCAGTTGCACTGTTGAATGAAGGGGAAAGGAGTTCAACCATGTCACCAGCCCAGTGTTGATATGGACAGTTATGGGCAGGTCAGACAAAAAAAAAAAAAAAAAACCTGACCTAACCAGTTATCACCACTCCCAAACTCACAGCCGTCCCTCATGCTATGTGAAACCCCGTTAGTGAGCTGACATGATGATACCCGGGTGTGACGTCTACCTTCTGCCTGCACAGCAAGGAAACACTGACTGTGCCGTTATTACGATGAGAGCTTTAATGGCACAAACAGCTAGGAGGAACACTCACGTCCCTCTGGAGCTGTGAAAAAACAACATCTAACTTTCATCTCACTACTGTTTACATCCACACTCTCCAAAGATAATGTGCAGTCATTTTAATACCTCAGCATATTTGTTTCATGATGAAAACAAATGTCTCATCATCTCCAGATATGAAGCGTTGTGGTTTCACGCTGTTATTACTCATTACATTATCATTACAAGATAACAGTTTGATATGATCATATTGTTTCTTCATCGTTATTTTTGCACCAAGGAAATTATGATGAACTTCCCACAAAATGGTTTGTTATATTGCTCTGATAATCTGGCAGATCTTCACCATGAATGAATGTCCAGGCCCCCCCCAACCGATGTCTCCACAACCAACAGCTCACGATGCCCACACTTTAGCTCTGCAGGAGAAAAAAGGCCCACGGGGTGGTGTTTGATCTTTGAGTCAGAACTGCCTCAACTCCCACGTCAGAAGCATTCACCTCCACCAACAACTGACATGTCGGATCAGGGTGAATCAAAATTAGAGCAGAAGTAAAAATGAGTCACCAAACGCTTGGTTGCCTCAGGAGACCGCATGAAGGTGACGAAAGGGGAGCTTACGCCGGGTTCACACCGGCCGCGGCGCGCCGACGAAAATCGCGTATTTCTCCGCGATGGTCCACAAGCGCTTCTGCTCAGCTGTTGTTCATTCAGAGCTATTTTTTTTTCATTATGGAGTAAATAACCCCATAAAATTAATACACCATGTTTCTGTAACCAAGAAGTTTGAACACTTCTTGTATTTATCCGTTCCGAGAGAGAGAGAGTGAGAGAGAGAGAGAGAGAGAGAGAGAGAGAGTGAGTGAGTGTATGGTAGTGCAGATATACGTTGAAATACACATATTTGTTTATCTACTCTTCACATTTATTAAATGTATTGTCTCTTCCTGTTTCCCAGTGCAAGATACACAAATATGATCACATTTGTCAATCACGGTATTTTATTTTGAAAATTGCTTTTATTTTGAAAATTGACCGGATTGTCTCGTGTTTCTTTGTGTGATTTCCTGCCAGAATTGATGCGTTCGCTCGTGGAACACGCAAAAAATAGAGCAGACGCTGAAACGATCGCTTCACGGCGCCGGACGGCCGCGCCTATTCGCGGCGCTCCGCGTCTGGTGTGAACTACACTATCGCTTAACAGGGGCGCTGAAAGGAAGCGGGCTCCACTACGCGCCTATTCGCGGCGCTTCCGCGGCCGGTGTTAACCAGGCGTTAGCCTCACCATACGGCTGTCTTGATGAACTTTCTGCAGAAATTGACAAAGCCCAGAAATCTTTGCAGCAGCTCCTTACGATTCTTAGGTTCCAACCACTCACTCACCGCTTAATAACGATGTGGATGCATTTCCATTGTGGTTTCTTGAAAGCCTTCAGAGGACGCAGCCTTTGAGGGTCGTCTGGTTGAGACCACATTTTATAGAATTGTTTTAAAATGATGAATTGCTTTGAACAACGGACTTACGCTACTTCAACACACACACACACACACACACACACACACACACACACACACACACACACACACACACATACACACACAGGGATTAAACTGAAAGAAAAACAGGTAAATCCAGACCAGTTTCTCCCAGTGTTCCCAGTTTAAAGCTGCAGAAAACAGTGGACAGAAAAGTTGTGAATGGTGTTTAAAAAGATGGACACTTACAAATAACTCAGCTCCTTCAGGCTGTCGAAGCATAAACCTGACAGCTATATCTACTGCTGCTTTGTACACGTCGTGGACGTCCCAGGTACACCGGGTAATCAAACAGCGTCCTTGCTGGCTTGATAACATCACCCAGAGGTGCTTGGTGAATTTCACTGAGCTGTATTCACTTAATAGCAAGACACACATCGGCTGGTTTACTGCTGTGATTTAATTGCAATAAATGGATACGTAATGACAACAATTTGTAAAAAGTCAGGAGTCATGCTTTATTTGTCTGCAAGACGACAAATAATAGGAATTTGGATCGATCGGAGGTATGTCTTGGCACTTAAAGATAGTACAGTTTCTTTCCAAAGTTTTGGAAAACAATTGTACTTGTTCAATTGATGTCTTTCCTAGACACGCATTGCATTCTGGAGGTGTTCCAGTCTTGTTGCACAGTACTGAGACTGCAAGTTTTTAATTATATATTTATGGCCACTGACTCTGGTGACTCACTTGTTCTTGTACTGTTAGATCTCACTGCTGCTTTCGACACAGTGGATCATAACATTCTGCTTTCCCACCTAGAGCACTGGGTTGGCATTAAAGTTTCAGCTCTGCCTTGCGGGGTGCCCCAGGGCACAATTATTGGGCCAATTTTATTTATGTTGTATTTGCTCCCCCTAGGATCTATACTTAGAAAACATGGCGTCTCCTTCCACTGTTACACGGATGACACTCAAATTTACCTGTCTTTAAAAACGAAATAATCCTTAGTCCATAAAACCTTTGTTAGCATGTCTTGAAGGTGTCAAAACATGGCTGGCCTTAAACTTTCTAAATTTGAATGAGAGTAAAACCGAAGTTCTGGTGTTTGGTCCCAGTAATGTCCATGTGTTTTCTCCTGGTGATTTGGGCCCCCTTGAACTGTTTGTGAAGCCAACTGTCACCAATCTACGGGTGAAAATTGACTGTAACCTCAAAATGGACAAACAGATAAATGTTGTAGTGGGTAAGAGCTTTTTCCAGCTTAGGAGGCAGTCCAAGTTCAAACCTTTTTTATCTCGTAGTGTTTTTGAATTCTCGTCTTGATTATTGTAATGCCTTGTATGTTGGCGTCAGCCAGGCCTCCCTCTCTCGCTTGCAGTTAGTCCAGAACGCTGCTGCTCGTCTGCTAACGGGTACTCATAATCAAGAGCTCGTAATTTCCCCTGTACGTTAAGATTGTTTTAAGATTCGGCTGTTTGCTTTTAAGTGCCTGAATGGCTTGGCACCATTATACCTCTTGGACCTGCTGGAACCTTATGTTCCTTCAAGGTAGCCCCCCACTCTGCAGGTGTTTAATAATTATTTTAATAATTTAAATCACGCCTCAAGACACATTTATTTTCTTTGGCTTTTTGACATAGCTTTGAGAGACTTGTGTTTTTTATGTGACATATTGATTTTTAACCAACTCCTACCAGTGTCACATATAATCTACTCTCTCCCAGTGATACGACACAAAACGTAATCCTTGCAGGGGGAAAAAAACACACACACACAATTGTATCCATATCTTAATACATATTTATTCCAAGTAAATATGAAATATTGGCATTACATGTAAACATAATATGTAAAATCTCAAATCTTACCACAGTCTCCATTATAAAAACATATTTTCAGTTGAACGGTGGAGAAAATCTCATGTTAAACTGCATAATACTGTATTGACATTTCTCACAGCCATGTCTTTAAAGTGCATTTATAATGCTACACACTGAATAATTTTAGCAGTGTTCAACCAAGAGCAGACTTTGCCATCACCTGGAAACAATCAACCAAGTCAAACCAAAATCTTCCTAATAGGTCACTGCATGAGATATGTGAGTATAGTGTATGTGTACAGATGTTTTTCACAACAAATACAGACAAATGGAGGTCTGCAAAACTCTCCTTTACAAAAACCTTCATTGTTAGTGGCAAAGATCTTGGTTGGAATCTATCAGTATGGTGACAGAAATGTATCTAAGGTTGAATAACAATACATAACTTTTGCTTTAATAAAACAATCCACCCTCAGGAAACAATGACAAGTCAATGATTTTCGGTGAGAGGGAATACAAAGTCAAAACCAAAAACTCTGGTTAAGGCTGCATCATATGGTATCAATATGGTACTACAAACAGGGAAACATCTGTTGAATCATATGCCATTTGAACATCCATTGGTTTAAAATAGAGCAACTCTTGAACACTGAACACCTTAGGTGCCTGGGATGGCTTGTACAAAACCTTAAATGCATGGAAATGTTTGTCAAAACAAATGGTTAATATAATTAATTAATAATAGTTAATAACCCTAACCCACTTGAGCCAATAAGTACAACTTGCTCATCTTTCACTACAATAGTGCTGATCTTACAAAATACTGGCAACTTCTCATTAATCTCAAAACACACTACTAAACCAGGGCGATATTCAGAACCATAGTGCTTTACCCATTTCACCAAATGAACATTGAGTCATCTATTAACTAGTGCAGCAGCCTGGCCCTAACCTCAGCAACACGTGGGCTCTCCTGGACTTGACCAATATCTATGTTTTAAATGGTTGTCTGAATGAAGGTGTACATGTTGTGGAGCATCTGGTTGTACATGGTACCAAATACAAAGTGTGCTTTAAAGAGTTCGTCAAAAGCTCCTAGGGTACTGGTCGACTTGCACGGTATGACCTGTTTGTCCAGAATAATGAAGAACTCATGGATGGTGCTCCTCTTCATCCCAACAGCAAGAAGATACGGTTGAGTGATTGCATCAACATGTTCTTGAAGACTGGTTCCACTCTGAGGATAAAGAAGAAGTCAAAATTAAAAGTTGAAAATCAGAGGTTTCAAACAGCCCCATTCTCTTATTGCCATCTGTAAAGATAATCCTCATAAGCACATAACACAAACCTTCTTGAACACGACAAGATGTTTCTCAGCTTGGGCTGCAGACACCTTGCCTGGTCTTCTCCGGCCTTGGGCTGAAGGAGGTATCAGGTGGATAATGGATGCAAGATCGCTGAATAAAACAGGAAAAGAAATCAACCCCCTAAAAAAAGAAAAAAAAGAAACCCAAAAAACCACACTACCATGGGCAAGAGTGTAAAAAAAAAAAAACGATGAACACACCAACACGCTTAGTTCCTTTAGCTTTACCAACGGTGTGTAACTGACAGTGTCATACTGGGTACATCTTACCAGAATTAAAGAATTCCTCAAGGCTTGGCTATTTGAACTCGACATACTGTATTTCTGTGTATTGTAGATTCTGGTTTTGATCAACATGATGGTATCTGCAAAGACAGCAAACTGAAATCAACATTATGATCCACAACACCAGTACAAGCTGACAACCAGCTTTAAAAATCACAAACACAATTCAATTTTATATCAAGTACATCAACTTATTACTTACCACCAGAGCACCACAGTACATTCTGAAAGAAAAAAAAATGAAAATATGTAAACCTGATATTCTCAGAGCAAATTAAAACACATGAAAGATGAATAACATAGCCTACTGTTTTAAAATAGTTTTTCCACAGAAAACGTGTCATCATGTAAACGCGTCACTCATCTACTGTTTGGACCAGAGTGAAAACACACGTGTCTGAACACGAACCGAGTGCTGCGCACCATGCGAAAGCAGCTTAAACCAGCCTTGCAGCGCTGCTGCTCTGGCTAACAGCTAACGGCTAACAGCTAACATCAGCTGACTGAGCCTCTTGGAGCCGCGGCTCGGTTCAACGGGGGTCGACTCGGTGCATTCCTCTCAGTCTGCCGGTGAAACAGCGGGTCCAATGAGCATGTCCGCATGTCCGTGACATGTCCCGGTATGCTCAACTACATTGTGACGTGACGCTAAAGCATTTGCTCGGCTCAAATATAAATAATAAATACGACTGCGTCAACAAATTTTTGTCATCATTTTACTGAAACAAATGTGCAAGTATGACACATAACACACCACAACAGCCCGTCCTCGCTGACATTAACTACCTTGTGTTGTTTTTGTTCAGTTTGGTGTTGCGTGGTCAGCCATGTGGCTGGTACATTTAAGCTAACCACCGACCCAATATCATGTTAGCCATTTGAAGTTCGGTATTTGAAGACACGTACCAACATTGACTAGTGTGGTAATGACGACGTCCCTTTATTCTTATACAGATTCTACTTGAATGAAGAAAAAAACAACGGCAATAGTTTATCCAGAAAAACTTACCACAGTATTTCGATGCAAGGAAGATGGCGATGCCAGAGTCCACGTTCTCAGTTTGAACGTGGAAGTTGATGGACGGGGCTTTTCAGAGTATTTTTTTTTGCGATATTTGTGTATCTAAACTCGCACTGGCAAACAGGAAGAGACAATACATTTAATAAATGTGAAGAGTAGATAAACAAATATGTGTATTTCAACTGTATAGCTACACTACTACTGTCTACTACCATACACACTCTCTCTGTCTGTGTGTGTGTGTGTCTCTCTCTCTCTCTATCTCTCTCTCTCTCTCTCTGAACGGATAAATAAAAGAAGTGTACAAACTTCTTGGTTACAGAAACATGGCATATTTATTTTATGAGGTTATGATAAAAAAAGGTGCTGGAGGTGAGGTTCGCCAAGGGCATCATGAAACCTAGGACCGCCACTGGCTACACTTAATGGCAAAAATTGCACTGGTCTGATGGACTTGGTTGAACAAAAATAAACAATATTTTGTTGCTTAAGCTTATAATGGCCTATAATGGTATACTAAAAATCCATGTGCAAAAAATTACTTCTCACTGTTCTCAGGTCAAATATTTATATGCGATTAAAATGCTATTAATTTCGATTAATTAATTACAAAGCCTCTAATTAATTAGATACATTTTTTTAATCGAGTCCCGGCCCTAATTGACATCCTTTTTACTGACAGCCATATATTGTAGTTTCACTTTCTTCTGACAAATATACTTATTCTAAGTAGCTTTTGACCAAATGTAAATGTAGGTAGGCAATGCTAGCATTGTAGGGGAGCTTACCTATGTTACCCGGGTCCTATGTTCCCCGGGTCCTATGTTATATGTTACTGGGGAACATAAGGATGACCCAGAAATAGGTCTAGCCTGTAGCTTATGGTAGCCTGCTGGACATGCTGACAGCCTACTGTAATGATTGATAGGTAGATACAAGACACAACAATTTACAGCCTAACCTCTCATCATATTTGGATATGCGTGTCATGTGACATGTAATCTACTCTAACAAAAGGCTGAATTAAATCAGCGAAGGCATACGCTTATGTCATGCAATTATGGAAATGATGGTGGAAAAAAGAAGCCCTTTCTAAATATTATTAGGGCCCATTAAGGAATTGCGAGGAAAAACAGGGAACATAGGACCCGGGGACATAGGACCCAGGAACATAGGACCCAGCAACATAGGGATGACCCTCATTGTAGTTGCTGCATTCACGGAGCCCTAGACCAGGGGTATTCAATTAAAAGTCACTGAGGTCCAGTTACTAAAATTTCCTCCAAGTGAAGGTCCGAACCTCACAAGTCCAACCTATGTCTTATAGCCTACCCCACATTTTCATATGGTTTCAACAATATTTATTGTCAATATTCAACACTTGTATAGTAATCAACTAGCTATTTTACCACAAATAAAAGTAGTCCCAAGCGAATGAACTTAAGGCCTTTAAAAACAGAACACAACTCATCTCTTTGTTTCCCCTCAAATAATGTCTCAGCAACGGCGTTCAAGCACTCCTTCACAATTGTCCCATCACTAAATGTTTTTTTATATTGCCCCAAAATCCACGATACCTTTAGCGAACGTTCGTTGGCACGTTGCTGGGCTGTAAATGAATGCGTGATGAGTTGGGAAGATCTGCTGCAGTTCGGTTATTTTGCGTGCCCTCAGTGGATAACTTTGCTCAAAATATCTGTGCTTTGTTTCGTAGTGGCGCTTCACATTGCCGGTTTGATTAATGCCACATTTTCGGAGCATATGAGGCACACGGGTTTGGAACTGCCTGCCGGACGAATGAACATATATTTCTCCGTCCATTCATCTTGAAAGCAACGGTTTTCCATATAACTTCCTTCTCTTGGAGCAAGCCATGCTGCCATAGCTGTCTCTCTCTTTTCTCTTGCTCTCTCTGGAGGGTAAACAAACGATTTGATTGGCTCAATTCGTCATTGTGGTATTAACTGGAGTAGCTGCGCCCACTGTCTATAGCCGCGACCGTCGAAAAAAAAAGATAATGCTCTATGAAAATGATCTATTCTCGTGAATTCATCAGAGATTGGTCATGGGTCCGGACAGAACCATCAATCAGTCCGGACCCGGACCGCGGTTCGCCATTTGGGGATGCCTGCCCTAGACGATAACTGAGTGGGATTCTTTTTGCATCAGTTTATAGATAATTCAATTGTTGACCTGATGATGGCACTAAGACAATGAAAACAGGACTGGCAGAGTTATTACAGTGCATCCTGATGGGAACATGAACGATGAACCACATGTAAACACTTGTTCCCTGCAGCTCTCTCTTACATCTGGGTTTGTAACTGAGACATCAAGAGTCGAAGGTGTTGTTAAATCTGAATACATTTACACTGACCTCATTAAATCTGTCTGTCTGTGTGTGTGTGTGTGTGTGAGAGAGATAATGGGCCATTGGCAGCTTTACGTGATGAAGCTTCATGGATGACGAACCAAAGTCCACCTCAGTTTTTATAGGCTGGACTGTCTTTACATAAGCGCTCTTCGTCCTGAACAGATTTGATTCATATTCTCCTTCTATTTGAAGCTCTGAGAGGTGCTTCATAAATAAACATTATACATTATCCCTCTTGCTGTCACGCTTTTTAATCCAAATTCTTCTTCACTACTTATTTGATCTGATTAAGATAAAACTGTTTTAACAGTTGCAAGTTATTTTATCTCCATTTATTTCAGCAGATCTGGAGAAATTGCAAACTATTCATTTGCCCTTCATGTTTGTACAATTTGTACAAATTGTACTTTTTTCAGTCAAGAAAGCAAGAATCGTGACCACACTTTTCACTTTTATTACATTTTTTTCTCCCCAGATGAACCACAAGAGACAAACAATGCAGCCGCATATTCTGCTAATTCGATAATATATTTATAATTATCAAACAAAATAATATATTTGACACAAAACACATTTCTTTTTAAACATTTAATAATTCTTTATTGTGCCTTTAAATATATATCGAGGCTCATGATATGAAAAATGTTTTTATGCAACGAGATGTAGGTAAAAGTGAACTTTTGGGCTGGTATGTGGTACTGAAGCCTGATTGGCTGATGGCTCCTGCAGATCACGTTTCATTTTCAAAACCTGCAATCAGCTGATGTGACTGGAGGGATGTCCCAGTAGAAGTTCCTTGTTAATCACACAATTTACTTTACATTCATTCCTTCAACAATTCTGAAGAAAATGACTCTGCAGCTGCATTACTGCAAACGTCTCCACCATTAAAGGCGTCTCAGGGGTAAATTGTTTTCTGTTTAGAAAGAATTGACAAAAAAAATAAAAAATTGTGACCAGCTTCACATTTTTGTACAAATGATATGAAAACAACTTTATGTAAAAGCCTATTATTTGTGCTTTTACGTGGAACTTTTGCGGTGCCGTCTCTTTAAATCCATTGGCATCATTAATTAATTTCATTTATTTATAAATTACCTTCTTAAAAATGTGTAGTTTTTGATAAAAATCAAATATTGGTGTGAGTTGTTGAGTACTCATTATATTCACTCACATTATAGGATGACAAATTGTTTTTTGACAAAAAATATTATATCATGTTGATTTGATTTTCTTATTTTACGTTAAGTTTACTATTTTCTGAAAGAAATGTTTTGGGAAATTATAACAAAAAATGTTTTTCATTATTTTATCACGTCTTGGACCAAACAATGAATCCAGAAATAATTATAATACAATATAATATATAATAACATAATTGTTTCTACTGATATGATATTTTATGAGGTTTAATTCATATTTATATTTATAACCCTGGACCCTGATTGATTGAGAGTATTGGCTCAATATATAAGCTCATGCTGATTGGATGACTTCAAATTGAATCGCAGCAAGAAAGCATGACTGGACAAATGTGAAGCGAATCCGAGTGAATCTGACCTTTAACATGCAGATTCATTAATTGATATTTGCTCTATAAAGAAACAGGCATTTCATTAAAAAAAACGCCTCTTAACATTTCAAACATTTATCTTCGCAAATCAAACTCATCTTCAGTCAGATACACATAGCAGCTGACATGTAAACACCTGAACGCATCACAGCTTGTCACCACATCAAACAGAGACCCTGTGTCAACACGAACTCAACATTTTATTTTCTAAACAATGTTTTTAAGGTTGCATTGGCATTTTTTAAAAATACATTCAGTCGCTCAAGCTCGAACATGTTTTACACCAGACACAACACGCGTCAGTGATAATATCCCACGGACTGATGTTTGAGGCAGCAGCTGATGTAACGCGTTATATTTCTCTCTTTTTTAAGTTTCAGGCATTTAAACTGTGATGGAAATATCTACAATCCCTTTGATGCAAAGTCAAAAAAAACTCACGCCACATTTTAGTCGCTCCTTTATTTGGTTTAAAGGTGCGAATTTGGCAGTCTGACCCCGAAGCCGATCCAGCGTCTCCAAAAAAGGTAAAAAGCTCCAGCAACACTCATAATACAAAGAACGAAAGAAGAGACTTTATATTGTGCGAATAAGCATCAGTCTTCATTCAGACGGGTTTCTTTTCGTCTGTTTGGCTCACTTCTGCAGCGCGTCCGTCTCGCACTGGTCCGTTAAAACCGAAAGTCTGCAGTTCTCCGTCTCCACGTTGTTCAGCGGGATGACGATCTGCGTGTCGTCCGGCCCCGCCCTCACCGTCCCGGAGAACGGCCGCAGGTGGCAGGTGTTGGTCCCAGCGGGCGAGGAAATCCTCCAGAACAGATCCTTCATCTTCTTGCGGAACTCCCGGCGCATGAGGCAGTACAGCACCGGGTTCAGGCAGCTGTTGGTGTGCGCCAGGCACACGGTCACCGGGTGCACGTACGTGTGCACCATGTAGTACGTCTTATCCCAGTTGACCACGTTGAACTTGACCAGGACGCCCCAGAAGGTGATGGCGTGGTTGGGCATCCAGCAGACGAAGAAGGACAGGACCACGATGGTGACGGAGCGGGTCACCCTGGACCTGCGCTTCACCTGGTTGTTGTTCATGCTGCGCAGGCGGACGAAGCGCAGCAGCAGCAGGTAGCACACGGTGACGATCAGCATGGGGAACACGAAGGCCACCAGGATCTTCTGGAGGTGGTAGAGCGCCAGCCACGACTGGCCGTCCGGGAAGCCCAGCAGGCACAGCCGCTCCCCGGCCACGCTCTTCACCGTGGAGAACACGGCGGTGGGCAGAGAGGCCACGGTGGCGGACACCCAGAGCCCCACGATCACCCAGCGGACCGGGCACACGCGCCGCCGGGTCCGGTCCTTCAGCGCCGAGGCCACCGACCAGTAGCGGGTGACGCTCATAGCGGTGAGGAAGAACACGCTGGCGTACATGTTCATCACCGTCACGGACAGGATGATCTTACACATGGCGTTTCCGAACGGCCAGCTGAAGTCCAGGGCTGTGTCCACGGCCCAGAACGGCAGCGTCAACACGAACTGGAAGTCCGTGACGGCCAGGTTGAGGATGAACAGGTTGATGCTGGAGCGCTTCTTCCTGCCGCGGCGCGCCTTCATCAGGAAGAACACCAGCAGGTTCCCGACCAGCCCGGCGGCGCACACCACCGAGTACACGATGGAGATGAGGATGCGCAGGGCCGGGGAGCCGTCCGCCGGCACGTCGATGTCATCCAGGCTGCTGAACCGCTCCTGTCCCCCCGCGGACCGGTTCCAGGAGGACGTGGTGTTGTGGTTCCACAGGTCCGCCATCGAGTCCCACAGAGCGCATCACCTCCGCGCCCGGAGAAAGCTTCCCGCGCGGCTGTGCGCAGAGTCCATGCCTCCTCTCCTGCAGACTCTGAACTCACCCAGCAAACTTCCCTGTTGACTGCTGAGCCCCGTGCGCGCTCAGCCCTCTTTATGCTCTGCTGGTGCCCGAGGAGGCGCGTGCCCGACGGGCGACTGGCGTGTCATTTGAAGATGAAATGACATCAGGACTCGTTTCAGGAGGCGGGTCTCGGGGATCCACCTCCCCTCACCCGGCCCTGTTTGCCCCACGACTCTGCCGGAGCAGCTGCTCAAGTCAGATATTCTAACATATTTGAGTTAATAAGCACTTTAATTAATTAAATCAACAGGGATCAATTAATCTACTCTAATATAGTTGTTCACTGTTTACGTTTATTATGTCAACTTAATTATGTTCTATCAGTTTATTGTTTTGTCTTGTACTGATGCCATGTGGTGACTAATAAAATGATTATTTTATCTTACAACACAGTCTCATGGCAGTTTTGAAATGGTCATGAAATATAATCTATTAGTAATTTTTTTTCATGTCGCTCAGCATGAAAACAATATCAAAGGAAAGTCAATCAGGACACATCCACACAAACCTAATGAGGTGGTATTGTTGTGTAACGTCATCTCGGCTGACAGAAAAAAAAAACATGTAGCCACCGTCAACACTTCCAATCGAAATACATTTCTTTGAAAGTTGTACTGAGTAATATGACAAATAATATAAAATCTATAGGTTTCAATTTTGTGTTGCTTCTTCTCTAATTTAAATCAATGAAACAATCACAGCTGGTTTCTACTGGAAATATTTCCCACATGTGCTCTTAGAATTACTGAAGTAAACATTTATTTACTAGTTTGTTCACCATGAAGACCATGAGATTCGGTTAAAGCTCAGGAAAAGTAGGTCTTGAGACGGAGACGCCAGTCTGCCAGCTGGAGTTTGCAGCAGTGTTTAATCAGAAATATGGAGGACAGCTGGACGTTTCCCAGAAACCATTAGGATAATGCCACTTTGCTAAAAATGGGAAGGACACCCACATGAGCGACACTATGGGACGTTAAACTTAATGGTGTCGAGGAAACTCAACGGCATCATATACGTTGTCATTTAAAAGAACAAAAGTAACTGCACCGCACAGTTTTATTACAGTTTATCTTATATCAGATTCAATTAGGGCAAGCTGAGGTTTTAATGTAACAGGAATTCAAATACTTGATCAGGCAGTAGAGGGATGACACATGCGGTTTGAGTTGTTGATAGAAAAAAGGGAAGTTACATATACAGTAGATGTTCTGTCAGGATGTACTCACAGGCTGATATAATGACTCAGGAGGTGAGTGAGTGAATGAATTAACCCAACGCAGCTCAATCAGCTTTAAAATATAATAAAACATATTTGTACACATACTTTTTTTTGCAGCTCTCAATGGACTAATAATAGTACATAAGAAGTGGACGATGTGTGACATGATGCATAGATGGACCAGGTGCTTTTCAAGTATTTTCATCTACATTTCCCATTCACACACATGCACATCAGGGTCTCACTCATTCACACACATTCACAGGCACAGCCTTCTGGGGCAATTTGTGGTTCAGCATCTTGCCAATGGACACTTCGGCATGCGGACTGAAGGGCTGGGAGTCCAACCAGTGATTCTAAATGGACCATTGCTCTACCTCTGAGCCACAGCCGCCTGGTTAGTTTGTTTTTGTAAACAAATTATTAAAAGGAAGTGACCATTGGCCTGTGGAGAAGCGACAGTGACGAACACAAGTGGCAGAGCATGGGGCGGACTGGTCCTCGGCATACCAAGCATTTTCCTGGTGCTTTTTGGTCTGACCGCCGACCTTTTTTTTTTGTCCATAAAAGTGGTAGGCCTAGATCAGTGGCCCATTGTTTTTTCAAAACATTTTCTGACAGACCGGCTATTTGTGATCAGTCTGGGTCAAAATGCCAGGGACGATTTTTGGTCCTAGTCGTCCCTGGGCAGAGTGGCGCTCTTACTGGATCCGGATCCATCTGGATTCTGGTGTGAAGCCGTTAACAAAGTTAGCTTCATAATTCAAGATCAACTTTACAGGTAAGTGTTAAAGTCATTTTAGTAGCTAATTGCGTTGGTAGCATGGTAGCGTGGTAGGGACGGCGAGGCCTTGGTAGGGACCAGTCAGGGTAGCCCCGTCCCTAAATTATACTCTGTTTTATGGTCTGCTTGACTCTAAAGGGACCATGATTTAAAAATGACCATCATGCTTAATTGAAGAAGACTTGAAACTAGAGATTGACACCATAAAGTTCAGAAAGACTATTTAGATAATAAATCAAGTGAGAGGGTAATTTTCTCAGAGACGTCTATACAATCAGACTTCTTATTCCAACCAGAGGAGTCGCCACCTTCAGTTTTATTCATTCTCTGAACCTGTGAAGGTCATAGAGGTGGAGTCCATCTACTGTCTCTTCCTGTCTTCATTTCAGGACTCAACAAACCAGATGCCCAACTTTTTACTTTCCTACTAGTTTGGACCCAGATGAAAGCTTCAATCAAATGAATTAACCAAAAGAGAGTTCACAGATGTTGTTCGTGTCAGCCGGATTCCCTCCAGTGAACCGTCCTCCATTTTTCTGATCCTTCCTCCCTCTAGGGAGCTTTATCTGGGGGGTTATGAGAGTCTGATGAATCCTGCGTGTAGCCATTTATTGTGTTCAGGAGGAGCCACAACCGAACACAGAAACTCCACAACCCCCCCCCAAAACACAAATCATGCTACACTTTTAAACATTTCATACTGAAACAAACATTAATGAGTAAAACTTCTGAAGCATTGTTTTTTTCCCTCATTGAGCTCAAAGCGTTACAGGCTATAAATCTTAATTAAACAGGAAATCATTCAAGTAGGAATACAACATTACATAACTAAAATGATCTGGATGTATTATTATTGTTGTTGTTTAAGAGGTTTGCACAGAGATGACAGTTTCAATATGTTTCAAGGGATGTTTGGCCACAAAGTGCATGTCGATACCTGCGGTAGCAACAGTCTCACAGCAGTTCCTGAAATAGTCAGTTAGGTTTAGAAAACTCACTTCACAAATACCGGGTTGAGATATCAGATAGATAGAGGCGGAAGTGAGAGATTAAATAAAACATTATGACTCCAGGTGGAAGTCCAGTCCCAAAGTGATCATTTAAAAAAAACACTGTGATCATGAGTCCAGTGTCGCACATAAAAATGCCTCATCATAGTTGTTTTGGAACCAAACATGAGATGGTTCACTTTTCTATGGAATCGTAGAATAAAACCAGCTTCTCTGGTTGTTAAAACTCGAAATTCCCCCAAAAGAACACACCTGAGGACACAATCGAAGTACGCATGAACAAAATGTCCTTGTTGCTGAACCCTGCTGCTGCTTGGTTGGTTACCACTGGTACCGTTTCTGTCATTAACGTCTGTTTGCTCCACTGACGCCTGCCAACGCAATTAACGATCAATTCGTCGGTCAATGAAATCTTCACATTGTTTGCTCATTAAATTAGTTTGTCCTCTTCTTTCTGGGTCGAACAGGATTCTGGAAAACAAACAAACTGGGATTTCACCCAGTGGAAAACTTCCTGAGCCTTTATGAGAGGACTTAGATTAAAGTAATAAAGTGATAAAACTATAAAATGCCAGCTTGTGAGAGAGGTGTCAAAAAGTGCAGCCAATAAGACTCGGGCGGGGGGGGGGGGGGGGGGGGGGGCGTCATATTAATAATAAAAGTATAATCAATAATTCCCCTCAAATGTATAAAAACTAAAAACAAAGAGCCTGAGGAGTACAAAGTACACATATTTGTTTTAAAATGTAGGGAGTAAGTAAGTAATATGTCACAAAACTAAATACTCAAGTAAATTACAGATACCTGAACTTTCTAGTTAAATACAGTAACAAAGTATTCATTACTTCCCACCTCTGCATGGCTGTACGAGTGTAAAGAAGCGATTGGTTCAAAGGTCACTGAATCTGGCATGTTCAGGTTCATCTTTACTTTCGTTTTGTTGAAGAGAGAAATCACAAACGATCTGCTGATAACAGCCAGAGATGGAAGATGTGTTTTTTAAAAACATTCATGGAACTTCTAACTGGTGAAACAGTCTCAGTCTAACTCACTGTAACCTCTACAGAAGTAAACCAGACCATGAGAGAGAAGATGAGCTCTTTCTATTTCATAATCAGTGCCACCTGGGTTCTGACAAAATCATGCAAATACACTACAAACTTGGCCCAGACTTTAGCAGGGAGGACGGACCCAGATCCGGTTTCGCTGCCTCCTTTGACCTGCACCCGGAGCTCCAGCGGGGAGGTGGAGCACTCCCTGCCTGACAGCAGTGGCTCCTCCTCCAGCCAGGAGCAGAATTCTCCTCTGGTGGTGAACCAGGACGTATTGCTGAGCCCAACATGGCAGACTGAAGACCCTGCTGCAGTGAAATAAGAGGTTTAAATTAAGAGGGACTGAGAAACACTGCCCCTTTTGTCCAGAGGGACCACCAAAATCAACACAGAATTAAGCTTGTTCGTAAAACATGAATTAAAAGTGCAGATTGATCACCAGGCGGCATGATGGATGATGGAGAGGAGGATAATGGGAAAACATACTACTGCTGTGGCTGCTTGTTAATACACATTTTATTTCTTATTTTATAATCTCCAGCTTTTACTTCGATTCCAGTTAGTACCAGGCGGAAGTTTACTCTTCTGAAAATGACTGAAACTTGCATCCTCTCTACTGGCCAGCAGTGGGCGCCTCCTCTGGTTGCAAAAAAAGTCTGACTGCATGGAAGTCTATGAGAAAATTACCCTACTTTTCACTGAAGCTACCTTCGCTACCATGCTAAAAATGCAATCAGCAACTCAGATGACTTACTTAGTTGCAAAGTTTACGCTGAATTACGGAAGCTAACTTTGTTAGCAGCTTCACACCAGAAGCCAGATGGAGCCAGATGTAGTAAGGTGTTCGGGGTGTCGCTCTGCTCTTTGTGTTGGCCAGATCTACCTGTTGCTCCGCAGTCCTAAATATGATCACTTCCATTCACTGGTGGCAAAAAAAAAACAAGATGGCGACGGCCAAAATGTCGAGCTTGAGGCTTCAAAACCTTAGTCAACAAACCAATGTGTGACGTCACCATGACTACGTCCACATCTATGCGATGGACTGAAGTGAGCTATTTTATTCATCAACAGTCATCAAGAATGGTAATTTGACATTATGGACACATTCAAAGCAAAAGTTTTTATTAAAGTGATGGTTTGGAGTGAAATGCACCCTAGGTCATTTCCACCATGACATCCAGCCAAATACCCCCTCAGAAGCATTTTAAGCGATGGTCAACATTGGTCAAGATAGGGCTATCAGCCGAATGGCTTAGTACTGGCACGAATGGTACACTATGTATAGCTCGTAAATTACCCCACTAATGCATGGAATGTTACCAAACTTCTGCAGTAGTACACATAGGGTCTGTACTCACAAAACGAGGCATTTGAAAGTTTGTAAGTACATCATGAGTTTATTTAAAAGAACACTTGCCTTATAGTTTCTATCCTCTGCTGCTAACGCTAACGCCACTTCCGTGTTTACCCAGCCGATTCCGTCACGTGAGTTACACGCGAGAGTATGAAAAGGTTAATATTATATATTCAGCTAAACTTTTTCATACTTTCGCGTGAAACTCATGTGACGGCAACAGCTGGGTAAACACGGAAGTGGCGTCTACACTGCGGTAGCGTTAGCAGCCGAGGATAGAAGCTATCAGGCAAGTGTTCTTTAAAATAAACTCCTGGTGTACTTACAAACTTTCAAATGCCTCGTTTTGTGAGTACAGACCCTATGTGTACTACTGCAGAAGTTTGGTAACATTCCATGCATTATTAGTGGGGTAATTTACGAGATATACACACTGTACCGTTAGCGCCAGTACTAAGCCATTCGGCTGATAGCCCTATCTTGACCAATGTTGGCCATCGCTAAAAATGCTTCTGAGGGGGTATTTGGCTGGATGTCATGGTGGAAATTACCTCGGGTGCATTTTTACTCCAAACCATCACTTTAATAAATAATAATAATGCTAATATAGGTGGAGCTATGTTGTCTGGGGGGTGAGGATGTTGCTCCAATTTCTCCAGTCCCTGAGTTTCAATGCTCTGTCAACACTAAACCAGTGATGAGAAGAAGAAGAAGAAGAAGAAGAAGAAGAAGAAGAAGAAGAAGAAGAAGAAGAAGAAGAAGAAGAAGAAGAAGAAGAAAAATAATCTGGTCTCCAGGCCCATCACAGAGTTTCTGAATTGTATTTATTCTCCATATTCTGGTCATCATCGTTGAACCTCTTCTTAACAAAGCACTCGTGTCCAGGGGTGGATTGGCCATAGGGAGTATGCAGGGAGCGAGACATGCACTGGCCCACAGAGCTCAGCTGCAGCCCACAGACACATTAGAGGCCCAGTGGCTTGTCTGTCTAAAGAATACCTGGCCCAGTTAAGTGGCCCTATGATATGTTACAGAGGCCCAGTAGTCCCACCCATTTTCAGACCCCCCCTCGTCCAATAACCTTTAATGATGAGCAATCATTATGAGAGAGAAGAGAAACACAAACGAAAAACAAAGCAAAAATGGAGAAAAAACGAAAGGCGGTTGTTACGTGATACTGATGGTGTTACTGATGCCGCTAAGAGCAGAAACATATTAAACATGTTTGTTGCAGCGTGGCCGGCGGCGGCGTGGCCTCCGGCTCCGAGGCTACGGCTTCGCTGGCTGCGGCGGGTCCCTCTATAGGCAGGTGTCGCAGGCGGACAGTGAAAGTGAGGCTCCCGCTGCCATGGTGGTACAGGAGGAGGAGGTTGGTGGTGGTGATAGCAGGTGTGTGTGCTAGATAACATGTTGTGGATAAAAACTCATTCAGAACCGTTGTCTATGAACTTTACTTGACATAATAGATCTCTGCATAGTGTGTGGTGTGTTATAACTAAAGATAGTTATCTAAAGTGTTGGAAAATAATACACTATCCTGATTATTTAATAGTTGCTTTAATTAACCACTATTTTATATTTTCATCAAAGCATGCCACGCATTTGCAGAGCTACAAGTTTAAAACTCACATGTTGCAATGTGGTGTGGTTTGAGCATGTAGATCTGCTATTTTCACAATTTTTGACCTATAATTTCATCCCCCAAATCAGGTCACCAGAGTTAGTGTTTTAAGTATCAATACACTTTCTTGCTTGTGTGATTATATGTACAGTACATCAACGGGCCGAGTTGACACAGTATCTGCGCGCGGATTGTGGTGGGCCAAATTTTTGTCCCAGTCCAGGCCTTCTCATGTCCTTTAGCCGGTGGCTTTTTTCCGGAGATAGAAACTGCTTAATACACACTTCCAGCACTTTTAAAAGCTGACACACATTTAGTTCAATCATGGAGAAAAGAGTGGATCTAGACATTTAAGTTCTCTCTTACATGCTGAGATTTGGAGCAGATACTTCCACATACATTCATGAAATGAGAAGAGCTTCTCTAAGAAATCATGTCCGTTTCATTGCAAATGTCTCTAATACAGCTGACAGCCTGTATTATTCCTTACTTTGTGTTTTATTTGGGCTTAAATTTCTCGTCATTACTGTGCAAATAAATTGCAAAAAAAAAAAAGGGAACACCTAAACACCACATGCTAGTTCACAATGAATAACATATCACAGTTGGAAATCTTTATTCATTGCAAAGTGCAATGCGTTGACAACAAAACAACATAAGGATGATTAATGAAATCAAAATCCTCATCTTATGGAGGTCTCGATTCAGAATCATAGGGAAAATCAAAGTGGAAAATCAGATCGCAGGCTGATCCAACTTTTGTGGGGATTTTTCAAGACATGTCGATATGATCCTCAGTAGTGCGTGTGGCCTCCACATGCCTGTATGCACTCCCTACAACACCTGGGCATGCTCCTGATGAGACGACGGATGGTCTCCTGAGGGATCTCCTCCCAGACCTGGACCAGAGCAGCAGTCAACTCCTGGATAGTCTGTGGTGCGACATGGCGTTGGTGGAAGAACGAGACATGATGTCCCAGATGTGCTCTATAGGATTCAGGTCTGGGGAACGGGCAGGCCAGTCCATAACATCAATGCAGGAACTGCTGACACACTCCAGCCACATGAGGCCTAGCATTGTCATGCATTAGAAGGAACCTAGGGCCCACTGCACCAGCATATGGTCTCACAATGGGTCTGAGGATCTCATCCCGGTACCTAATGGCAGTCAGGGTACCTCCGGCAAGCACATGGAGGGCTGTGTGACCTTCCAAAGAAATGCCTCCCCAGACCATCACTGACCCACGGCCAAACCGGTCATACTGGAGGATGTTGCAGCAGCAGAACGTTCTCTGCGGCGTCACCGACCCTGTCATGTCGGTCACATGTGCTCAGGGTGAACCTGCTCTCATCCGTGAAGAGCACAGGGCACCAATGGCGAATCTGCCAATCTCTCTGATCTCTAGCTAATGCCAATCGCATTGCACGGTGTTGGGTTGTAAGCCCAGGCCCTCAAACCACCCTCATGGAGTCGATTTCGGACCGTTTCAGTTGAAACTTGAACATCAGTGGCCTGCTGGAGGTCATTTTGTAGGGCTCTGGCAGCGCTCCTTCTGTTCCTCCATGCACAAAGGAGCAGATATCGGTCCTGCTGTTGGGTTGTTGTCCTTCTTCGGCCCCCTCCACGTCTCCTGGGCCCAGTATTTCAAAACTTGTAATCCGGATCAGAATAATCCAGATAATGAAATCCTCCTTTTCTCAGTCATGGATCAAGGTGATCCTGCTGACTTTATCTGAGTATTTCAAAACACTGGCCGGGTGGATCAGCGTGATCCCGACCTGGCTGGATACGGATTACCAAGTCTCAAGTCTCCGCCTCCGGATCTGAAACATGGCGGTCTACTTCACAGAAGTAGCAGCTGGGAGCGCGACTTTCATGTCAAAAATGTACGTTTACCGTCGTCTAATGTTTAGCGGTTTAAGGACCATATGAACGCCAACCAACATATCGTGCTAGCTATATATATGAATTGTCACATACTGAAAACCAGGCTGTAGCGATCTCGGCCGTGCTAACTGTAGCTAACTCTGCTCCATTGACTTCCATGTGCAGCTAGCGGGCTAGCGGGCGCTGGCTTTGTTTACGAATTTTGCGGTCGATGGTTTGATTTACAAGGTAATAAATCTGACGTACATTAGACCATAACTGTTTAAACTAACATCAACCTGTTCAGAGTTTATTAGCGTTACGTCATTGGCAACACAGCAGACTGAAAATAGGCTACATGTGTACAGACCACACACTGTGTATGTGTGTTGTGTATGAACTATGCAGTTCATTCAGAAGTGTCAGAATGCTACAGTAATGCTGGGGAAACCATGCTGTTGTCATCATGCACACAATTTCTGTGACTATTGTGGATTCCAAATGAAGACAAAGATATCACTCATACTCCTTCCCTTTCTTCTACTTTCATAGCCCACTCAGCTATTAAGGCCAGGGTCTGGATGAGTGCTGGAAATCCTTGGAAATGCTTCAATTCAATTGCAGTGATAAGTTGTTGGATTTTGAATAAAGTGTTTGAAATTGTAGTTGCATTATTTTCATGTATTATTGCCTGATCAGTGACACAAATAGATACATTTTTTCCATCCTAATTTGTCTCCCTTTATGTAGAAGGCTCTCACTAAACATAATTGTGGTAATTTAAAGCAAAATAGCATCTGATTTGGTTAAGTAAAAGAATCAGTTTGTACACAAACATATAGCCAAACACTTTTGCTACACCTTAAATGTTCTTAAATTACTCCAATTTGTTTCAAGTAATGCACTGACAATTTAGATTAAGTGTAATGAACATCTTGAGTAACAATATCTAGGAGAAGCGGAGCTGAGACATTGTCAATCCAAGTCAAATCCACCTCTGAGGTGGGATCCAAATGATCCTGAAATTTTGGTATCAAGCTGATCCAGATCTCTGCCTTACGTTTTGAAATACCCAAATCCAGCCCTTTATCTGGATTCAAGGGAGGATTGGATTACCAAAGATGAATCCTGATCTTCAGGAATGGGATTCTCTAGATCCGTGTTGAAATACCCAGTTTTCAGATCAGATCACGATTTAATCCAATCCGACCAGGATAATCCAGTGGATCACTTTTGAAATACTGGGCCCTGGTGTACCGGCCTGTCTCCTGGAATCTCCTCCATGCTCTTGACACTGTGCTGGGGGACACAGCAAACCTTCTTGCCACAGTGTGCATTGATGTGCCATCCTGGATGAGTTGCACTAACTGGGCAACTTCTGTGGGTTGGAGAAACCGCCTCATGCTACCTCTAGTGGTGCAAACACTGCCAAGCTTAAAAAAAGAAAACAATCTGCCAGAAAGGCCGAGAACAGAGAAATGGTCTGTGGTCACCACCTGCAGAACCATTCCTTTATAGGGATGTCTTGCTAATTGCCACTCGTTTCCACCTGTGGTCTGTTCCATTTGCACAACAGCAGGTGAAATTGATTCCCAATCAGTGCTGCTTCCTAATTGGACAGGCTGATATCTCAGAAATATGATTGCCTTGCAATTAATTATGATGTTTTAGTGTTCCCTTTATTTTTTTGAGCAGTGTACATTAATAAACATTTCCAATCACTCATCTTCAGGTTGTCAGTGTTGTAGATTAATTGATGAGGTATTTCTGTCAGAACTGTTTGACATCAAGAGGTACTTCACAGAACTTAAAACATAAGTCATGAACTAAAGCAGAGAATTTTGTGTACAGGGTGTCTGACGAACATGTCTCAGGAGAGACGTCCCCGCTGCCTCTGATTCATCAGGACAATAAATTGCTTCGACAGTCAGCAGCCGTGACTACGGTGCAGCTCTGTCTGGAGAAAACACATTAGCAACCGCTGCTGTTCCATTAAGTGCTGTCCTTTGAGGGGTCTGAAGGAAAAAGCATCCATCTTCGCCCACCTTCGGAGGAATGATTTACTTCCAACGCTGATGACACGCTGGACAGCAGACTTGTGAAATACAACATGCCAAGGACATTAAAGCAGGTATTTTCTGCTAGAATGTATTTATGATTTTATGATTCCCATCTTACTGATATATTTTAAATGTTTCAGTCCAACACCCCATGAAGCCCATTCATTATTTATCCAATTACAGTTTTATTTTTTTACATTGATTTAATGAATTGACAGAAATAGTGAGAGAAGTTTCCTCACTGTAGCATGTGAGCTGCAAAAATTCCCAAATACAATGAAGAAGAAATGAAGAAGAAATGTTGTCAAAACCCTCAGCAGATTGCTAAACAATCATGATGAAGATTTCTCTAAAGTATTTAAAATGGCAATTTATATATTTTGCTTTAACTTTAACTTGTTAAATTGTTGTTATCAATCAAGCCTGAAGAAACCAATCAGCTAGTTAAACTCCAGGCATGTGTTGATGATATAAAAACCTGGATGACCTGCACTTTCCTGATGTTAAACTCAGATAAAACGTAAGTTATTGTACTTGGGCCTAAACCCCTCTGAAGCTTGCTGTCTAAAGATATAGCTACTATCGATGGGATTGCCGTTGCAATGTTTGTTACCTCAAGGCTGGACTATTGTAATTAGGGCCACGGTGCAATCGCACCGAGCACTGGCCCCTACAGCTATGTAATAGCTGAGGGGACCAGTGCTCGGGGCTAAATTATATATCAAAACATGTGGTTCGATCGGGATCGGCGTGCCATTACTTTTCTTAGCCGAACACGAATTTTTCGCGACGCAAGTCGCGAAAAACCACTGAAATTTTCCCATTGACTTGAATGGGACAAGCGAAAAAAAAAAAGCAGAAATCGTAGCTTTTCAAACGCCTGCTGCTCAGGCATACTTTCACCTAGAAACTCCATTTAAACTTTAAAACGTAGACACAAGTCTTGTGTCCTGGTGTGTCAATCCAGGTTTCAATAGGTCAAATAGTTTTTGATCAATCACTGTTCAATGACCATGATCGTTTTGGGAGAAATCATGAGATTATAATGGGTGTGTATTGCGCGGAACCTTCTGGGCTAGAGTGGATGACATCATCGCTTAGAGTGTGAGGGCTTCTCAGATTTTTTTCCTTTCCAAACTCCTCCCGGCCACAATCTTCACTCTACAGACGTGATATTTTCCAATTTTGTAGACAAACTTGTCCTGTCTCTCACAATGTGCTCAAAAAGTGCGATTTACAGAATTTGAACTAGCAACCTCTAAGCGCGGCCAAGTCAGGTTTTTCTCCTCATCCGCTCCAATGTTAATTGAGAAGCAGATTTTCAAAGAAACCTGATATGAACAGCATTTCTAACTCGCCCTAGCGTCCACATTTCTGACACTAGGAAAAAATAAAAGTCATCAGTGTCTTCAGCCGAGTCTTGTGGCGCTAACGGTGCAAACATTTTGGCGATAGGAGTTTCGGTGTGAGCGTGGCAAGCTTTTGTTCGGACCCTCCGCAGAGGGGGAATGGAGCGATAGAAAGAAGCAGAGAGAGGCTCCAAAGCAGTCATACACACGCAGCAAGGGCCGTTGCCATGGTGACAGCACTGTGGGGCACTGATCTTCATAACTGACAGCAGGTGTGCTCTGATTGGTGGACAGGAAGGTGCAGTCCGTGGGAAATGTAGTCCATCGTCAACTCAGCCATACTTTCACCTAGAAACTACATTTAAACTTTAAAATGGAGACTAGTCTCTGTCTCACTCAGAAGTGATAGCAGGTGCGCTCTGATTGGCAGAGTTGTAGTTTTTCAAACAATACATAGTACCTACTACTTGTCAGTACTTGAGTCTTGGTAGTATTCGGTAGTACTCGGTAGTACTCGGTAGTACTTGAGTGACAGCTGAGTTCAGTGACATGTACTGGGAAACTGTTTGACAATACATTGTACCTAGTAGTTCTCAGTACTTGAGACTCAGTAGTACTCCGGAGTACTCGGTAGTACTCGGTAGTACTCGGTAGTACTTGAGTGACAGCTGAGTTCAGTGACATGTACTGGGAAACTGTTTGACAATACATTGTACCTAGTAGTTCTCAGTACTTGAGACTCAGTAGTACTCGGGAGTACTCGGTAGTACTCGGTAGTACTCGCTAGTACTTGAGTGACAGCTGAGTTCAGTGACCTGTACAGGGAAACAGTTGAGTGCGAAGCACTCAACTGTTTGACAATACATTGTACCTAGTAGTTCTCAGTACTTGAGACTCAGTAGTACTCGGGAGTACTCGGTAGTACTCGCTAGTACTTGAGTGACAGCTGAGTTCAGTGACCTGTACAGGGAAACAGTTGAGTGCGAAGCACTCAACTGTTTGAAAATACATTGTACCTAGTAGTTCTCAGTACTTGAGACTCAGTAGTACTCGGTAGTACTTGGTAGTACTCGGTAGTACTTGAGTGACAGCTGAGTTTAGTGACATGTACTGGGAAACAGTTGAGTGCGAAGCACTCAACTGTTTGACAATACATTGTACCTAGTAGTTCTCAGTACTTGAGACTCAGTAGTACTCGGTAGTACTTGGTAGTACTCGGTAGTACTCGCTAGTACTCGGTAGTACTTTAGTGACAGCTGAGTTCAGGGCATATTTTCACCTAGAAACTCCATTTAAACTTTAAAATGGAGACACGAGTGGTGTGCTCTGATTGGTGGACAGGAATGTACTAAGAACTACATTTAGTAGTGGGAAATGTAGTTTTTTTAGTCAAACGTCTTCTTCTCGTCCATACTTTCACCCAGAAACTCCATTTAAACTTTAAAATGGAGACACGAGTGGTGTGCTCTGATTGGTGGACAGGAATGTACTAAGAACTACATTTTGTAGTGGGAAATGTAGTTTTTTTAGTCAAACGTCTTCTGCTCGTCCATACTTTCACCTAGAAACTCCATTTAGTTTTTGATCAATCACTGTTCAATGACCATGATCGTTTTGGGAGAAATCATGAGATTATAATGGGTGTGTATTGCGCGGAACCTTCTGGGCTAGAGTGGATGACATCATCGCTTAGAGTGTGAGGGCTTCTCAGATTTTTTTCCTTTCCAAACTCCTCCCGGCCACAATCTTCACTCTACAGACGTGATATTTTCCAATTTTGTAGACAAACTTGTCCTGTCTCTCACAATGTGCTCAAAAACTCTGTGAGATTTACAGAATTTGAACTAGCAACCTCTAAGCGCGGCCACGTCGGTTTTTCTCCCCATTGACTCACAATACAAAATGAGAAACAGATTTTCAAAGAAACCTGAAATGAGCAGCATTTCTAACTCGCCCTAGCGTCCACATTTCTGACACTAGGAAAAAATAAAAGTGATCAGTGTCTTCAGCAGAGTCTTGATGCGCTAACGGTGCGAAGATTTTGGCGATAGGAGTTTCGGTGTGAGCGTGGCAGGCTTTTGTTCGGAGCCTCCGCAAAGGGGGAATGGAGCGATAGAAAGAAGCAGAGAGAGGCTCCAAAGCAGTCTTAAGGCAGGAACACACCGGCCCAACCGTTGGACGTCTGAAGCGTTTGGAGAGGCTCGGATGAGGTCGGGAACACATATGTTTGGTGTGTATAGCTGCGTCGGAAGCTTTCGGAGCCGCGCGGACGTTGTCTGATCAGACTGAGCATGCGAAGTCTGAGGAGGTGGGCTGTTGGACGTCTGAGCCATTGGATACTCTGATTGGCGGTGTGCTAGCGAATCAGAGTATCCAATGGCGGTGTGTGGGCGGGGCGGAAGTGACGATGGTAAACTCCATATTACTCGTTCCCTACTGAGACGACGTCTTCGTAAAATAATGAGCCCGAGAGCACACAACGCGAGTGTCACCCTAGCCAGAGTCATCTTTCCAGAAATGCCAAGTATTTAGTCCACAAAGGTCTTCTCGAGTCGAACGAATACTGAACCAAGACTGTGTGTGCATTGTTTTTATCTGCACTCCGTTCCGTCATTTCCTGTTTTCCTGTTTTGGAGTACTGGCACGAGACTAGCGCCACCCGCTGTTTAAGGAGGCTTATTGCATCTCGCGCAAGCGCAGAACGTACACGCTGCTGTGGTGTCGGAAGCACGTCGAAGCGGTGTGTACAACGCAACTTTTCTGCCGAACGGGTCAGACGAGAGGCAACAGAGTGGGCGGAGAGTGGTCGGATAAGGCAGTTGGACGTCTGGGCGGTGTGTAGGGGCCTTTACACACGCACCAAGGGCCGTTGCTATGGTGACAGCACTGTGGGGCTCTGATCTTCATAACTGACAGCAGGTGTGCTCTGATTGGTGGACAGGAAGGAGCAGTCCATGGGAAATGTAGTCCATCGTCAACTCAGCCATACTTTCACCTAGAAACTACATTTAAACTTTAAAATGGAGTCTATCTGTCTCCGTCTCACTCAGAAGTGATAGCAGGTGCGCTCTGATTGGCAGAGTTGTAGTTTTTCAAACAATACATAGTACCTAGTACTTGTCAGTACTTGAGTCTTGGTAGTATTCGGTAGTACTCGGTAGTATTTGGTAGTACTTGAGTGACAGCTGAGCTCGGTGACATAGTACCTAGTAGTATTCCAAAATGGAGCGATAGAGAGAGGCTTGAAGGCATTCATACACACGTGCTCAGGGCCGTTGCTACGGTGACGGCACTCTGTGGGTTTGATCTTCAGAAGTGACAGCAGGTGTTCTCTGATTGGTGGACAGGAATGTACTAAAAACTACATTTAGTAGTGGGAAATGTAGTTTTTTTTAGTCAAACGCCTTCAGCTCGGGCATACTTTCACCTAGAAACTCCATTTAAACTTTAAAATGGAGACACAAGTGGTGTGCTCTGATTGGTGGACAGGAATGTACTAAAAACTACATTTAGTAGTGGGAAATGTAGTTTTTTTAGTCAAACGCCTTCAGCTCGGGCATACTTTCACCTAGAAACTCCATTTAAACTTTAAAATGGAGACACGAGTGGTGTGCTCTGATTGGTGGACAGGAATGTACTAAAAACTACATTTAGTAGTGGGAAATGTAGTTTTTTTAGTCAAACGTCGTCTGCTCGGGCATACTTTCACCTAGAAACTCCATTTAAACTTTAAAATGGAGACACGAGTGGTGTGCTCTAATTGGTGGACAGGAATGTACTAAAAACTACATTTAGTAGTGGGAAATGTAGTTTTTTTAGTCAAACGTCTTCAGCTCAGCCATACTTTCACATAGGCTGTATCCGAAACCGCATACTACCGTACTGCCTACTACATACTGCTTTAGTATATACTGTATACTGCGTACTGAATGTGGGATTCAGTATGCTACTTCAGCAGACCGACGCCGTTCACGCCGCAGTATGCAGTATGCAAGTTTCCCAGAATGCATTTCGTGGCGACCGGCAGCGGTAGTTGTAAAACAGGCGCAAAGCTGTTTTATTTCCCGCTGTAGCGCTGTTATTATGTCACTTTATTACATTTTAATATTTTTTCATGCGAGAAAGTAACCGCTTAGATCCCCAATGTGCGGTTAGTTTACCCAAATGACGGCTGTTTAGTAATTTGCCTCGATGTTTTCGGAGAAGTGAAGCTCCGGAAGGAGCGGGTCGTCTCAGAGGCAGCTGCCCGCCTCCAGAGGTGTTCCGCCGGCCAACATGCGTCGTCGTCCCGGGGGAGACAGCAAGCTAGTTATCTTAACCGCTGTTTGTAGTGGACAGTATACAGTATATAGCGCTGTCTCGGGAGCTCTGCATATGTACAGAAATCACCAAATATTAATAAAAAGTTTGAATTAACAGAGTACTTTTTTTTTTTACAACAGCCTGGATTTCTATTGTACCTATATAGCTTCCGTCACAATAATCAAGTAGCCTATGCACTGTACTTATGTAAACAAATATAAACGCCGTACTGCTCCGGAGTACGTGACGACGTCATGAGGCTTATGGACGGTATAAAAGGTGAGCAGAAGCGGGAAAAAACTGAGGGAGACAAAGGAGAACAGCAAAAACAGCAAAATAGATACTGTAAATGTCGTATTTATCAGTAGTAAGACGCCACAATGTGGCACAAAGAAGACGGAGGTGGGAGAGGACCAGGATGAATCTTCTTTCAATCATATGTGAATATGAAGCCAATGTAAGTAAACCAAACATTTATAAGTGTGTTAGGGGCAGTTGTAGTTCTTAACCTGGGCATACAGTTGTGCCAGATAAGTCAATAAATAATATTCAGAGATAAACACGTTTATTAAGAAACAATTTATAAGGCCTTCTTGAAACAGTTAACTTAAAATAAGAGAACTTGAACAGTCATGTGAAGTGATACAACAAAGAAAAAGCATTTGCCCCTGCTCCCACAGGCTGCGCCTCGAGGGCAATATTTAAGATTAAATGCCCACACTCCTGTGGTCCGCCTCTTCTTGGGAGAGGGGGACTTAAGGCGAGACTTCCGCCTTTCAAGGCGGACAGTAAATGCCTTGGTCCAGGCTTTGGGGTGTGGCAAGGACCACGGATGGGGAGACGCCCTGGAGGTTGCAGTCTTCCTCTACTGGCTGGCCAGTGCCACCTCGTATCGGGTGGTATCGGAGGGCTTCGATATCCCCACCAGCACAGTCCACGATATCGTGCATCGGGTGGCAGACAGCATCATGGCCATCTATGCCAGGGTGGTGCATTTTCCTGCTGCAGATGAGCTGGAGGGCATTGGGGAAGGCTTTGCCCACCTTGCTGGCTCCCGTGCCTTTTGCCGTGTTGTTGGCTGCATCGACGGGACGCACATCAGGATAAAGCCACCTGCAGCAAACAAGGATGATTACCTGAACAGGTATGCTGCATACAAAGTTCTATTTAATCCCATCTTAATTAGGGCTGCAACTAACGATTATTTTCATTATTGATTAATCTGAAGATTATTTAAATAATGAATCGATTAGTTGTTTGGTCAATAAAATGTTAAAAAAATGTTGAAAAATATCAATCACTGTTTCCCAAACCACACGATGACGTCCTCAAATGTCTTGTTTTGTCCACAAACCAAAGAGATACTCAGTTTATTGTCATAAAGGAACAAAGAAACCAGAAATATTCACATGTAAGAAGCTAGAATCAGAGAATTTGGACTTCTTTTTCCTACTCAAACCGAGTATCAAAATAGTTGACGATTAATTTAATAATCGATTATTGTTCAATTTATCGATTAATTGTTGCAGCTCTAATGTTAAATTTTTCTTTTTACACAGGAAGCTTTTCCACTCGATCCAGCTTCAGGCGGTCTGTGATCATAAGGGTTTCTTCCTGAACACATTCACTGGTATGGATGGTAAATCAATATTTAACAGGATGATAATAGGCCTCATTACTTTGACCTGGATTACATTGATATGTGATTTTTACATTTTTTTGAGGAATATCGATTGCTTTTATTTGTGATTTAAAAGGTCTGTATCAGAAGTGTTTACAATCAAGTACTCATTTTCTTTTTTTTCACGACCACTACTTACAGGCCTACCTGGTGCAGTCCATGATGCACGGGTCCTGCGGTGGAGCTCGATGTACCATCGGCAGCTCTACCCTCCACCGGGCTGGATCATCCTTGGAGATGGGGGTTATCCCTGCCGGGCGACACCCATCTCCCTCATAACCCCGTACAGGGAGCCGGTGCAGAATCCTGTACAGGCCAGGTACAACCGGCATCACTCCAGGGCCAGATGTGTGGTGGAGAGGGCATTTGGGATGATGAAAACCCGGTGGCGCAGCATCTTCCTGAAGGCTCTTGAGGTAAAAAAGAGCATAAGATGTGTGTTAATGTAACTAGTACGTAATGGCTGACAGCTGAGCAGTACATTATACAGAAGTACAGGTAAAAAAAAATAGTTTACACAGCATTTTAATAAATTAGGATTAAAATGATTTTGGTTTTATGCAGTTACATAACTCACCTCTTTGTTTCTGTAGGTTAAATCTACCTTTGTCCCGGTGGTGGTGTCCACCTGTGCCTTCCTCCACAACCTCTCCATCCACAACGGGGATTTGGTGGAGCCAGATGTGGAGGAAGGGGTGGACCATGGAGACGAGGAGGAGCAGGCATACCAGCCCGGAGACCAAATGCCAGCGGACAATGTCAGAGACAGACTGGCAGCAGAGGTCTCAGCTCCTGGAGCCGTCGTCCCTGCACTGCAGGAGCATGACTATTAGTCAAAGAATTTATTTGTATATATTATTTTGTATATAGTTGACATAAGTATAAGCCCTGTGAAGACAATCTGTAAAAATAAAATCTAATAATCAAATAGAATCTGCCTCGCCAGGATGTTTTTAGTTAAGGAATTTTTGGAAATGTACCTGAGGGTTAATAGTAACCATTCTCAAAACAGTATTAGCAACTAGGCAATTAATGTCATGCGTGTACAAAATATAACATACAATAACATTTATGCAAGATGTCATACTGTTATATGACATCTTGCATAAATGTTATATGAATATGTTTTCTGGGATGACATAATTTGAACACCAGTGACACTAGAAACAAATATAAACAGACAAATGCAATTTATTTTTTTAAAACTTTCTCCAACATCAGCATTAATGACCTCTCCCTTCTCTCCTCCCTTTCTGCATTCTCTTTCTCTCTTTGCTCAGTCCACTCTCTCCATTCTCTCTCCCTCTTCTCTTCTTTCTCCAATCGCTCTCTCTCCTTCCTCTCCTCTCTCTCCAGCTGCTCTCTCTCCCTCTTGTCTTCTCTCTCCAATCGCTCTCTCTCTCCTTCCTCTCCTCTCTCTCCAGTGCTTCTCTTTCTCGTCTTTCCTACCTCTCCATTCATATTCTTTCCCTCTCCTCACCCTTCTCTGACACTTGAGAAAAGAGCTGAAGCCACTCGGACCCCCTCTTCCTCTTGGCCACTGGTGGCTCTGAGGTGGCTTCCCTTGGAGAGGGAGGAGAGGCCACTACCACATCCTGGCTGGATGAATCAATTGAGACCCGAGGCACAATGCTGGGCCTCCGGCCCAAAAACTCATCCATTAATGTAAACCACCTCCAGGATGCGGCAGTGGCCTCTCCTCCCTCTGTGCTTACTCCCGTCTTGGGGGCTTTCAACTCCTACACAACACAATATACACACACACACACACACACACTTGAAGCATCTTAAACATTTATACAACCTCATTTATCTTTTATATTTTCTAATTTAACATGTCTTGTGTACCTCTATGTTGACAAGTGATTGCATTGCAGAAGGTCTAACAGAACGTGTGGAGGCCAGTTTGCCAGCTTGATAACTTACCTTATATTTTTGTTTGAGGTTCTCCCATTTTCTTTTAACCTTGGTGGGCTCCACCTTCCCCACCAAGGTATTCACTCTGACAAACTCTCTGAATAAAATAAAATAAACGTAGTTACTTCAACAACAAGTTAATCCAACGTACCGGTATTATAATTCAAAAATCTAACAGAGGAGCACGACAAGATGAATTATGTAAGACTATCGCCTTCATTAAACGGCTTCGGAGGAATTATGATGGTTAACTGACTTATTGCAGGAGCTACGACGTCTCCCTCTGTCCCTCCCTCTCCCAAGCAACATCAGCGCCCACGAACCGATATCCCTACCGACTGTCCCTCGTCTCAGCGGCACCGTGACAGAAATGCGCGCCGTAACATGTAAACTATTTAGCTTTTATATACTTAACTATTCAATTATTGAACTATTAACAACCAAACTTACTCGAAACCCTTTTGGGCGGCATTTCGCCTTCCACTGAAAAGGCTGTCGTTGGCTGCGCGCCATACTATCAGCCGCTCCGTGTCCTGCTCTGTCCCTAATTAAAAAGAAATAAAACACGATACGTAACGTGACATTAGTGTTTAGTTGTTTTCTGATCACTCGCGTACACCAAATTAAGAAGGAGACAATTTAAATGCGATACTTACATTTGTATTCCCCTGCACCGCTCTCTTGCTCCGCCATTATTGGATTTATCCAGGCTCCAGCGCATTGCATTGTGGGAAACAGTAGGCAGAGTAGACTGGTCGGATGCATACTGGAAATATTCTCAGAATCAGTACGACATCCGGGAATTTTTCGCATACTGCAGATTTTGCTTTTGTTTGCATACTGCATACTGCATACTACATTTTGGCCAAATCAGTACGTACTAGCAGTATAGTATGCGGTTTCGGATACAGCCCTAGAAACTCCATTTAAACTTTAAAATGGAGACACGAGTGGTGTGCTCTGATTGGTGGACAGGAATGTACTAAAAACTACATTTAGTAGTGGGAAATGTAGTTTTTTTAGTCAAACGTCTTCTGCTGGGGCATACTTTCACCTAGAAACTCCGTTTAAACTTTAAACTTTTACAGACACACCCCCGGGCGGCGGCCCACTGCCTCCCTCTCAAAACTTCCCGGCGGGGGAATTTTCTAGTTACTAGTTATTGTTTAATTAATCAGCTTGGTTTGTGTTGTCAGACATCCGTATTCATGTTTCAGGTATGTTGTCGAGAGCTGTGTGGCTGAGAAGAAGAATGGTGACATCTAAAGTTTTTGAATTACAGTACGTCAAAATACTCAAAACGGACTGCTCTGACAGTTAAGTCAGCAAGCAGTCTCTGTATTTGCCTCTAAAACAACTCCGTCTCGTTTGAAATCTCGAAGAATCTCATCGTAATGTATATACACTCCGGCAGTAGCCCCCGTGGCCCTTTCAAAATTTCCCGGCGGGGGAATTTTCTAGTTCCTTATTATCAGGCTGTTCTAATAAATCTCTTAAATCTCTCCAGCTGGTCCAGAATGCTGCAGCGCGTGTTCTGACTAAAACCAGAAGAAGGGATCACATTTCTCCTGTATTAGCTTCTCTGCACTGGCTCCCAGTAAAATCCAGAATAGAATTTAAAATCCTTCTCCTCACTTACAAGGCTCTTAATGGACAGGCACCATCATATCTTAAAGAGCTCATTAAACCCTACTGTCCTCCTAGAGCACTACACTCTCAGAATAAAGGCTTACTTGTAGTTCCTAAAGTCTCCAAAATTAGAACAGGGGCCAGAGCTTTCGGTTATCAAGCTCCTCTTCTGTGGAACCGTCTTTCAGCTCTGGTTCGGGAGGCAGACACTGTTCCCAGGAGGCTTAAAACTGTCCTCCCTTTCAATGCTTATAGTTAGGGCTTGCCTGATGTATAAAGTGTCCTGAGATAACTTTTGTTGTGATATGAATTGAAATTGAATTGGGAGTCTATTGTTTGGACTTGCTTTCATGAAGTTCTGAGGAACAAACATTTTTTGTGGAACAAAAGAACCAACTGATTTCATACTGAGTCAAGGCAACTTTCTCTACACAGTCACTCTATTTGATCCTCTACAAAGTCCTCTATATAGTTTTCTACATAGTCCTCAACACAGTCCTCTACATAGTCATCTATATGATCATCTATATATTCATCTACAAATTCCTCTATATAGTCCTCTACATTGTCATATATATAGTCCTCTACATAGTCCTATATATAGTCCTCTATACATAGTATACTACTATATGCATATACATAGTCTCATATATATAGTCATGAGCAATATATATATATATACACACACACACACACACACACACACACAATGCCGTGAAAAAGTATTTTCCCCTTCCTGGTTTCTTTGTTTTTTTGCATATTGTCACACTTAAATGTAACTTATTTACAACAAAGACAACATGAGTGAACACAAAACACAGTGAACAATGAATTTTACCAAACCTATATCAGCCATGTGAAAAAGTTATTGCCCCCTTAAACCTGATAGCTGGTTGCACCACCCTTGGAAGCCACAACTGAAATCAGACATTTGCATTAACTGGCCATGAGTCTTTTAGACCGCTGTGGAGGGATTTTGGCCCATTCCTCTTTGCAGAATTGTTTTAATTCAGCCACATTGGACAGTACTGCCCATCCCACTTCTGACACCATGTAGAGTTAGGTAGTTCTCACTTTGTTAATAAGAATGGAGAGAGGTTTCCAGCGTATATTCTTGAAGCATGACTCTATTGAAGTACCCGTTTACAGCCCCATACTCCTAACCCCCAGGGGTCAACATCACAACCTGTGTCCTATAAATCCACTAACACTACAGCCACAGCATCTCAGGGGGATTTAACTCAAGACTTTGACTCTCCAAAACCCTGTTTGCTATTCAGAGGTGGCCAGCCATGCTTGCGTGCTTTCAATCATTATCCTGCTGCATAACCCAATTGAGCGTCAGGTCACAAACTGATGGGCTGACTAATGAGATGGTCGAGTGTACAGAGGATTTCTTGTTAGGTCACCCACTGTTCCAGCCCCTACCCTTTGCCACTCCTGTCTAGGGCTGAGTGATTTTATCGATTCTGCGATATAAATCGATATTTTGTTTCCACAGAAAGTATTGATTTTTTTGCTAAGTCCCATTCAAATCCCCCTGGCACTCTGCTCGCTGCGCCGAGAGACGGCCGCGCAGGATCGCGGCGCTTCGCGTCTGGTCTGAACTGTACTATCGGTTAACAAAGGCGCCGAAAGAAAGCGTGCTTCGTTGGCGGTGCTTCAGCGGCCGCCCGGTTCACGCCGGCATGACGCCAGGTTCACACTAGCTGCTGCAAAGCGTCACGGCCACGGAAATCACACATGATCCGCTGCCCCCCAGTTCAGACCAGACGCGTATTTCTCCGCGACGGTCGACAAGTGCTTCTGCTCAGCTGTTATTCATTCAGAGCTATTTTTTTCATCGTGGGTAAGTAAATAACCTCATGAAATTAATAAGCCATATTACTGTAGACACCCAAAACTCCACCCCCCGCCCCGTAGCCAGCCCACTCCGTTGCTCTGTGTGTGTGTGTGTGTGTGTGTGTGTGTGTGTGTGTGTGCTTTGTGTGTGTGTGTGCTTTGTAAGTTACATTTATTGAAGTTTGCACTTCAATAAATGTAACTTATTTTCTCACCACATATTTTATTTATTTTGTCCAGCATTTGCAAGCTGGAGACTCTCTGTCCAGTCAGAGCCATATATTGTGTAATTGATTCTTTTAGTTGATATTAATTAAATCCAAGTAAATGGAACACTCACAAGATGTCACCAAAATCACACTGTACCTTTTAAATCTTTCAGAAAATGATGTAAGTGTATCGAATTATATCGAATCGTATCGAATCGTATCGTTGACTGAATATCGTGATTTATACCGTATTGTGAGCTGAATATCGTATATCGTATCGTATCGTGAGATTAGTGTATCGCTACAGCCCTACTCCTGTCATCTAGTAACCATCTGCATATGACAAAAAACTTGAGTGAGCTCAAATCCAATACATTTAGTAATAAATGTAGCAATAATTTAGTTTAGTTTATATGTGTATTCTGCTGCATCTCCCGTTGCAGAGACGCCATGATTAAAATCCATTCTTCACCAATGAATCTTGGGTGAAATTTGAATCTTGAATTAATGCCAATACAAGTTGTGTCTTAATGTGATATGATTCGTGCTGAGAGAGTGTATTCTGCTGCATCTCCTCCTGCTGATCTGCTCACAGACCATATGTTGATTGAATCCAATGGCCACAGAAGCGCATGAATTTTGGGATAAGTTGGGCTGTGAAGGATTCATCAGTTGGATCCTCTGGATCCGGGGAAAGAAGGACGCATTTCTGGGCTGCATTTGAAGGACCCTTTGAAATAGGACGGCCTTGTCTCAGCCGCTGTGACACATTTGCTCTTCAAATGCAGCCTCCGAAGGACTAATGCTTTTTGGATTTGGACACAACTCGACAGATGTACAGCAAAGATGTTTCGCAAATGTGGCATGAAACCATAAATAAGAATGTCTGACTTCCAGATCCTGGTTTAAAAGGATGTTAAAGTCCTGTCACAGAGCGGCAGTTTATCTGCACAACTGGGCCCAACATGGTGCCAGTATAGTTGGTCCCAGTGGGACCTGAACATCTAAACCCGCCACAGTCAGAGTCCCTTCATGTGATGGAATGAAGCTGCTCAGGCCTGACCCTCAAAGAGGAAGTTCATTGATGATTTTTTTTTTTTTAATTATTTTCAACATGTATAGAAGTATAGTAGTATGTATAGAGTCATACGTGAGTCACAAAGCAATATGGATCATTTGGACGTCTCTGATTATTTGACACGTTTTCGAGCAGAAGACTGGAGTTGACACAGATTTTCTTAATTGCTTTGGCACAATTCTCAAATGGCAATGAATTTTTCAAAACATGTGTAAACCTCCAAGCAACTGACCACTGGTTCACAATCTAATGTTAAACAAACTGCAAACACATGCAAATGAACAATTATTTCAATCTGCACAATTACCAATGAATATATCTTGTTGATGAAAACTGATTATGTTGCTTCTCAGTTGAATAGTTGTACTCAGTGTGCGAACTATAGCGCGGCTTTCGGGGGGGCTCACTTATATTGGCGGGGGGGGGGGGGGCTTGCGCGTGCCTCAGAGCGAGGACTTACTCAAAACACATCCATTATTACAAGCCTAATTTTACACATGATCCATGATTATGACAAAACAAAAAAACAAAACAAAAAGGAAATGCATGGGAAAAAACAGCATTTTGCCAATATTTTAGAGAGCCCCCCAAAATTTCACAAATCATGTTTTCAGGGGAGCTCATGTCTCATTAAGGGCTGAGACCCCCCTGGCTCCCCCGTAATTCACACCCTGGTTGTACTCTCATCACATGCACCACAGTCCATTCAATTGTCAAAATCTGTCATGCATATAAACTATTAATATCATTACTGTACTATGGATCTGTTTCAGGAGAAACTTGAACTTCACTAACAAGGAATTTCTCACATCTGACATCAACCAATCACACATAATTTAAAGTTAGCTGACTGGTGTATTCATGAGTACGGCTGTCACCAAACATTTATTATCACAATTATTGAACATGGATGGAACCTGGTCAGGTACATAATGAACAGGGGCAACTGCCTGCTTGAGGAAGAGGAGGAGGATGAGGAGAAGTAAGGACGGTGGTGGTGTTGTGAGGGGAAGATGCTTAACGTAAATAAAAATACAGTAGCCGTTTCTATGGAAATGCAAGTACAATGTATACTGTAAAAAACAAACAAAAAACCAACAACCTTGAAATCAGCATCTGGATAGTATTCACTTAGATACACAATAGCATTCAGTTCACTGGATAAAAAACAACATCTAGTGTAGTAAAAATGAAGGGTAAATTAAAAATAGCAGAAACCTGGAATGTGGATATAACAAACATTTCCAGGCTCCACTGCCACATAGAAAAAAACATCTGAACAATAGTTCAGTTATTGTTGTTGTGTTCAGGCTTTGAGAATGTTAACAATTTTTTCAAAAATGTTTTTAACTGCCTAGCACCAGAGGTTCTACATATCATTAATTGGTCTCTCCAATCAGGTATATTTCCCACATCACTAAAAACAGCTGTTATCAAACCACTCCTGAAGAAGAACAATCTGGATCAAAATGTCATTGCAAATTACAGACCTATCTCCAATCTACCGTTCCTCCGCAAAATACTTGAAAAAGCAGTCTACATTCAGCTCAAGAAATATCTTGCATCAAATAGCCTTTTAGATACTTATCAGTCTGGTTTTCGCCCCCACCATAGCACAGAAACACTTATCAAAGTTTTAAATGATCTACATATGAACACAGACTCCAAAAAAATCTCCATTCTTGTTCTACTTGATCTTAGTTCTGCTTTTGACACTATCGACCACAAAATCTTACTGGAAAGGCTTGAAAGGTGGGTTGGCTTGTCTGGTCCAGTTCTAAACTGCTTCAGAACCTACCTTCATGATAGGCAGTTTTATGTCTCCATTGGTGAATTTACCTCCAACAGAACGAAGATTACATGTGGGGTACCACAAGGGTCAATTCTTGGACCACTGCTATTCAATCTCTACATGCTTCCACTCTCACATGTCATACGCAAACATAATCTTAGTTACCATAATTATGCAGATGATTCGCAACTTTATATTTCACTACACCCAGATGACCTATCACCCATAATATCCCTCACTCAGTGTATCAAAGATATCAATCATTGGATGTCAGAATTTTTTTTACAACTAAACAAAGACAAAACAGAAATACTCATCTTTGGTGCACAGGCTCAGAGACAGAAAATTGCAGCACATCTCAATTCTCTCTCTCTAAACAGCAAAACTGAAGCAAGGAATCTGGGTGTAATCATTGACAGCGATCTAAATTTCAGAAATCATATCAATCACATTACCAGATCATCTTTCTATCATCTCAAAAATATCTCCAAATTGAGGGGCTTTCTGTCAAAATCAGACTCAGAAAAATTAATCCACGCTTTTATAACAAGTAGATTAGATTACTGTAATGGTTTATTCACTGGACTCTCAAAATCAAGTACTCAGAGGTTACAACTAATTCAAAATGCAGCTGCACGCATTCTCACTGGTACCAAAAAATATCAACACATCACACCCGTTCTTAAATCTTTGCACTGGTTACCTGTTAGTACAAGAATCGATTTCAAAATACTACTCCTGGTTTACAAAGCACTACATGGCCTTGCACCTCAATACATCACAGATATGCTCACCACTTACACCCCAGCAAGAACACTTCGGTCAACAGGCAGTGGCAACTTACTCATTCCTCGCACCAGATCCAAAGAAGGCGAGGCAGCTTTTAGTGTATATGCGCCACGAAAATGGAACACCTTGCCTGATACAGTTAGACATGCCACGTCAGTAGCCATCTTTAAAAACAGACTAAAAACATATATTTTCTCAACAGCATTCTGCTGAACTGTGTGTGTGTGTATGTGTGTGTGTGTGTGCATGTGCCCATATGTGATTGTGTCAGTGGGTGCGCATGTGTGAGTCTAAGGGCCCTAGTTTCGTAGACCAGGCGCAGTCAGCTCTCAGCGCACCTGCGCCACGCCGACAGGGTGTGTCCGCCTGGACTTTGCAAGTTTCGTGCACCGCGCAGGCTCGCGCAGGCACACCTCCCGTCACTCCCACCCGCGCAAGTGGGAAAGAGGGAGGAGAAGAAGGCGTGAGTGGGAGACGAGGAGGAGACGAGGCGTGGACTGGGATTAATACAGCCGATTCAGATCTTCACCAATCAAATGAGCTCCTCTCCTCTCCTTTAATGCGTTAGGGGAGGTTCAGTGCAAGTTCCGTCACTTGACAACCCGATGACAGAAGCAGCGCCGCCGCTCCCACCACGCGCATCACGCGCTGTGCGTGCGTATCATAATAATAACAATGCCCATATTATAAAAAACAGGAGAGAGAGAGGGAGATGTTTTGGTCCGAGAGGCTGAGTTTCCGTTACGCGTGCCATCCGCCTTTGATCTGACGTCAGATGTGACGGGACAATCTATATAGATATAAATTCACGTGTTGATTCAATTAGTTGCATTAAATAGTGTTTGTTGTGATTATTTATTGCATTTAAATGTGCCTGGAACTGTGGAAACCTGCCTGTGAGGTCTCGGTGACGTGTGCGCACTGCGCACCATCAACCAAACTTCCACTCCGCCAGCTGTGATTCGCCTTGAATGAATGGACTTTATTTACGCCTTGCGCCGAAAGTAGACCAGGTTGGAGCTGGCGAGCTTTCAGCGCAGTCTCGGCGAGGCTTTTCGCCACGAAACTTCCGCTACGCCAAGCTCAATCTGTGACGCCTCCCCCTGCTGCGCCGCCACACCCATCTTGGCGCAGGCGATCCACCAAACTGCCAAACTGACGGTGCGCAAGGCTGCACTGGTCGAAACTTGCATTGCGCCGGCTCCGCCACCCTGCGCCGCCCTGCGCTGCGCCACAAAACTAGGGCCCTAAGTGTGTATGTGCTGAAGATGACATATATGATTGTTTACTTGCACTCTTCTTGTTTTCTATTCGATTTCTAATTGATTTCTATATAACTATGTATACCTGTTGTGAAGCACATTGAGTCTGCCTTGTGCATGAAATGCGCTTTATAAATAAAGTTGAATTGAATTGAATTGAACAATGTTTCAAGAAATGAGTGAAAGCAATAGAGAAAAACTGTGATATACAACATGTATCTTAGATGTCCAATCTCTCTGACGTAAAAACAAAACATGAAAATATAATTGAAAAGGAATCACATAAAAGAGATGACAGACTTAAAATAAACTGCAAATTGCAGCAACCAAAGAATTGTAATTCAGTTACAGGACATACAGAGCTCAAATGATTATCAATCCTGTTTGTGTTGTAAAAACAGGATTCCATCCCCTAAAGGCTTTACAGATTACAAGGAATGATAAGAAACAATACATGTACTGTATTTAAAAGTGTCAGTGTAGCTTTGATGGTCCAGCTACTAGGGATGACCAAGATAATTGGTTCCCATGAGGTTGTAGTATATTATTAATATTATATGTAATATGGGTCAATGAAGACAAATGGACCAATGCTACATTCTATAATGCATTCATATTGCAGTGATGTGTACAGAAAGGATAACACAGCATGATACACTGAGTCATTTCCAACGAGGATACATTTGCATGCATCCATAAAATATCACCATAATAAATTGCTGATAGAGACATTGTTTAAATTCATTTTCCCGTTGCAGCAAAAGAAAAGCAGCATTTCTAAGTTTGGACATTTTCATAGTCTTGTTGAACAAAACAGGGGCCCGTTTCACAAAGCAGGTTCAACAAACTCTGAACCTAACCCTGAACTCTGAGTTGACCAACTCTGAGATGGGCAACTCTGAGTTTTCGGTTTCAGAACAGCGGTTTTGAATTAGTTCAGTCAACTCTGAGTATGTAAACTCTGAGTTACGCACATGCCTGCCGACTCTACAAAGCCATCATCAATGGAGCTCTGATACTACGATTCACCATGGCAACCGGGAGAGCATTATTAGATAGTACTGAGTGTTTATGTAGAAAATGAGCTCATTTTGAGAAAGCGGAGCAATGTAACTGCAGCAAAGTAGAGATAGTTGGCGTGGCAGACAATTACTGCCCGATGTAATGTGTATAACTGAATGAAACAGTCGATTGATCTAAAGGTAATAAGTCTTAGTAGTTCACAAAGTAGCGCAATGAAAAAATTATCATTTTCATTGGGTGTAATCCCCCCAGGGACAAAAAGAAAGTGGCTTCAGTTGAAAATTAAGCATAAGAATATTGCGCAATACGTTGACTAAGGCATATGATTTTAATCATATTTCACATATTAAACAGTAAATATAAGCAGGTATTTCAACACAGGAATGTACTTAAACATTTCATAAATCTCTCGTTCACAAAAACGCTAGCTCTGCAAAGAATCTGGTTGCGAATTATGTCCGCAAAATGAAATGTTGAAAATGTCGGAGAATATTGTTTAGATAATATCTAATGTGATTGAAAGGAAAGGTAATCAAAATCCTCTCCCGACGCAAAGCTGCTAGAATCACTTTTATTTCCTTATCGATTAGGTTGATGATGAAAGGACGGCACATTTTTTCACAGTTGGTTCAGATTCCAAAAAAAGGCAGAGACATGTAGGGAGAAACTCAGGGTTTGTTGAAGCAAACCTGCTAGTGAGCAGGTTAGGTTCACGGAGTATGTTACCCGGGTAACTGACTCAGATATATGTGAACTGGCTTTGTGAAACTGAAAAACCAGAGTTTCCTTCATCTCAGGGTTAACTAACTCAAGGTTTTCACTAAACCTGCTTTGTGAAACGGACCCCTGATCATACACAACAAACTCATTGTTCTCACATATTTTTGTTTACATTTTTGCATCCAGCCGCCCGTGTCAAGGACATGTGATCCATAAAAGGTTCCCAGAATGCATGAAAGGAGAATATAAATATCACCATAATAAATTGCTGATAGAAGCGTGGCGTTCATTTTTTTTCCCTTGCAGCAAAAGTAAAACAGCATTTCTAAAGAAACCTAATTTCATAGATGGATTGGAAAATAAAGATAGTGGAAAGTTGAGACATTTTTAACAAAACACAGCATATGCATATGCCTCATATTGTTTATGCTATGACTGAGTGATTCAAAAAAGCTTCCAGAGAATATCTCATTTCTATGCTATTGTCTTCTGCTTGGTACAGTTCATTTTCTTAGGTCCAAACGTCCAGGTCAGGACCTGAAATATGGTCCTGTGAAAGAATAACAAGGTGCGAACAAAGCGAACACAGACTAAATAGACTGCTATTAGGAGAACGAGAAACAGGTGTGGAAACACAAGGGTAGCCTGAGGTGATTGGGAGCTGAAGAGAGAATCACAAACAGCTGGTACACAGAAAAAAGGAGGGAAACTGAACAGGAAGTAAAGAAAGACAACACAAGGCCAAAGGGGTTAACCGGGCTAATTTCGATAAGCCTCGCTACCTTTAGCGAGAGTTGCGTTCCATCAACGTGACTTGAGGCACTCTCCGCTAAGTAACCATGGGAATTTATCCGACCAAACTAGCCTGCCCCGGGGCAGGCTAACCATCAGGCTTACTTTAGCGGGGGTTTCAGAGAAGGCCGTCTGTCGGAAACAACTGTACCAGCAGAAGGTTCCGCCAAGCCTAGTCCTCGTGATTTCGTCACGTGAAAGACCAAATATTACCAAAATGACATATATGAAGTACAAACAGACTATATTTTCATCAAGCGTCTAAAAATACATGCTTGCAATTAAAAAAATATGAATAAATCGTTTATTTTGTTTAAGACCGACTGGCCATATTATTATCAATAACCCCCAGTTGGGTGAGTGGTGATGCACCGGCCCCCGAACGTGGGTATCCCAGGTTCACATCCTGGCGAGAACATCTCATGAGGTTTTTTTTGCCTGTATAATTGTCTTTAGATCAGAGAATTAGACCAACATTTTACCTTAACTATGATAAATATGTCATACAATTTCCCCAGAACTCAAAAATAACTTGCAAAAACATGATAGGCATAAAGATGTTATTATTAATAGCATGTATATCCCAATGACAAAGGCATTGCTGCATGCAATTTTCAGTCACATAAATTCCTTTCAGGTGAGTTCATTAATAGGTTCATTGAATGTGTTCATTGAATTGTTGAGATAAATGAGTTGGTCAATGTAGATGCATTTACTAGGCCTATCTGAAAAAAAAAGAGAGAGAGAGAGAGAGAGAGAGAGAGAGAGAGAGAGAGAGAGAGAGTGTTCAGGCCAAAGAAAGAAGTTTCACAAAGTTCAATAGTTGGGAATTGAACCGTGGCCGGCCGCGTGCTAAGCCGGCGCGTTACCTCTACACTATCCTCACGTTTGAGAAGTGGTTGTCAGTATTATATTAGAACATGTTACTCTTGACAGTACTTCCGTATTTAATCGCTCGGCAACTCTTGCCCAAGCAGCCTCGCAATTTTTATTTATCACTACAGCAGCGGCGGCACCAGACATTTTTATTGGGGGGCAATGAGGGGGTCTGATTGTTTACAGGAGGTGCTAGTGAATTCTGAAACCAACAAATAATACTATAATAGATATAGATGTATACTGTTCCCGTGGCCGTGCTGATACACTACATATTGTCGAATGCATGTTACTAAATGTTTATCATAAAACAAACACAAGCATATTTAACTACTTTTAATGAAATGAAGTTCCAAACAACAAGCACAAAAAACAATACAAATCCACCACAGAGAACATCTGTGGATTTACAAGAGTGTAATTGTAGCACAGTGTATAGTTGTATACAGTATACTCTTACAACTGTCTCTTAACTCACTAAATATGTTTTCTCTCTCCTTCTGTTCTCCTCTCCTTCACTCTTCACTCTCCACTCCTGTCTTCCTCCTCTTCCTCTCCTCTAAACTCCTCCTCCTCACTCTCCACTCCTGTCTTCCTCTCCTCTAAACTCCGCCTCCTCACTCTCCACTCCTGTCTTCCTCTCCTCTCCCTCCCTTTTTCTCCTTCTCACTCACTCTCCACTCCTGTCTTCCTCTCCTCTAAACTCCTCCTCCTCACTCTCCACTCCTGTCTTCCTCTCCTCTAAACTCCTCCTCCTCACTCTCCACTCCTGTCTTCCTCTCCTCTCCCTCCCTTTTTCTCCTTCTCACTCACTCTCCACTCCTGTCTTCCTCTCCTCTTCCTCCCTTCTTCTCCTCCTCACTCACTCTCCACTCCTGTCTTCCTCTCCTCTTCCTCCCTTTTTCTCCTCCTCACTCACTCCCCACTCCTGTCTTCCTCTCCTCTTCCTCCCTTCTTGTCCTCTAAACTCTGCTTCACTCGCTCTCCAATGCTGTCTTTCTCTCTTCTCCTCTCCCCTCCTCCTCCTTTCTCTGTTCTCCTCACCTACTACCGCCCCTTCGTCATCCTCGCTTTCATCCGCATCCTCCAAGTCCGTCATCACTCTGTCCTGCGTCCATAAATCACCACCACCATCGTCCACTCTTATTTGCTTTTTGGCTATCACAAATCGGTCCATTTCGCTCTGTTGACACAATCGCTAACTAGCCGCTATGCATCAACCACCGCTAACGTGAATGTCAAATTCAGCCTGCCGTCTGCGTGCAAATCAATGCCAATCAAATCGTACGACACAGGAAAAAAAAAAAACAATCACCATAGGAACGTTATAAACAATATTTCTTCAGATGATTGATTGTTAATGTCTCAGTGTCTTAATTTGTTCTATATTTGTTATAGTTTTTAATCCATAAATATTTCAAGGGGAGGGGGGCAAAAGGGGGGGCGCAGCCTTTGACAGGAGGGTCAAAGGCTTGCCCCCCCCCACGCCGTCATTGCACTACAGTATTCCCTTTTTTGGTTATGATGGGTTTGTACTCCTCTTACAGTTCCATCAATATTTTTTGCTCTGGTCTTTTCCGACATTTTCTCGATGATTCAACATTCATGATTCTGGGCTGGCTTCATACCCCGTGAACGTGCGTAACACACGTTAACCTGGCTTGAATTAGCCTCAACAAGGTGCGGCTGAAATGCGTTAATGGAATGGGTTTAGCCGCAAGTGGAAGTTGGCGTTCTAACCAGGCTTAACTAGGTAAGTGCCGCCTTAATTAGTGAGTTTGGTGGAATACCCCTCAAAGGACTACAAAATAAAACAAGAATCCAACACAAGACTGAAACTACAAAACAGCATGGAAAAGAAAACTAATAAAAACCATGACAAATGCTTACATAATAAATATTCATTTTGAACTGGATTCAATTTTCATTAGTCACTTCATAGCTGAAATTACCACTATTACTGCTATGTACAAGTCCCCGATACGGTGGGAAACCAAACAGCATCCTGTTGGATAACATCACCCAGAGATGCTCGGTGAGTTTAACCAAGATGGATTCACTATGAATAGCAAAATACATGTCGGCTGGATGAACCCAACATAAATGAACTAACTGTGATTTAATTGCAATAAACAGATTATTCATGCTGAAATAAAAACATAATGATGGATTCGTAAAAAATCTGAAGTCATGGTTTGTTAGGTCTGTGCATGATGGAGCAGAAACACACACACACACACACACACACACACACACACACACACACACACACACACACAAAGAATACGATAAATATTTTGAACATAATATTTTTTCAAGTACGGTGCTTTTTATTTGTCAACAGAAACGTGAATAGGATATTTGAAAATGTATTCAATACAATCGAATTCAATAGAAAAGTTGTATTATGGTTTGAAGCCGAGTGAAGGTGAATATCAAGCAGAAAGGGTGAATGATTATATGTGCTCTACATGTGTAAGATTTGAATTCCTTTGTGGTTGGAGTGTGCATGTTGTATATTGCTCTGATATTGAATAAAACAGGATCGCCGAGTCCCTCGTTAGGCAACAGAAAAGCAGGGACCACTCCAAAATAAAAAAAACCTAATGCCCTGGCATGAGCCCTGGATGGTCTGGGCTTAGCTTAACTCCCCTGCCCTGAGCCCCCTGGGTTCAATTAACCAGGTGTTTTTATGTGGACGCTGACAGCCGTAACACCAATACCAGAGGAAGCCAATAAGGTAAAAGTTTGGAGTTACACCTGCTGGTGCCCAAAGACCCAGAAGAGACAGAAAATGTCCTGAAAGACTAGGTTTCCGTTCTAATCTACTCATTAGACTGAAACAACGTTAAAGCTGACAATCTTCCTCCTTTTCAATTGATTTTATTGAAATGAAGAGATCTGAGCTCTATTAAAGCTTCCACCAAGTTTACTCAAGTCTCAGAGCAGCTCTAAAGGCTTAATTATTCAAACGTTTGACCTTACGCTTTTTTCAGTACCACAAGAAATATTCAAAGAACCAAAAACTTGCATGGACCTGATGAAGGTCTGAGTAGCAAAATGTTATGAGCAAACATTCACATCTCAGTAACGTGTGAGTTTTCATTCGGCCTCAGCATCCTGCCTCCCTGTTTGATCAGGCGGGAGGACTTCATCCACATCACATGCAATGTTCTCGTTAGCCAGGCAAGGGGGGGCTCTGGTGTGCCTGATCCAGCAGTTGCAAGGCAGTTGTGTCATCACAGGCATCACATTTGCATGGTCCGTAAAAGAGTTTCCAGAGACATTCCACCGCCATGCAGAGAAAAATCTTCAGTCAGGTTGAGGAATGGATAGAAAGGTGGAAGGCAAACATTTAGGAAGTGCTGATTCATGTTGAACCAATCCAGGAGCCCTGTGAAAACTGAATTTGTCCCAAACTATGACATAGACGGGAAGCTCCGCCTCCTCGTCCACACCCAAACAACATATCCTGACGACCACCCAGAAATGCGAGGAGGTGTTGTGTTGCACAGCCCGAGGCGGCACAGCGGTGGAGAAACCCATGATGCCCAAGCAGCATTTACATCTCCATCACTTTTTCATGAGGTCTTTCCAACTCAAACAGTATTCAGTACAGTATTGCACTGAAAACTGTTGCTCTTTGACACTTTCTGAGTTGCACTCGAGGGTTTTTTTGTAGACTTGCTTCATGCAAACCACGTTGCGTTGGAGGACCCGGTCAACGTTGGAAAGTCTGGCACTGTTCATTCCTCAAAATTGACTTCATCTTCAACAGCCCGTTGCTCTATTTCATGTTGGCATTGTTTTGAAGGACTATGTCAATGGTGGGACCATCTAGCTGTTATTCCATCCTCGTCAACTACATCCCGTTGTCACCCGCATTCCATTGGCGTCACCTACATCCTGTTTTTTACCTACATTCTATCATCATCGCCTACATCTGGTTGTTGTTGTCTACAGTCAGCTGCGTTGCCTATGTGCCGTTGTCGTTACCTACATCCTTCCATTGTTGTCAACTACATCCTGTTGTTGTTACCTGCATTCCATCATTGTTACCTACATCCTGTTTTCATCACCTACTTTCCTTTGTAGTTGCCGAAATCTTGTAGTCGTCGTTATGTTGTCGTTACCTACATCCTTTTGTCGTCATCTACATTACATTGTAGTCACCTTCATCCTGTATTCGTCGCCTATGTTCCATTGCTGCCGATGTTCCATTGTCGTTACCTACATCCTGCTGTTGTTGCCTACCTTCGGTCATCGCCATCCACGTTTTGTTGTCGGCATCTACATCCTGTTTCCATCGCCTACGTTCTGTCATCATCACCTATAGACTGCTGTCTATTTTCTGTCCTTGACGGCGATGTTCTATTGTTGAAGTAGCAATATCAAAAACATTTGTATATTTCAGATCATGAATGCATAAAATGCAGAGAGAGGGTTGGTGGTTTCAAAGAAAAACATCATGAATTTAACAAAGGATTGAGGAAGTTTTTATGGGCTTCTTCTTGAGCATGTCACAAATAAAAACACCACCGTTACACATGAATCATTCTTCACATCCTGGTTTTTGGGAAGCAGATCTAACAAGAAGCTGCTGACATACAAAAGCTCTGAGCGAGAGTTTGTGTGTCCACTGAAAACATGTTTTTCGTTCATTGAACTTCTTTCACTGTTTCACTACACAGCTGAGAAATGAAACAAACTAACAACTAGCTGGTGAAGAAAGTGCAACATCAAGCAGCTGAAAGAGGCAGATATTTCCCTGAGCTGTTGGAGGAGACCAAAACAGAGCAAAATACTGGATTGATCACACACACATGAATCCAACAGGATGATCCTGCTGCAATATGTTAAAGTCCATGTCAGTCATCTGTGAAGCTATTTGAACTACACTAACCAGAAATTAGTTTGACCGTTGATCGATCAGCTGTTTAGTTGATGATATGTTAAGTTGTGAAAATGCTCATCACACTCTCCCGGAGCCTAAGGTGAGGTCTTCAGACTGCTGGCCAACAGAAGACTTATTTGTTTATCATAAACGTCAAGGAGAGGCAGCAGGTTCTTGCATTTTGTGCAGCTGGAGTGGTAGAGGCTTGATATTCTAGTTTCAGAGTTGGCTGAGCTTATCAATTGTTTGTCAAGTTGGATGAATTAATCTTTTGCCGATTTCGTGATCAATTGGATTGTTCATACAGCCCTATCCTTCAATTGTTAATCCCCCACATGGCCGATGTTGGATCAGAAATAGATTTGTTGTTGTAAAATAGAAATAATTGGAAATGACCAAAACAACACATGTGGAGGTGGGTGTGGTGCAGCATCCGGCTGCAGGAGAGAGAGGCGTGTGGAGGCGGCTCACGGGAGCAGCTTGTCAATCACCCAGCAAGTGCTTGGGTGATCAAGCTTTATTATTGTCCACTAGGGGTGTAACAATACAGTTAGCCAACGGTTCAATATGTACCTTGGTTCTTGGGTTACGGCTTCGGTTCTGTTTCGGGACACATTTTGTAGAGGAGGAGAAAAAAAATGCTATTTATATATTCAAAATTAATTTCTTTATTTTGCTTATGAGCGAAGATTTTTTTTTATATTCAGACACATGCAAGTGTATGTTGTATCATAAAAATAATAAATATGTAAAAAAATGCAAAAGTGCTTCTTAGCCTTGACAATATATATAGGGGGTAAAACTATTTCAAAAGTAAATGTACATATTTGAAATAAACATAAAGTCACAGTTTTAAATTAAAAGATATGTACTTCATTAGCCTTCATATGACTTTCATACTTTTGTTTTCCTTTTTTTAATTCCGCAGGGCTTCCCTTGCTAACCATGTGTTTCACGTCGCAACACTATGAACTGTGGGTAATTGCCTCATGCAAAGTCAGCATCGATGCTGACTTACAGAAAGTGGGCATAAAGGGCTCAAAAAGTCTTTGAGCGAGTCCTCACCCACTTCACGATGTGACCGTGGGCCTGAACCCTCAGGGACTTAACGGGAACGCCCATCAGAGTCTGTGAGTCCGTGAGTCTGTGAGGGGCGACTATGGGATCTGGCCAACTGTTTTTAACTGCCGGTGTTACCTGCTCAGCCGTCCTGCTTCCAGGACATTGGGTATTTACTGGGCAGGGAGGTGTTTCCCCACAGCACATGAATACATGTTGCGTTCAAGTGCTCCTCTAAAGCTCCGACATAGCCAATTGAGAGAGGAATACAAGGATGGAAACGTGAAATCACTGAAAATAATATCTTTCCAAATTATTAATCAAATATATATTTTTTTTACAGAACATTATGTTTATTTTTTTTAAATCATTAAGTATTTTAGGCACTTGATTGCACTTCATGAATAATGCTCTTATTGTGTACATTATGTGTGTCTAATTTTGCACACAGGACCAGAGAAAGACAATTTAAAACTACTGTACTCGTTTTAATGAATATGACTGGGAATATAACACCATTGGACAATGCATTTTGAGCTTACATCTCAAACTCACAAATTCGTACTAATTTACATTTGGGCATTTCTCGTGAACACAAAATCCACACACTATTCAGTTTGGATGCAGTACAAGAGTTATTTTGCTCCACACTTGGTTTGAATAGTTTATTATTATTTTATTATTACCTGCCATCGACACAGATGGAATTTCTTCACAGCCTGTTATCTGGAAATAAAACTTTGTTCCCTCATAGATGAGCTCCACTTTCTGGACTTTGTCCCATGCAGCTACCTTTACATGTTGGTATGTTAATGACTCTTTCATGTGCTGAACTGAAACACAGCGCTGTGTCCCTCTATCAGCTGAACTCAGGACTCTTGTTTTTTGCAGTACCAGATACCTGAGAACCAGCCTTACCTCCACACCTGCCATGTGTCCACAAACAAATGTCTTTTTTAAGAACTCCTCATGTGACCTTGTTCTACTGCAAACTGTGTTATCACAACGAGCTGAGCTTTTCATGAGGATCTGAAACTCTGGTGCTGCTTTATGGCAACATGTGAACATCATTGATCATTTTTAATCAGTTTTGAGACTGAAAGCTACCTGAAGGGTAGAGAGTAATATGTAATGTTATAAGCTCCACCTGGGCTTCATTTCTTGCAATGACAAGTAGTATTAGTCCAGTTTCCAGCATTTAAAAAAAAGTGTGAGGTGCCTGTTGGAATTCCGTACTAGTCTCTCCAGCGTTTTTCGGACGGATTACCCGGTATCGACTCTGCCTGTCCCCGATCGGTCTGCTCTGCCTCTGTCCCTCGTTCCATGGCTATATGTGAACACTTCAATCCCAAAACATGCTGAAAAAAAGGAACTGGGAGAACTTGGGCGAAGTTGGAGAGCTTGTGTTTTACACAAAATTAAATAAATTAATAAAACAATGAGATTTAATCTGGCCACTGCTCCCTGTTTCTCCGCCAGCCCACACAGCCATATCACTGGGACTCGAGCTGGAGAAGAGGGAGGTGTGTGTTCAGCTGGTGGTCACACACCTTTTAATTATGCGTCTGACGGCAACCGTGTCTGTGAGGACGAGGGGGAGAACGTGGCAGGATGAAAACAGTGGGAGCAGCTGAGGATCAGAGCAGCCTGAAGGAAGCTCAAACTGTGACAAACAGCGGCTGCTGTGACATCAAGCAGCATCATAACAGTAAAGACGCACAGGAGTTGATATAAAATGCAGATTCTAGGTTACACCCTGCTGTCTATTGATTTTACAGCTCAAAGCCAAGCTCCTCATTAAAACCACAAACAAGAGAAGTATGGGAAACTTTCCACAGCTATTTATTTGTTGAATCAATAAAGTTAGCCAGTTCTGTCTTGCTGCACGATCAATAATATATTTTCATCTAGTAGTAGATAGAAAGAATATCAACAATATCGAAGCCAAATAGGCAATATACATTGTGTGTGTGTGTGTTTATTTCATTTATATTCTGAATGCCTTTACAGAGGGGTATCTTGTCATTTATACATTTTATTATGGTTTGATTGTCAGGCTTGGCAAGGACGGAGGACTCAGATGCAGGGCAGAGGCAGTAAATCAGGCTTTATTTCTAAATAAATAACGAACAAACAAAAGACCGCTCCACAGGGAGGAAAAAACAGGCTATGAGCTACAAAAAGGCAAAAGCAAAAATACAAACGTGGCTTGGGACATGGCTGAATCTTGACTTGACGAGAGACAAAGGACGAACTGGCACAAGACAAGGGGAGACGCAGACTTAAATACACAGGGATAATGGGCAACAGGTGACAACAATCAGGGATCAGGGATGACATCAGACCAGGGAACACATGAGGAAGGGCAAGTGACCTGAAACGAGAGGGGAGTTATTTTCAAAATAAAACAGTTAATGACAAGACAAAAACCCAAGACGAGACATTACCTCACCGGCGTGACATTGATTTATGGAGTGATGCAAAGACATAGTCAACACTCCCTTCTGTAAAAAGCTTTGACTCTAATATGTCAACAAAATGAAACAATCATTTTGATGCTGCTTCATCCAGTGTTCAGATTTCTGTTTTAGAAATGTATGCAAATTAGGACATATTTCATAAGATGATTTCGGAAAACTTATTATACAAAAAAAATGGTCTTAATGTCAATGTTAATATGTCTTGCTGTTGTCTGTCTGCCTTCATGTGTCGGCATGCATGTCTTATTGTGGTCTTGCTTTTATTGTGTATGCATGCATTTTGTGTCTGTGCTTCTGCTTTGCATGCTGTGGTGTGATGTGTCTTGCGTCATGGGTTTTTGTGCTGCATGTTTTGGGGATGTCTTGAATGATGTTTTCTGATTGATGTTATTTTGTCATGTTGATAACTGCTGTGCATGTTTTGCAGATTGCCTTGGCCAGTAACTTTGTCATTTTAATCTTATTTTTTATATTTCATATTCTGTTCTGTTTTTAGGGTGACTTCAACATCTGTCTAGGGACTACAGATGAAAAATAGCCTTTTGGCTAATTCTGGCGCATTTACAGCAATGTTATTGATGTGCACTGTCCCTGTTTTCAAATGAACGTATTATTATTAATGTTACGTCCCGAACAAAGTCTAGGGGAACAGGGACGAACACAAAATTAAATTATAATAACCCGGGGGAGACTGAGTCGAGGACCAGTTGTTTTTGAAAAGGAAATCAGGTTTTTATTAGGGCCACGGGGCAAGAGCACCGAGCACTGGCCCCCTACAGCTATGAGCCTTGAGCACAGTTAAAGGGATAGTTCACCAGCATGCAGCTGGTCGAGTGGTTAGAGCGCATGCCATGTACCCATGTATGCATTTATGCAGCCGACCCTGGTTCGAATCCTGACCGGTGGTCCTTTGCTGCATGTCACTCACATCCCCCTCTCTCTCCCATGTTTCCTCTCTGTCCACTGCTAAATAAAAGCTGTCTATGCCAGAAAAAAAATCTTAAAAAAAACAAAAATAGTTCAGCAAATTGGCCCATTGCCATAATCCCTATATTCACAGCAGTAGGTTCATACCTTTATTTGTCGGTGTAAGCTATTTAAAGCTGCTCAGAGCTACCCTATGGAGGCTAATGGGATTCCTGGTTTCCCCAGGGGTGGATTGGCCATAGGGAGTACCAGGAGTTTTCCCGGTGGGTTGGTCAATAATGGGCCGGCAGTGGCTGCCTTTTTTTTTTTTGTTTTTTTTTGCTGCAGCTCAGGGAGAGAGACATGCACCGGCCCACAGAGCTCAGCTGCAGCCCACAGACACATTAGAGGCCCAGTGGCTTGTCTGTCTAAAGAATACCTGGCCCAGCCTATGATAGGCTACAGAGGCCCAGTAGTCCCACCCATTTTCCTGATCCCCCCCCTCGTCCAATCACCTTTAATGATAAGCAATCATTATGAGAGAGAAGAGAAACACACACGAAAAACAAAGCGAAAATGGAGAAAAAACTAAAAGGCGGTACAGAAAAACTGAGGGAAAAGAAAAAAAAGCTCTCGCTACTGATGCCGCTAAGAGCAGAAACATATTAAACATGTTTGTTGCAGCGGGGGCCGGCGGCGGCGTGGCCTCCGGCGGCGTGGCCTCCGGCTCCGAGGCTACGGCTTCGCCGGCTGCGGCGGGTCCCTCTATCGGCAGGTGTCGCAGGCGGACAGTGAAAGTGAGGCTCCCGCAGCCATGGTGGTACAGGAGGAGGAGGAGGTGGTGGTGGTGATAGCAGGTGTGTGTGCTAGATAACATGTTGTGGATAAACCCTCATTCACTAAATGTTCAGAACCGTTGTCTATGAACTTTACTTGACATAATAGATCTCTGCATAGTGTGTGGTGTGTTATAACTAAAGATAGTTATCTAAAGTGTTGGAAAATAATATACTATCCTGATTATTTAATAGTTGCTTTTATTAACCACTATTTTATATTTTCATCAAAGCATGCCACACATTTGCAGATCTACAAGCTTAAAACTCACATGTTGCAATGTGGTGTGGTTTGAGCATGTAGATCTCTCTCTCTCTCTCTCTCTCTCTCTCTCTCTCTCTCTCTCTCTCTCTTTCATGCACACACAGGTTGCCTATTTGTTTGAGGAGATGATCCCCGACCTGTTTATGAAAAATATGTTTAGCAGGCATCAGGGGCCAGACAGTATTTTATTTCACTCTGTGAGTATTGTTGTAAATGAGTATATTAAGTATTGGGTTGTTAATTTACAAATTGTAATCAGTGATTACAAATCACTTAAATAATGTTGTCTGTCTTTCACAGGGCTGAGGAGAGCTTTGTTCCAGTGTGTGCTTTGTGAGGGACCTACAGTTGTCTTCCAGTGCCACTGTCCTGATGTGCTTTAGCCAGTATCCTCCTTGTAAGAGCAATACATCTATTATCATGACCCACAGTACCTTGCTATCAGCCTGCCAATGCCATGATCAGTTCCACCACATATGAGTGAGTTAAATAAACAACACTCTTGAATCTTAAATCCTTTCTCCAGTATCCTTCTTAAGAGCAAATGAGCAACATACTGTGTAGTCATCATTTATTTTATTCAAGGCTCCAGAATATAAAGGGATATTATTCAGTATAGTAGTGTTATTAAGGGCTTGTGTGATTATATGTACAGTACATCAACGGGCTGAGTTGGCACAGTATCTGCGCGCGGATTGTGGTGGGCCAGTCTGGACCAAAAAGTCCAGGGCCAAATTTTTGTCCCAGTCCAGGCCTGGGTTTCCCTCATCAAACTGATCAAATACACAATCCAACAACTCCAAAACGCTTTTGTGTACATGTTGTGACCTGCACATTCACCACGCTATGTGATGATAATGTAACGTTACGAGACGGAGCCGTTTTAGAGGTAAATTCATGCAAAACCGCTGATGCGTGTTCCTTTCAGGGATAGTTTTTCAGCAAGCAGTCTCTGTATTTGCCTCTAAAATAGAGGTAAGATCTTAAGCCCGAGCCCGAGCCCGACCCGACCCGGTATAAAATGTCAATCATTACGTTCGGGTCGGGTCGGGCCGGGCTTCTCTCTCGCTGACTTTTTTTATTTATTTTTTATTTTTTTATTTATTTTTTTTTTTTTAATATATGTTTATAGAAATGTATAAACGATGTGTGGAGAATAAGATACTAAACTGAGAATGCGCGCTCTCTCTCTCTGCGCGCTCTCTCTCTCTCCCTCTCCCCGTCTCTCTCTCTGCGCTCTCTCTCTCTCCCTCTCCCCGTCTCTCTCTCTGCGCTCTCTCTCTCTCTCTCTCTCTCTCTCTCTCTCTCTCTCTCTCTCTCTCTCTTAAAGTGCCGCGCTAGATTCTTAAGGACGTACTCTGAGTCCTCACAAATAAAATATGAAATTTCGGGTTTGGTTCGGGCTCGGGCCTGCAAATCAAGTTAATTGCTCGGGTTCGGGCCGGGTCGGGCTTTAATCCCGCGGGCCTGGGTCGGGTCGGGCTGGATTTTTTAGGCCCGATCTTACCTCTACTCTAAAACAACTCTGTCTCATTTGAAATCTCTGAAGAATCTCATCATAATGTACACACTCCGGCAGTAGCCCCCGTGGACCTTTCAAAATTTCCCCAGAGGGAATTTTCTAGTTAACCCTTTAACGTATTAAACTAAGCTTCACACGGCTGTAAGAACACACAGCTTCATGCAGCCGTCACCAAGCGCAAAGTGGGAGCGACAGTGAGAGACCGCAGATCCCCTCCTCCTTTTAAGGCACCGCTGATTGGCTGGAATAGATGTCAGCCTCGGCGACCAGGTGGGAAAAGGCGGGACCTACAGCCGGCGAGAGCACATAACAACACAGCAACCAAAGAGAGCAAGAAAACACCCCCCCCCCACAGCCGTAACAGTCAATATTTAACTGGGGAAACGTCATGGTGGTATTTATATGTTGCTTTTCTCTCTATTATATCATATTAACTGAATTTCTTTGACATTTAAAGACATCACCTTGGACATCTTTACACACTATTTCTTGTCTGTGAAGATTCTCAGTCATCCAGGCCATGGTAATCTTCCAAATGGCCTACGTAAAATATTATAATATCCTGACATTTTATAGATCAATTAATCAGCTGAATCAAGTGAAATGTTCTTTGCTACCAGATAGAATTAAGTTGATGGGATGAAATGTGTCCACATATAGAGAGACGGATGCTGTTTGGTGCTCCGGTCTGTTCTGTCACTGTTGTTGACAAAGACGTATCAGCATCCCACAGGGAATGAATCACAGACTGTAAGAGCCAGCTGCAACTCTCAGCTCTTCTGGTGACACTAATGGCTTCCATTCATCAGAAGAATACACTGGCCGTTATTCGGCCACTGTTGTTGTTTGCTGATGATGATGTCAGTCACTGTAAGAATGTGTTCCGTTGGGTCGATATCAGCGTCCTTCAGTGAGGTGAGAGCTGCCAAAGCTTGAAGTTCGATCTGGACTCACAGTATGCGTTAATGAGGCATGACAGCTGTGGCTGCTGCATGGAGGAGAGGATGGAGAGGCGTTCAGGAGCCCATGTCCTCCAGAAGCTGGAGAAGGGACTTGATAGTTCCTGATACCTTGAACACAGATGGTTCTCAAACTCATGTTCACTCTAAAATAATAACCAGGTTTTATAACCAGGTTATAACCCCATTTTCTTCCCTACAAAAGGACTTTAGCACAACCGATCCTTTGAATTCCCCTTTGACTAAGTGTTCACATTCCTCCCCCCAAAACTACATTCTCCTCATCTTCTTTACTCCCCCCCAACACATACATACACGAACCACCATGACCCCCCCCCCCCCCCCCCCCCCCCCCCCACACACACACACACACACACACACTCAGAGTCTCCACATTCATCTATCCAGGACCAGAACTACTTGTCTCATCCTTTCTTTCATCCCCTCCCTCTGGTCCCATAATCCATCCCTCCATCCATCTACACATCTTCCTTAATCCCCTCACACTGGTGCCAAAATATACCCCCCCCCCCCCCCCCCCTCCATTTACCCATAACTTTGTGTAAGCAGCACAGTACATGAACAATCGGTCCTTCACTTGTACAAAAAATAAACTGTGATCTGACAGAGGCATTCATGACCTTTGTCCTAAACCAAACTTAAGTGTTTTTTTAACCTAATGTTTATTTTTGTAGCATAATAGCCAAGCTTCCATTTAAAATACATTAGTTTGAAAGTTGTGCTGAGCAACACAAAAACATGTTAAAAAATGTGTGTTTATGTACATGAATGAGTAGATTTCAATGCGGTGAATATTTCACTCATTTAACTCCTGGGAGACTGTGTTGTACTATTGTACTGTTTATTGTTCTGCACTAAATGTGACCATGTAACCTTCCTTATATGTGCAAACGTACTTGGCCATAAACCCTTCTCTGATCATATGTATATATCTGACTTACATGCATATTTCTGGTCTCATTTAAAAGGTTAGAAGGGAAGGAATATGCATCCATCCATAAGTAAACTAAACTATATTACTATTCAAGAGAAAATGGAGAAGCAATTAAGGTAAATATATTTTTATTGTATAAAAAATGAATATTCCTTGGACAAAGATATAACTTAATGTCTTTCCTACTCTTTGTCTTCAACTGTAACTTTAAACATGATAAGAAATACACTAATAATAAATAATGGATATACTCTTTTATGTGGCGAGGAGAGACATCACATCATATTTACAGTCAACACCAAGCATGATTGGCTGGAAAGAAATCCCGGAGAAAAGATGCATAAAGACAGACGTAGGACATTATAATAAATCAGCACAGACTAAAACATCAACTTCAACTTATATAAACATAAACATCACAAAGTGGTTAAATCATTGTCCATTATTTAAATAGTTGGCATTGTTGATAAAACAGTGCAAATCATAATGCAAATATGATAAATAATACAACAATTACCATAAGTCTGCCGTCATCATAGCTACGCCATCTTGCTTAAAAAGCAAACCGTTCAGGTCTCAAATGACGAGGTAGCAGAAGCAATGATTTAATGGGAAAAAAAACCCTTACAGATGGCAGTCTACAAAAAAAGCAGGCAAAAATCCACAGGGAGTCGAGACAAAACAGCACCCAAGAGACAGAAATTACAAAATAAAAGAGGACATCGACGTAATGGTATGGTTGTTTGCAGTGTAGGAGGTCCCCCAGGCCTCCACGGGATTTTCTCCCTTTGAACTGGTGTTCGGCAGGAAACCACAAGAGGTGTTGGACTTAATTAAGGAAAACCAGGAGGATGGGCGAGTCTGAGTAAAAATTATGTTCAATACGTCCTGGACCGAGAGCAAAACTCCACACACTGGGTCAATTATCACTTGAGAATTGGCTCCAGGCCCAGAAACGTCAACAGCACTATATACAACAGATAAACTAGCTTGAGTCCATTTTCACCGGGAAACAAAGTACTTAGTAGCTCCAAATTACTGGCCAAATAGTAAGGTCTCTTTGTGGTCACCCGGTGAGTCTGGGAGACCACAGACTGCTACGATATGTGATATGTTTTGTCTCCATTTCTGATTCCCTGGTTTCCTGGTGTTTCCTAAGATTTTGTGGATTCTCTTCTGTTGCCTGCCTTTGCCTTTGGACTGTTCTTATGTTACGATGGAGGATATGCTGTACCGCCATCGGCACACAATGCATTTCAGAGTGTATTCTGCTTCACCTCCCACTGCTGATTCGCTCACAGTTCCCATGTTGTTGTTGATGAAAATCCAATTCTTACAGGCAGGGAATGCATATTGGGATAGGTTGAGCTGTGAAACATCCATCATCATTGGATTGTATTTAAATTTTTAAGATGCAGTTTTTACAATTTGACATCTATTCTAGTCCAGAGGGGAACAGAGGTTTTGAGACTCTGGAACAACCTGCAGAGGATATAAAGGAGGCTGATTCCACTTTTTATTAGTTTAATGACTTTTATTATTCTCATATTAACCTACTTCTTATTTTGGGATTTTTATTTTCTTGTTGTGTTTTTTTATTATGTGAAGCAATATTTTAATAAGTGTGTGTTAACTAATATAAAGGCATTATAAATCAGTCAAATAAATATGTTTTTAGTAAACTGCCATATAACAGTTATGTATAAGAAAATATCAGGTATCTATGAACCATCCTGTCCAAAAAAAACTGTGTGCAAATTATGAAACTACATTGTGACTTATGGTTCAAGGGATATGTCACTGCCCACTCAACAAGAATCCCATCAGTAACTATGAAAATAATTAAATCCATGCGCGAAGCATTGAAGTACTTTTCCTGGGCATTTAGAGTGTTCAAACAGCTTATCATGGCTGTCACTTAGATACTTCATTGAGGCAGTGAGACCCAGTCACCGGGTTGTCCATATTTAAGATAATCCTCCTTTTGTCCCGCGGCAGGGACATTTACAATGAGAGAGAGAGTTCCATAAGAAAAGCACCATTAAAAAAAATAAGCAAGACTTATGATGAATAATTAAGAAGTACAAAAGCAAGGAATGGTTGAAATCACATTATTGCACATGGGAAATATTAATAATGAATTATCAGTGTTGGTCTACTGGTTTACCGTCAGCAGTGTTGATTGTAAAGGGTGACAGCAGCAGGAAGCAGGAGTTTTGACAGGGCGTTTGACAGGGCTCATTCTCTGGTGTAGGATTAAAGCATGGTGGAATAAGAAAGCGAGCTAGTTTGCCCTTTTTTCAGAGCATCAAGAAGTACAGCAGAGGCAGGGACGTGACTAGGATTTAAAGACGGGGGGCTTAGCCCCCAGGAGAAGCATACAAATTCTTTGCGCTTGCATCTTTTTAGTACTGTATTAGAACGACACAACAACCAGTGAAGAAGTCCAGCTAACAAGTTAAAAGCAAAAGCAAAGTTTAAAGCTGCAAGTTTAGAACCTGATTATGTAAAAACTGGGAACAATTTAGGGTAGCTCCAGACCCCCCTAAAATTGGCCTAACAATGATACTGGGCAGAGAGTTCACTAGGCCGTGTGTCATGAGGTGGACAAAGACACCAGTTGAGATGCATATTGTGAATGTGCTGTGTACATGTCCAAAGAATGCTGCTAAAACCTGAACATTATCGACATATCACATGTCTTCACCTGGAAATGCTCCATTCAGAAAATCCAGACGCCACACTATTGTCATATTAATATAATGGTCATTAAGTTATCAGATAGGACTCTGCATCAGCAGTACATAGTATTCAAGAAGACTTGATTGCGCCATCCTCACTGATGACCTGAAATATTTGCGTCGCCTCCATTAACTGCAGAGATTTCACTCAACCAGATGGACGATGGCAGTCCTGCTTGAAGCAGCTTCACCAGCACCATGCTGCCAATCGGTGCCTTTCATTTTGTAAACATGGCAGCATGTGAGCAAGCATCTCCTGCTGCTGCAGCTCTTTTTGATTTTAGCGTCACTTTGATGTGCAGCTTGAGTGTTTGAGGGAGAAAGAGCCCACAGAGATGAAAGATGATTTCTCTTCGTTCAGACTCAAATGTGCTGTCCAGCAATGATCAGCGTGATTGCCTTCATCAGCAGGCAGAGACCCTGCTGTGATTAGAGAGACGCCTCTTCTTCAACACGCAGAGGACAAAGAGGTTAATATCCACTTTCACTCACGCACTTTCTGTTGTCTTCTGTCTCTTGTTGTCTTTGGTGTTGCACTGCAATCCTGTCTTCATTATAATCAGTTTAATGAAGAGAAACAGCAGGCCACTTTCATTCATTCTTTATCGGTCCTCCTCATCAAAGACTCCAAGCAGCAGTGTTTAAACTGCAGACATTGTTGTATTGGCTCAGAGCAGGTGATGTGAGGCTGGCAGAGAGGACACAGAAGAGCAGTCGATGTGGGATGTGTTCATGTAAAACGCTCTTTTTGGCGAGGTAGAAGCAGTGTTGGGCTACTTTTGATAGGACCTTCAGTGTGGTATAGTTTTTGTGCATGTGAAGGTCTTCAGCGTCCAAATCAGGCAGTACAAAAAATTCAAATAAAACCCATCAATCATAGATAACATTTTGTTTCTGACATGTTAAGTGATTTTCCATTTGCTTCCAACCTCTCACACATACCATTAGCAGGTAGATCAGTTAAAGAGGAACTATTATGCTCCTATTCCTTGACGCCAACTCACACATGTCCAAACTCTCAAACCAGACACTAATCAGAAAAGGGAAGCCAAGTGAAGTGCCTTCAACTTGCAATCTCTCTACTGGCCATAAGGCGGCTACTCCAATCACATGGAAGTCAATGAAACAATTACCCTATTTCTCACTTGATTTATTACATCAATATACATGAATGTATGGTCTCAATCTCTAGTTTCAAGTCTTCTTCAATACATCATAATGTTCATTTAGTAAATTATAAATAACAGGCACCACACAGTCCTCCCTCTCAGACCTCCACACACAGGCAGTCAGACAGAAAACCACCTCCATCATACATGACCCTTCGCATCCACTCCACAACTCATTCCAACTCCTTTCTTCAGGCCGTAGCTACAGGGTCCCACTAGCAAGGACAAGCTTAGTGAAAAAATCATTCATCCCATCCGCCATCAACATCATCAACAATGCCCTAAAAAAATCATTTTTAATGTCCTCATTCTGTATTGTACGTATTGCACTATATTTATTATATTGTCTTGCTGTTTTTTTGTTTAACTGTGTTTTTAACTTGTGTTTTCTATGCACATCTGTGAACACGTCAAAGACGATTGTCCACTGCTTTTTGCAGGGGACAATAAAGTTTTTCTGATTCTGATTCTGATATGGTCCACTAAGAGTAGACCATAAAGCATGCTTTAGGGTGTGGCTAACGTGTGATTGACGGGTTGCTACCATTGCTATCATTGCTCCCATCACCCCCATCGCTACCAATGCAATAACTGCTAAGATGAGTTTAACACTTAGCTGTAAAGTTGACCTTGAATTATGAAGCTAACTTTATTATCCAGATGGATCCAGATTCAATAATGTTGATGCTCGGGGTGCCGCTCTGCCGCTTGTGTTCGTCACATCCACCCTTCACTTCTCGGCAGTTCAAATATTGTCACTTCCTTCACTGGTTGCAAAAATTCCAAGATGATGACGGCCAAAATGCCAAACTCGAGACTCCAAAATCAATGCTCGTAATAGTGGAGCTGAACATGGAGTCGCCATGTTGAGAAGATTCTGTTTTCTGCTGTGAAAATGTAAATATTCTTTGTATGGACTTCTAAAGGAAGACACTTAAGGACAAGAGTGGACCAGTTGACCAATCAGAGAAGACTGGGGTTTTTGGGAGGAGGAGGGGCCAAAAAGTGTGTTTCATGAAAGGCTGAGAAGAGCTGCTGCAGCACGGCCTGATGGGGAGGTATATAAACATGTTCTAGCAGCAACCTGAAATACAAGTATGCACCAGATACAGGGCCTCTTTGAGTTGGGCTAGTGACTTTATTTGGGCTGCTTTTGACAACATTTGGAGGCTTTTGAAAATATTGTTTGCAACACTGACTGAAACACTCCATTTATTGAGTCCTTTAAGAGATACTTGATTAACATGAGTTGTATTCATTATTTGAACCCTGGCATCATCATTATTGATATTGACATGGTAATTTGTGTAGTTGGTTGTCATTTTATCCCCGGTTGGTTGAGGCTCATTGGAAGCTTTGTATGCTTACAAAATGTTTTTTTGTGCGTGTTGGTTTTACGGTTTTACACTGGTTTCATGCAAGGTTATGGGTTGGCCTGTTTTTTATTGCATTGGGAGGGTTTTAAGTAATGCTTGGGCTGGTTACTGCAATCGGATCAGGCAACACTGGGGAGAAGTTATTCCTATTTTTCATTTAATGAGATTCTCTCTGTTCCCCTGCCAAAATCTCTGCAAACGATAGAGAATCCAGCAGCTGCATGCTCTTTAACTGGAGCTCAGATATCACATCAGTCCCACTCTGCCAAGTCCATTCATTTAAAATGTGACCAGTCCTGCTGTCACACAGCTTTAATGAGACAGATCCAGAGTAAGAACAGTCAATTTTTTTTTCACAAAATATGTCTGCAGGACTCCTGATGAAGGCTTCATGGTGTTTTCAGACCAGTAGTCAGTTTGCATTTACAATTTAGGAATCATTTTATCCCATTAATGTTTGATTTCACACAGCAACATTCAAGTTTACAACTTAGACTGCACATATCGTTTTTATTTCACAGTTTTACTGCTATTGCTGTTATTTTTGCTTTTAATTATATTTTGTATATTTAAAAAAAATAAACAACAAAATAAACTATTTTTTATATTTATATCTGTTAGTTTGTTCCAAAGTGCCAGACTTAAACTTTTGGTGGGTCTTTGGTTGGCCTGAGGGTTGGAGAGCTGCTGAAGTCTTGAAAATGAGTTCAGCCAGGCCAGTGAATAAGTATAGTTGACTTTCACTGTTTTACTACTTTTTGTATCATTGTATTTGGTTTCAAATTGTTAACTTGCTGAACTGCTTTTGTCTTTTCTGTTCTTGGCAATCATCTGCACTGCATTAATCTGTGTGAAAGGTGCTATACAAATACAGATTGTTTGATTGAATGAATAATTAATTTATTGGTTGATTGAACAAATATCATGCCAAAGCCAGCTGTTTTACCTCTCTCTTTTCTTCTTCATTATGTTGTTTTGATTGTGTTTGTATACCAGCATTCATTAAATAAGAGATTGCAGGGACAGAATATGTTGGTCGTATCTGATTAATTGATCCTCCATCTGAGTGGCGTTACCTTCGGCCAGATTTGCGGCCATTCGAGATAAAGCCTCTGATTCCACCATAGACTGTAAGTGGATGTAGTCATCTTGGAATTTGGCCCTCACCATCTTGTTTTTTAGTTGTTGTTGAAGTGACCATATTTGGACTGTGGTGAAGCGACGGGTGGATCTGAGGAACACAAGCAGCAGAGCAGCAACCTTACTGGATCTAGATCCATCTGGCTTCTGGTCTGAAGCTGTTAAGACATTTAGACACCACTGCAGCAGCGTGACATTAACCTCTCATCATGGAGCCTAATAAGCCGCCCAGCTGCAACAATAACCTAATGAATCATTTATCACCAGTTGCAGTATGAAGCCAAACAGACGTATAGTGAGTCTCCACCACAGCACTTCATTTAGCTGTGAAGCTGTGAATTTCTATCTATATAGATTGTCCCGTCACATCTGACGTCAGATCAAAGGCGGATGGCACGCGTAACGGAAACTCAGCCTCTCGGACCAAAACATCTCCCTCTCTCTCTCCTGTTTTTTATAATATCGGCAATGTTATTATTATGATACGCACGCACAGCGACAGATGCTTCTGTCATCGGGTTGTCAAGTGACTGATCTTGCACTGAACCTCCCCTAACGCATTAAAGGTGAGGAGAGGAGCTCATTTGATTGGTGAAGATCTGAATCGGCTGTATTAATCCCAGTCCATGCCTCGTCTCCTCCTCGTCTCCCACTCACGCCTTCTTCTCCTCCCTCTTTCCCACTTGCGCGGGTGGGCGAGACGGGAGGTGTGCCTGCGCGAGGCTGCGCGAGCCTGAGCGGTGCACGAAACTTGCAAAGTCCAGGCGGACACACCCCGTCCGCGTGGCGCAGGTGCGCTGAGAGCTGACTGCGCCTGGTCTAAGAAACTAGGGCCCAATGACATTAACAAAAACACGTCATTAACAAAAACACAACCACATTAACAAAAACACAATGACATTAACAAAAACACAACTACATTAACAAAAACACAAATCAAGCGTAGCGTTAGTTCTGGCAGGCCACGACATCAAGCTCTAAATCAGCAGCAACAGCGTAGCTGTCAAAACCGAGGAGATCAGCTGACGGCTCAGCTGACTCCCCGTGCCCGCTTCCTATTGGGAAATTGCATTCAGAGCGCGCTATTTAAACTGCTCTAGCCTGACCTCCCTCGTTGCTTCCTCTGCTGGCTTTTTTGCAAGACAAGCTCCCATATGAAGAGAAATTCGCTATTCGCGTTCGTACTCACCCTGCTGCTCCTGATGTCGTCGCCCTCCGTCCATGATGAGGACCTGTGGCAATATGACAGTATCATGGAGCCTCAGCAAAACCCCGAAACAGAGGAAGCCATCTACGACGATGAGAGGGCTCCATCTCTCCGTCGAAGCTCTCGCCTTGCAGGCAAAGGTAACGCCACAGATGTCCCATTGCTCGATGACTGGCCGATTCCAAAGCTGCTGGAGTTTCTGTTTGCCAACGATGTTACCGCTCCAGTCGCTGGGGTTCAACCTCCACCCGCCGATCAGATTCCTGTCTCTGCCATATTCATTCAGAGGTTTAACCAAAGACTGGACTGGTCTGTGGTTGACCTGGCTCTAATCAGCAAGCACTGCACTGGCCGCCAAGCTCTTTCTTGCAACATTTAAAGTTCTTTCTCACACTCATCCAACCTGTGTCCTAAATCTGTGGCTATAGTCCATCTGCCGGCAGGCCCAAAAGCTGATGAGTATAAGGTGACATCTTTTTGGACTCCAATGTGCCATAATTTCAATGAAAATGTATGCAAATTTGTCAACTGTAAATATATTAATGCTTGCAGCTATTGCAGGGACGGGCATCCAAAATCAGTGTGTCCCAGACGAACCCGCTTTGTGAGGAAGGAAAAGAGAAAATAAAACCTTCAACCCCAGTCAATGTGCCTGAGCTAGGGAAGGCTTTAAAGAAGAATCCAAACCGCTGCTTTGTCAATTATTTGTTAACTGAATTGGTCCAAGGGTTCATGGCTGGTCTGATATGGTTGCCTAAAGTGTCTCATGCATGTAATAATCTGCAGTCTGCTTTGAAAGAGCCTGAAATAGTAGACACTTTACTGGAGAAAGAAGTCAGGAAAGGTTTCATGATCGGACCTCTGGATAAATCACCTTTTCCTGTATCGCGCATCAACCCTATAGGTCAGGGGTATTCAATTAAAAGTCACTGAGGTCCAGCTACTAAAATTTCCTCCAAGTGAAGGTCAGAACCTCACAAGTCCAACTTATGTCTTATAGCCTACCCCACTTTTTCATACGGTTTCAACAATATTTATTGTCAATATTCAACACTTGTATAGTAATCAACTAGATATTTTACCACAAATAAAAGTAGTCCCAAGCAAATGAACTTAAGGCCTTTAAAAACAGAACACAACTCATCTCTTTGTTTCCCCTCAAATAATGTCTCAGCAACGGCGTTCAAGCACTCCTTCACAATTGTCCCATCACTAAATATTTTTTTATGTTGCCCCAAAATCCACGATACCTTTAGCGAACGTTCGTTTTCACGTTGCTGGGCTGTAAATGAATGCGTGATGAGTTGGGTAGATCTGTCATACTGGCCTTGCAGTTCGGTTATTTTGCGTGCCCTCAGCACGGACTTCGGTGGATAACTTTGCTCAAAATATCGGTGCTTTGTGTCGTAATGGCGCTTCACATCGCCGCTTTTGATTAATGCCACGTTTTCGGAGCATATGAGGCACACGGGTTTGGAACTGGATGCCGGACGAATGAACATATATTTACATTCATCTTGAAAACAATCGTTTTCCACATCAAACTTCCTTCTCTTGGAGCAAGCCATGCTGCCATCGCTGTCTTTCTCTTTTCTCTTGCTCTCTCTGGTGCGCTGAGGGTAAACAAATGATTTGATTGGCTCAATTCAGTATAGTCATTGTGGTATTAACTGGAGTAGCTGCGCCCACTGTAGCCGCGACCGTCGAAAAAAAAGATAAAGCTCTATGAAAATGATCTATTCTCGTGAATTCATCAGAGATTGGTCATGGTCCAGAACCATCAATCGGTCCGGACCCGGACCGCAGTCCGCCATTTGGGGATGCCTGCTATAGGTGTTGCTATCCGGAAATATTCCAGCAAAAAGCAACTGATTATTTTTATCCGCTCCTCATCAGGGTGGAGTTCAAAGTGTTAACAGCCACTCAGTGGTGGCCAGTGCTGTGTTTTTAGAAGGAGCCCGCACAGCAGACAAAAACAGACTGGACAAACTGATCAGGAAGGCCGGCTCAGTAGTTGGGGCTGAGCAGCTAATGGTCCAGCAGGTGGCAGATGCCAGAACTCTGAACAAACTGGGTTCAATAATGAACAACCCCACTCACCCACTCCACGCCCTGAAGGTGATCCAGAGCAGCACCTTCAGTCAGAGACTGATTGCACCAATGTGCAAAACTAAGATGTACAGGAAGTCTTGTATTCCAGCTGCTATAAGGTTTTACAATGCACAGAAATAACTTTGCACTTTTTTTTAGTATTTACTTATTTATTGTATTTTAACTCATTAAGTATGGAAGCTATCCGAGGAAATGTGTGGTGTGATGTCTGTATTTAAGCTGTTGTGACACTGTAATTTCCTGTAAAGGATTATTAAAGGATCTATCTATCTATCTATCTATCTATCTATCTATCTATCTATCTATCTATCTATCTATCTATCTATCTATCTATCTATCTATCTATCTATCTATCTACCCTGCACACAGTAGAACATCCTAGGAACGGACATTGAGATGGTGACATCTTATAAGTACCTGGGAGTTCACCTGAACAATAAACTGGACTGGTGTCATCACACTGCAGCAACATACAAGAAAGGTCAGAGCAGACTCCATCTGCTGAGGAAGCTCAGGTCCTTTGGAGTGCAGGGGGCACTCCTGACAACTTTCTATGACTCTGTGGTGGCATCAGCCATTTTCTATGGTGTAGTCTGCTGGAGCAGCAGCATCTCGGCAGCAGACAGGAAGAGACTTGACAAACTTATCAAGAAGGCCAGCTCCATCCTGGGATGCCCTCTTGACCCCGTGCAGGTGGTGGGAGAGAGCAGGATGATGGACAAGCTGTCATCGCTGCTGGTGAAGGAGTCCCACCCCCTGCAGGTCACTATCACCGCACTAGTCAGCTCCTTCAGTGATAGACTGATACACCCCAAGTGTGTGAAAGAGAGGTATCGCAGGTCCTTCCTTCCTGCTGCTGTCAGACTCTACAATCAGCACTGCTCCCAATAGACCTCATTCTGCACTCTATACTTTATTGTAAATTGTATATAAAAACAAAATTCACTGCTGGTAATTTTTTGTACAATATCATGTTTATGCTCCCAATAGACTTCATTCTGCACTCTACACTTTATTGTAAATTGTAAATAAAAACAAAATTCACTGCTGGTAATGTTTTGTACAATATCATGTTTATATGTATATAACAAGTCTACTCTACATTTTTTAATTTATATTGTTAATTTTTGCTATTGTTATTATTACTATTGTGTTTCTTGTAACATACTGTCCTTTGGCTGCTGTGGCAAACAAATTTCCCTGTTGAGGGACAATAAAGGAATTCTGATTCTGATATCTATCTATCTATCTATCTATCTATCTATCTATCTATCTATCTATCTATCTATCTATCTATATATATATATATATATATATATATATATGTATATGTCAGTCGCATCCTGTATATATATATATATATATATATATATATATATATATATATATATATATATATATATATATACATACATTCGAAAGCAGGGTTCACCCTGGACAGGTAACCAGTCTATCACAGGGCTGACATGTAGAGACAAACAACCATTCACACTCACATTCACACCTACAGGACATTTAGAGTCATCAATTAACCTATCCCCATCCTGCATGTCTTTGGACTGTGGGAGGAATCCGGAGAACCCGGAGAGAACCCACGCTTACACGGGGAGAACATGCAAACTCCACACAGAAGGAACCCGGGCCGACCCGGGAATCAAACCCAGGACCCTCTTGCTGTGAGGCGACAGTGCTACCCACTACACCACCGTGCAGCCCCAAAAACACAACCACATTACAGTTTTTTTCAATTGCTAACACACTAACATGACATGAATAGCAAAAATATTTAAACTGACACACAGAGAGCAAAACCTCTTCTTAAGTCTCCAAAACTTTAAACACATTTTCTGCTTTACACACATTTTGCAATCCAAAATGCCACTTTTTAAATGCACTGAACATGGTTCTCTGCATAAGACACAACAACCATACATAAAGTCACATGTTTGCCTTTTCAAAACACTGCCATTCAAAATGACACTACATGAGCTAATTGGCCACTATATGTGCCACCTGGCCAAACAATTATTAACTGTTACCACTTCAATCAGGAATTACGCACTAAAAGACCACAGGTGAGCACAATTCCAAGCGTTAGAGCAAGGGGGAGAATGAGAGGGGGAGGAAGAGTGAGAGGTAAGGGTAGAGTTGGTAGAGGGGGTCATGACCAAAGAAGACAACAACTTTCAAATGAAACCGGAGCAACCTCAGTTGATCATGTCATCAACCATCAACCATATGTGCATAATACACTGACTTGTGTGTGTATCTGCAAATATGTCTGTGCATGTGAACGATCCAAAGAATTCTCTACAATTTCAACTATTTTAGTATTATGGCCAAGCATACTACAGTTTTTCTCGATTGTTTACACACATTTTCTGAACGCATGCCTCATACTCTCAGAACTCTACACACAAATCAAAAAACACACAGGGCAAAACCCCTCAATTCTCCTGCAAAATGAAACTTTACATTCAAAACAATGTTATTTCTTCTCAAAATGTTATTTTGTTTTCAAATGACACACACAAACCATCATATGAATAGACATTTATAAGAACCAGCTGAACACTGATGTGCTCAATGTAAAACACGATGAACACTTCTTCTCCATTTACCATACAGTTTTTCTCAATTGTTTACACACAAATACTGGTACTTGAGACACAATGACCACAACATGTAACTCATGCACCAACACCCTGAACTAACTCTGCTAAACTGCAAGCACAATTCCTGCTTTACACTCAAATTGCAGTTTTAAAACACACTTTTTTCAAAACACTACACACAATTCTCTGCATTTGGCACAATTTTCATGAAGAAAATCTCTTGTTTTCACAAGGAACACACTGCCATTCAAAATTCTAAAGTTAATTTCCCTACTATGCACACTGACTCATCACATGGGAAAACACCTGCAACACAGTTTTACAATTTGCAATCAGAGCATTAGCATAAAAGTGCAACAGGTGAGCTCTTCTGTTTTGGAGCAATGGATGCCAACATTGGCAACAGAGGCAGAGCCAGAGGAGTGAGAGTACGAGGAGGAGCCTAGCATGGATTTGCCATGCTAGGCGATATTTCCCCTGCTGCTCGGCCATCGCTTGCATTGCGTGTGATGTGGATGAGGTGCTGTGGCCAGACCGAAACAGAAGAGAGGATGCGGGATTGTTGTTGTTTTTTTGTTTTTTTTGTAACTGTATACAGTAAATTCTTCTGGTTTTGTATGTAGACCACTGTATATGCAACTTTGTGTTGGTTTGGATGAACACTGTGTACATTACAGTATTCTTGTGGGAAAAATAAAATATATAAAAACAATATTCTAAAATATTTCACAACACATTTATGTATGTACTGTCTGTAGTGAGTGTAACACTGAACAAAAAAAGGCCTAAGTCATTATGGTAAATGGAGAAGAAGTGTTCATCGTGTTTTACATTGAGCACATCAGTGTTCAACTGGTTCTTATAAATGTCTATTCATATGATGGTTTGTGTGTGTCATTTGACAACAAAATACCATTTTGAGAAGAAATAACATTGTTTTGAATGTAAAGTTTCATTTTGCAGGAGAATTGAGGGGTTTTGCCCATTGTGTGTGTGTTTTTTTGATTTGTGTGTAGAGTTCTGAGAGTATGAGGCATGCTTTCAGAAAATGTGTGTAAACGATCGAGAAAAACTGTAATGACTTAGGCCTTTTTTTGTTCAGTGTTACACTCACTACAGACACTACATACATAAATGTGTTGTAAAATATTTTAGAATATTGTTTTTGTATATTTTATTTTTCCCACAAGAATACTGTAATGTACACAGTGTTCATCCCAACCAACACAAAGTTGCATATACAGTGGTCTACATACAAAACCAGAAGAATTTACTGTATACAGTTAAAAAAACAAAAAAAAAACAACAACTATCCCGCATCCTCTCTTCTGTTTCGGTCTGGCCACAGCACCTCATCCACATCACAGGCAATGCAAGCGATGGCCAAGCAGCGGGGGAAATATCGCCTAGCATGGCAAATCCATACTAGGCTCCTCCTCGTACTCTCACTCCTCTGGCTCTGCCTCTGTTGCCAATGTTGGCATACATTGCTCCAAAACAGAAGAGCTCACCTGTTGCACTTTTATGCTAATGCTCTGATTGCAAATTGTAAAACTGTGTTGCAGGTGTTTTCCCATGTGATGAGTCAGTGTGCATAGTAGGGAAATTAACTTTAGAATTTTGAATGGCAGTGTGTTCCTTGTGAAAACAAGAGATTTTCCTCTTGAAAATTGTGCCAAATGCAGAGAATTGTGTGTAGTGTTTTGAAAAAAGTGTGTTTTAAAACTGCAATTTGAGTGTAAAGCAGGAATTGTGCTTGCAGTTTAGCAGAGCTAGTTCAGGGGGTTGGTGCATGAGTTACATGTTGTGGTCATTGTGTCTCAAGTACCAGTATTTGTGTGTAAACAATTGAGAAAAACTGTAATGATGAGAGTGCTTCATTAAAAATCTGGTAATTTTTAATAATACTATATGTAGTTTTGGTTGCAGTGCTTCATTTTGCAGGATATATGAAGATGAATATTTTGCAGTTTGGGTGTGTGGTTTTGTGAATTGTGTTAAGTATTTTGATAAAAACCAACCTTGTTTGAAAAATTATGTTTTAGCAATTGGAAAAAACTGTAACTTCTACCGGAAAGGGTAGATACTTGCTATGACACGGATCATTGCTGATTGGACGAAAGCACGGCCATCTATTTAACAGGTGGAAAGGGCTAATTTACGCCACACAGGTCACTGACGGCCATCATTTAGCATCAGAATAAGAAAAATGTATTGCCTTCATTGTGGCAGAACGGTTACGCAGGGCTCTCAAGCACGCATTGCAACCTGTTCACGCACTCACACGCCACACCTAGTATTTCTCACGCAGAGAAATGACCAGGCTCATTGTTTCACATTACTTTTTTTCTTCTGTCAAATGACAAACTTCGTTACACACAGAAACCTTGCACACTGAGTCCGATGGGTTTTTTAATACATATTTGTTGCGAAAATTCAAAAAAGGAAAATAAACGGAGTCATCAGCAGGGAGGGAGATTCTGTGATTGACTCACTTCGTGAGAAATTAAAAAGAGCAGTGCAACAGTTGGATCATGGAGATCAGTGGTCTTCTTTCTGATGTGCGGTCCCAGTAGTACTGGACCACCGACCTCCTGAAGTCCACCTGGACCCAACCGGGATTTTGGAAAATAAACTGAGTCATTCAGCAGTTAGCAGGATCGTCGCGCAGCTTCGTTCATTTTCTTGTTTCAATAATGAGACGATCACTACATCGTTGTCACTGCTCAATGATTCCGATCGGGTCCAGGTGGACTTCAGGTCCAGTTTACAGAACTACTGGGACCGCACATCTCCGGGATCCACCTGATCTGCGGCTACAGTACATCCCCCGATCCCAAACTGCTCGGCGATCGCTTGCCACAATCTGTCCCTCATCTCCACATAAAAGCAGCCCCTCCACCTGTTAGAAAGATGGACCTACCCTTTCCGGGAGAAGTTAATGTGGTTGTGTTTTTGTTAATGTCATGTTTTTGTTATTGCTGTTGTGTTTTTCTTTTTGTCATTGTGTTTTTGTTAATGCTGTTGTGTTTTTCTTTTTGTCATTGTGTTTTTGTTAATGCTGTTGTGTTTTTCTTTTCGTTGTTGTTTTTGTTTTGTTTTTTTAACACTTTTATTGCTTTGCTTTTATGTCACGTCACAGGCAGTGCTTGAATTGGGCCGGTACTCACCAGTACGCAGTACCGGGACTTCTGATTTTTACCCATCTGCGTACCGTTACTTCTTACAGCGTACCGCCACCTCATGACGCATCTAGGTACGCATATTGTAGTTCTTTTATCATGTTGTGGATACCTATAATAAGCTATGCAGTTGATGAATCTGTCTCCATTTTAGATCGACAAGATTCAGTTTAAAAGATTTTAGAGAGCTTGCGGGAGGCTGCGGCGCACTCTGCGGCGTCTCTCCACACTTGCCGTCAGTCGAATGCATTTCAGGGCATACCGTAAATCCTCTAATATAGCCTCAGCCAAAATCTTCGTGACGCGAACCTGACAATCTATATCTGACAATCTATTATCATAACCTATTTATGTACAGGGAGCAAAAATGGAAAAATAAAACCGGTCACCCTCTCTGGAATGAGAGGACTAGACAGAGGAATTCAAGAGTGAGTATCTAAGTTGTGATATCTTTATTCCAAGACACTCTCTCTCTCTCTCTCTCTCTCTCTCTGGGACTAGGGCAAGCAATCTCACTGTACATTGTATCCATTTAGACAAACAATATTTTCCTGTACAAAAATATGAACAAAATAAATTTGAAGATATGGATTGTTTTTTTTTATTTATTTATTTATTTTTTTACAGAGAAATGTGTGTGTGAAAATGATCAACTAGTATATGGTTTATCTAAGCAACTAGTATAGGGTTTATCTAGGTAAACCAGGCAAAAACACATGGTACCCACGAGAGCCACAAGCGCGCGTGCTGTGCAGTTGCTGATTTAGAATACTGGCACCTTTTTTATTCCAATTCAAGCATTACAAGATTTCCCTGATTGCACCCCAAATTTGTATAATTTAACAAAGAGTCACCTTGCCAATGTATCTTGAATATACGATATTCCACCTCTCCAGGTTGCCATTAGCCATGAATGTAAGCCTCTCCATTTCCAATAAGTGTTTCCATATCCTTGTCTGCTGCTTCAGTGCAGTAAGGCACAACAAATTGAAGAGCTTTCGCTCCTTTAATTTGATCTTATAGTACCCAGCCAATTGTCAGGGATTCAAGACAATGGCACTGGCCTTCAAGGCCATCAATGGAACGGCACCCATCTACCTTCAAACACTGGTCAAACCTCATGCCCCGAAGAGAGCACTTCGCTCCTCTACTTCAGCTGGCCAGCTGGTACCACCATCGCTGAAATCAAACAAATGTCGCTCAGCAAAGTCCAGACTCTTCTCTGTTCTGGTCCTCAGTGGTGGAAAAAACTCCCGACCAATGTCAGGACAGCAGAGTCATTTGCCATCTTCCAAAAAAGGCTCAAGACTCACCTGTTCAGACCTTACCTCGACTCTACATAGCATGACCCACTAACATCCCCCCCCCCACCCCACCCCCAAAAAAAGCACTTCTATGCTCTTACCCATAGCACTTTGATCATAGCACTGTTGTTCTTAAGGTATCCTTGCTGAACAGCTACTAATTTACTCAGATGAGGACCTAACACTTTTTTTCTATTTTTAGCTCTTACTTTATCGGCAATGATATGTTGTGCTTTCTTTGTTTCTTTCTTTCGACAAATGTACTTATTGTAAGTCGCTTTGGACAAAAGCATCTGCTAAATGCCCTAAATGTAAATGTAAATGAATTCCCTAATCCAAGTATGTTTTTAGTGGCTTTCGTTACCTCGTCCCAAATTTTTTTTATTACCTGACATGTAAAAAATACATGTGCCTGATTTGCTTTACTTTCCCCACATCCTCGTTGTGTTTTTCTTTTTGTCGTTGTGTTTTTGTTAATGCCGTTGTGTTTTTGTTAATGTCCTTGCCGTTTGCCCTTCAGGGTAAGTTAGCCCCAAAGTTAGCTACAACTCTGGCTCAGAAACACTTAGGGTTCAGCCCACCTTAAGCCTATTTTAAGGTGGATCAGCACTATTCCCCTATTGTAAGTGACAAAATGCTCCTCTTAGTCTCTTAGCCTTTTTATCTTCAATATTTATTTTAACTGTGTAACTGACAGCATGGTTGTATGAATTATTAACATCTCAACTGCAAACTCTGCTCTGTTTGTATCAGAGATTTCAGGTTATAGTTAGCAATGTAATGGTATTATTCAGAACTCATATCAGCACTCAGAATCATCAAGTACTGAAATGCAATTATTTGCACTCGGTCTGATAAAAAGTGGTATTGGTGCATTCCAACATGTAGATTATTCATATTCTGGTGCATATACACCTATCATTATCGTTCCTTTCCCCCAACAATGTACAGATAAAATGCAATCAAACATCTTAACATCCTAACCCCATCATCCCACTGAACAGGACCAAACTGTACCATCCCACTGACTGTCCCCTGGCTCTGTCCATGAAAACAGAGTCCTGAAGAACAGCAGTATCTACAAAGAGGCTTTGAATCCTCCCTCAAGGCTAAAGTAAGTTTTTCATACACCATCCATCCATCAAATATGAACTTAACCTGGGGATGAAATACTGTAAGTTTGGAAACAAACTCCAAACAAGACAGCTAAGCTAAAGTTCGCCTTTCATAGTTTGTATCTATTTTTCTACTTGATTTTTCATAAATCTACCTTCAGACTTGTCAGCTTATTGATCTCTTGCCGTTTTTTTCTTCCTCTGCAGTTCCTTACTTTGCTTTTGGGAAATACAGAAAAAGAACCTGCTTGCTATTTGAAAAGCACAAAAGATGTGTAACTGGATTATCTCTCTACATGCCACAGTATGCGTTGTTTTTAACGCAGAGCTTTTTAAAAAAAAATAATAGTAATAAAAAACAAAAACAAAGAACTCATAGAGCAATATCCTTTGCTTTGACATGTGTGACTTGTTGTCTGGCTGCCTGATTTGAAAGTTTTCCAGTGTCTTGTTGGACCATGCAACATTCCCTCATTCCCTCAACTACCTTCTCCAAAAGCTGATTGACCTCATTCACAAATATCTCCCTACATTTTTCTTAAATTTGTTCTTAAGAAAGTTTACGTCGCATTCATGACGTGTTCTTAAATGCAAATGTTTGCACATGTGTTCTTATCATGATCACCCCCACGTCTTCGTAAATTGAATGCACGTGCCAATTCTTCCTAATTAGCATATGCCAAAAATCACCAAAATCAGACACTGATTCTCCCCCTCTGCTGCAGAATCCCTCATCCATGCCTTCATCTCCTCACGTCTGGACTATTGCAACCCCCTCCTTACTGGCATCACTTCTCACTCCCCTCCATAGACTCCAAATGGTCCAAAACTGCTGCTCGCCTCCTCACCCACACCCGGTCCCGTGAACACATCACTCCCGTTCTCTGCACTCTGCACTGGCTCCCCATCAAACAACGCATCACCTTCAAAATACTCCTCCTGACATTTAAAGCTCTCCAACCTGTCCGATCTCCTTACCCCCAATCGACCCTCCCGAGCCCTCCGATCCTCCTCCACTCTCACTCTGATCACCAAACAATCCCGACTCAAAACTTCTCCTCAGCAGCACCCCGACTCTGGAACTCACTCCCCAAACCTGTCCGTGACTCCCCCTCAGTTCCCACATTAAAATCCCGTTAAAAACCTATCTCTTCTCACAAGCATACAACCTCCCCTATCCATAACCATCCCCTCCCTTGCTCTCTTCCCTCCTCACGCCCCTCCATCCCCTACCCCTCTCCCCGCCACTCTCCACTGCATCCCTGCCACCATTGGACTGTTATTGCTCCTGTCTTGTCTTTTATGTCTTGTCCTTGTTGTCTGTACTATTATTATTTATTCCTCATTCCACCATTGCTCCTTGTTGTTTGTACCATTATTATTTATTAGTTATTCCTCACTCCACTACTGCTCTTGTGTATGTATGTATATATATATATGTATGTATGTAGGTATGTCTGTGGTACTTTCTTTGTTTTCTCTTTCTGTAAGCGACTTTCGGTCTTTGAAAAGCGCTATATAAATAAAATGAATTATTATTATTATTATTATTTGCCTGCGGAGTTGGACCGCAAGCTTGTTGTCTGGTCGCGGTAGTGGGTCAGGATTGTTGTCCGGTCTTAGTAGGGGGAAGGATAATGTTACACCATGTTTCATGCACTGCATGAAAAGTCGGATTTTCGTCCCTGTAAACGCCCGGAAATCTCCCTAATTTTCGGGAGTTAACGACAATTTACAGGCTGCGAACGCCGCGTTCGTCTGTGCCGAAAATTGTCGAAAACGAACCACAGCGAAGGCTCTAATTAGCATATGAATAGCAGCGAAACCGCGCCTGGCCAGAGATGGCTTGAATATCCTCACTCAGGATTGGATGAAACCACTAGTTTTAAACAAGTATAATCGCTCGTGATTGGTTGGCAGATCTGGTCATTATAAATGTAAAGCCAACCCACGTTGGCAGATCTGTCACTATTGGTCAACCTGATGAGTCATTATAAATGTAAACCCCACCCCCGTTGGCAGATGTGTTACTATTGGTCACACTGGGTCTTTTAAACAAGAATAATCACTAGTGATTGGTTAGCAGATCTATCACTATATATATATACATATATATATATATATATATATATATATGTATATTTATACATATATATATACACACATATATTTATTTTTATTTATTTATATATTTATAAATATAAATATGAATGAATTTATTGAGGAAAGGAAAAATCGCCAGGAGGAAGTATTCAAAGAAAGAGCTTTATTGACAACACAACACACAACTGTACAAATTTGCCCCCACAACAAACAAATGAACTGGCGACATTCTGTCCGAATTTGGTCAATTTTACAGCCGCCTGCGGTGCGTGGCCCTGTACTTGGGAGTCTTCTCTAATCGCGACTGTAGAGTCGCACAGAGCTCGGTGAGCTCCTGGCTATGAGAGGATGGAGGTCGCACAATCCATCCAGACACCCCGCCAACGACGCCGTTCTCCTCATCAGACATCATGTCTGTGGTGGCGCACTTCCAACGGTCCACCTCATCGCCAGCAAGCACACTCCGTCTCGCTTCCAGCAGCTGTAAAACAATCAATAAAGACAATCAGTACTGCGCGATGCACTGCGCATGGACACAACACATCTATTAATGCACCTGAAAAATAGGTTTAGGTAGGTTTGGTCACATTGACCAAAAACGGATCTAATAAATCTAATAAGTCTTACCCTCTTTCTCCTGGAACGACTCCGAGCTGACGTCTTCACAGCTTCCGCCTGCGATGCGAGATCAGGCTGTGTGTGTCTGAAGCTCCTGCGTACCGTTTCATAGTATGTCTTACAGGCAGCTGGAAAACAATTAAATGAGTGGTATGAATAAGAAAACTTAAGTCACAGTAAAATTAAAACAAGGAAGAAGAAAACAGTAAAAGTTACTTACACACAATGGCGTCACTATCAGCGTCATAGAAATCCGGACTTGCGGACAAAGCTCCGAGCAAGTAAGAGGTCACAGCTTCGTTATGAGGCGAGGTTCGTCTGTGAAAACAAAATGAAAAGTTAAGATCGGTATCTACTGTTAACGCATCTATTTCCTTATACAGCAGAATGAAAGCATATTCTTTAAATCGTACCCTTACTCCGGTTCGTAGCGCCTACAATTCGTCTCCGAGTTGTGAAGACGGCGTACTGCTTCCTGTAAAAGACCAACAACATACACTTAAATTAGCCCTTGCTAATTCTCCAAAAAAGAGCCTTGAGAATCTTACACTACGCCAACTACAGGGCACACACCAACCACTTATTTATCGAATCGAAAATACTCAAACTATATGATTTAATAAACTATCGCACAGCACAAATGATGTACAAAGCTTATAACAGAACTCTCCCTCAGAACCTACAAAATCTCTTCATACACAGAGAGAGACAAAATCTTAGAGGGGACATGATTTTCAGGCAAAGAAAGGTACGAACTACGTTAAAATCCTTTTCCTTATCGGTCACAGGGGTTAGACAATGGAATGTGTTAGAAGAAGAAGTCAAAAAAACAGCAACACTAAGTGGCTTTAAGAAGAAGTATGTATATTCAACCGTTGACCGGTATAGACTATTGCATGAAAGTTGATAAGTGTCTGAGACACAAATCAGTAAACATGGTGTTGTGACGGGATGGGAGCATAACAAATGAACATTCTGTACCCAAACAATAAGTTGGACCGAAGAAACTGTATGGTGTGATGTCAGTTGTACGTGGTAGGGAGTATCAACAATGTGTAGATAAATGAGGTATGAATACCAAGCGCAACTGTTACTCCTACAATTCACGATGGAGTTACTGAGCTGGTCACTGAATGCTATCGACAGAGTGTTCTCAACACGGCGTGCGGGTTCTGGTGAACCTGCGTGTCCGGATGGGACCTTCATGTCCGGCTACATCATGGATGGTTGGGGAAAGTGGAGAGTCATCTGCCTTGCCACTCTGGATGTGGAAGACGTCGAGGACGTGTACTTGTTCGCGTTCATGACAACTGGAATAATCGCCTTGGGATGTGGAATCTTCATGCTACATCGGAAATTGAGAAAGATCGCCACGGAGATGACCAGTGTGAGGGCGGACAACGCCACCACTCGGTCTACTGTGGTCGGGATGGGCTCTGATATCTCGGCAGTTCGTGACTCCACGGCACTGGTGCGAGTTGAAGTGGCCACTAACCGGGAAGAAATAGTGACCAATCGGTCAGCCATGGTCGGGATGCGCTCTGACCTCTCCGCACTTTGCAAGTTCCCGTCACGGAAGCGAGCTGAAGTTGCCAATAACCGGGAGGAAGTGGCTAAGTCAAGGGCAGCGAAAGCTGCAGAGTACAGTGAGGATTCATAAAAAATAAAAAAAAGGGGGGGGCTCCCACACCATCTCTCACCATCTCAACAACTAGTACCTACACTGGACTTTATTTTTTATCTTTATTTTTACTTTTTTTATTCTTTATTTTTCTTCATTATTTACTTCTCCTACACTGGACTATATTTTTTATCTTTATTTTTTATTTTTTATTTTTATTTTTATTTTTATTTTTTATTTTATTTTTTTTATTCTTCTATTTTTTATTTTTTACTTCTCTTTTCCCTCGGACCTTGTCTACATGTTGAGACTGTTGCTCTATTGTGATGAATAAATATGGACAGGTGTGCAGACACACACGTAATCTGTATGCACTGGACTTCAGCTCTCTGTACCACCTACTGCTGTAACATGTTGTGTCAAATGTCACTAGGAAAAGGAAAAGTTATGTCAAATGAAAAATGCAATGAAAAGAAAAGATTATGATGATGATTTTATCCTGTGTGTAATGGGGGTGGGACCAGATAAGCCTTGGCTTCTCCCGCTTTCCCTTTCGGCCATGTGTATTTTACTATGTGAAAATGGTGTGTGATGATGATTTAACTGACATGCCCGAAATAAACAAATAAACTAAACTAAACTAAACTAAACTAAACTAAACTAAACTTAACAAATCAAGCGTAGCGTTAGTTCTGGCAGGCCACGACGTCAAGCTCTAAATCAGCAGCAACAGCGTAGCTGTCAAACCGAGGAGATCAGCTGACGGCTCAGCTGACTCCCCGTGCTCGCTTCCTATTGGGAAATTGCATTCAGAGCGCACTATTTAAACTGCTCTAGCCTGACCTCCCTCGCTGCTTCCTCTGCTGGCTTTTTCGCAAAACAAGCTCCCGTATGAAGAAAAACTTGTTATCCGCGTTCGTACTCACCCTGCTGCTCCTGATGTCTTCGCCCTCCGTTCACGACGATGACCCGTGGCAATACGACGACATGGAGCCTCAGCAAAACCCCGAAACGGAGGAAGCCTTCCACGTCGAAGAGAGGGCTTCACCTCTCCGCCGAAGCTCTCGCCTAGCAGGCAAAGGCAACACCACAGATCCTCCATTGCTCGACGACTGGCCGATTCCGAAGCTGCTGGAGTTCCTGTTCACCAACCATGTTACCGCTCCGGTCGGAGCGTCACACCAGGAACTGTTCACTCTATTTTTAAATCGCGCCGGGTTTCAACCTCCACCCGCCGATCAGCAACCTGCCTCCGCTCCTCGGAAAGCTTCAGCGAAGCGCAAACACAGCTCCCGGAACCCAGCACCCGCTCCGACTCCAGCTGCTGCCCCGCCGGCCAAAAGAGCTAGAGCCCCGACTCCAGCAGTCGCCCCTGCAGCTCCGGCAAACGACGCCATCATGGCAGCGCTGTCTTCTATCCAGTCATCCATCTCCGGCATGAACTCCAGGATCCAGAGTTTAGAGGCCGCTACCGCTTCGTCTTCCAGCTCTTCTCTCCAGGCCGCCTTGTTTACATCCCGGGAACCTGCCGCTTCCTCCTCGACGCGGGCCGATGACGTCACTCCGACACCCGACGGCGTCTCTATCCCGCGCAGAACCCTGGGAAGTGCAGTCCCAATCTCCACCGGCGTCCCATTCTACCCTCCCGCTGCTGCCATCTCCTGCAATCTGAGAAGCCAGATCCTCGCAGGTAATGACATCAATCTAGTCAAAATCCTGCTGTGCTCTGATTTCTATGACAAGCGCGTGGTAGATTGTGGTGATGTGTCCGTGATGCTGAAAGATAATGATCCCAGACTTGGAAAGACCCTGACATTAGCAGAATTTACCGTCGCTTACGGCATATACAGAGATGTAATCTGTGAAGTGTATCCATCCCGTCGAGCCGAACTGGATACCTATCTCTCCATAGTTGCCGATCTTGCCATGTCATACGGGGGAACTCTGTTCTACGAATACCATAAGTCATTCTCTGCCAGGGCTGCCATGTTTATTCAGAGGTTCAACCAAAGACTGGACTGGTCCGTGATTGACCTGGCTCTAATAAGCAGGCACTGCACCGGCCGCCAAGCTCTTTCTTGCACCATTTGTGGTTCCTTCTCCCACTCATTCAACCTGTGTCCTAAATCCGTGGCTATAGTCCATCCGCCGGCAGTCCCAAAATCCGATGAGGATAAGGTGACATCATTTTGGACTCCAATGTGCCATAATTTCAATGAAAATGTATGCAAATTTCCCAACTGTAAATATATCCATGCTTGCAGCTATTGCGGGGACGGGCATCCCAAATCAGTGTGTCCAAGACGAACCCGCTTTGTGAGGAAGGAAAATAAAAAATAAAACCTTCAACCCCAGTCAATGTGGCTGAGCTGGGGAAGGCTTTAAGGAAGCATCCAAACCGCTGCTTTGTCAATTATTTGTTAACCGGACTGGTCCAAGGGTTCATGGCCGGTTTGATATGGTTGCCTAAAATGTCGCATGCATGTAATAATCTGCAGTCTGCTTTGAAAGAGCCCGAAATAGTAGACTCCCTACTGGAGAAAGAAGTCAAGAAAGGTTTCATGATGGGACCTCTGGATAAATCACCTTTTCCCGTATCGCGCATCAACCCCATAGGCGTTGCTACCCGGAAATATTCCGGCAAAAAGCGTCTCATCATCGATTTATCCGCCCCTCATCAGAGTGGAGTCCAAAGTATTAACAGCCTCATCCCGCTTCAGCCGTTCTCTTTGTATTATGCCTCAATCGACGACGCCATCAAGCTCATCAAACAAGCAGGTAGAGGTGCGTGGTTATCAAAGGCTGACATCACAGACGCGTTTAAAGTCATGCCTCTACACCCTTCTCAATGGCATCTGTTTGGCGTTAAATGGAGAGAGAAAATTTATTTTGCAGTTAGGCTCACCTTCGGGTGTCGCAGCAGTCCAAAAATCTTTGACACATTGTCAGAAGCTCTTTGCTGGATCCTGTTAAATAATCGCAAGCTGCCATTCGTGCTCCACCTGTTAGACGACTTTCTGCTCGTAGACTACCCTCATGCCAAGCCAGATCATGGTATCACCACACTTAAAGACACTTTTAAAAATCTAGGAGTCCCCTTATCTGAGGAAAAAACTTCAGGTCCGCTACAAGTCATCGAATTTCTGGGTATTGAACTAGACAGCATTCTCATGCAAGCTTCCCTGCCTCTCGCGAAATTAAATCGCATCACTCTCTTTTTTCTGTTCTTACCAATGTGGCATTTCTCCATGGAGACCTTTTTTTGCCAGGGACCAGTTTCAGCTTAGTGGGTGCAATGGCATCAATAATATTTGTGATTTTCACGTTGAAATTGTCAACAAGCTCATTTACTGAGACCCAAGGGAGGGAGGGTGTGGAGGAGAACACCTGGATAAATGTTTCACAGGTGTTTTCTGTGATATACCGTTTTTTGATTACTTTTCTTTGAACATTTGTCTGCACAGAGATAGCACTCTCAAAGAAAACACAGGAATGATCAAAAAAAAGCAACGTCAGTCACAACAACCTTAGAAATGCTAACACCCTTGGACATGATCAAGTCCAGGGTGTGACCTTTGTTATGAGTGGTCTCAGTCACATGCTGAATCAGTCCATAGTTATCAATCACACAACACAGTTCTTTAGTCCCCCTGTCATGGAGTTTGTCAAAATGAATGTTAAAATCACCAACAATAACCATAAGTCAATACAGATTATAGACAGTAGTTCAGAAAAATCATCAAAAAAGGTTGCACAGTATTTAAGTGGCCTGTAGACATTTAGGAACATAACTCGGGAAGAAGAATTCAACTGAAGAGCCACGTATTCAAAGGATGCAAAGTTTCCATAAGATATCTGCTTGCATTGGAGGGAATCTTTAAACAAAACAGCCACTCCCCCTCCTTTCTTATGCACTCTAGCTTCACTCATAAAACTGAAGTTGGGAGGAGCAGATTCAATAAGAACAGCAGCACTGTTATTTTCATCTAACCAGGTTTCAGTTAAGAACAAAGAATCAATATTGTGCTTGGTGATAAAATCATTGATTAAAAATGTTTTTCCTGACAGAGACCTGACATTTAATAAAGCTAGCTTTAGTATTTTGCACACAAGTAACTGAACATGCTGAACTGTTATCAGGCTGTGGAGACAGAAGATAATTCTGCCATCCTTGTAGAGGTGGGGGTGGTGCAGGACGTGCCTTCTGTGATTTTGCCAGAACTGCATGAGGACTTAGAGCCAGTGGTGGAAGAGGAGGTGGGGGAGGATGCAGTGGGGCATTTGAGGTACAGAACCTGGGAGTAGGGCGGGGTGTGAATCTGGTCCCAGCAGTGACCAGCTCTTTCATTTGGTCAGTGAACTCCATGAGAGGGGAGGAGGGGGAAAGGGTGGTTGTAGAGAAGGGTGACCTGGATGGGGTTTGGGGAGGGGAGGAAGGTGGATTTGTTGGTGAGGTGGGGACACTTCCTCTGGGCACTGATGACTGACATAGTCGAAGCTCTCTTCAGGCGGGGGCAGAACAGGCTCTCTTTCAAGGCTTGTGTCATTTGTTTTGGTGTCTTCCTGTCTCGTGTCCTTGGCAGAGGGAACAGATGGGTGACGCAGGAGATAAAATAGGTTGGAGATGAAAAGTTTTATTCCAAGCCTATTTTGGCACAGTCCATCTGCTTTAAAAAGATGTCGGCGATCCCAGAAAAAGTTAAAATTGTCCATAAAATGAACCGAACGGACGGCACATGCAGTTGAAAGCCATGTGTTGAGACTCAAAAGTCTCGAGAATTTCTCGACTCCTTTTCCGACTGGTGGCAAAGGCCCACTGATGGACACTTCCATATTCAGATAGCTGACTGTGTTTAGCAGATCAGTAAAGTCTTGCTTCAGTACTTCAGACTGCTGTTTCACAATATCATTTGACCCTATGTGCAACATGATGTTTTTCACCGTTGGGTGCTCAGTCACGATATCCATAATTTTTTCTCTCATGTCAGATACCATGTCCTTGGGGAAGCATAAAACTTTGGTGTTTTTACTGCAAAAGCGTCTCACATCTTTAACAGCAGAGTCACCCACAATCAGAGTTCCAGGCCCAGTCGTTAGCTTTCCTTGTAGCCTTTTACTCACTGAGTTTCTTTTAGCTCGTTCAGCTCTTACCCCATTTTGAGTCGATGAAAAAGTATCCAAGTTGTTTGACGGGGATCCAGGATCCTGCAGCAGGGGAGCAAATCTGTTCTCCAGTTGCACACATGGTTGTTTAGGAAGTTTGTTGTTATTCCTCCCTTTAGCAGCTGTCCAGGGCCCTGTCCTGCTAGGAGCAGGGGTTGAGGAGGTGCTATGCCGGGATGGTAAAGCAGGCCAGCCAGTCGCATCACAAATCTCGCTGCGCTGGGCTCTGCCTGTTAATCGCCCTTGCATTTCTCTGGGAGGAGATTTACTTTTAGGCTTAGCACCAAGAGAGTTCCAGAGATAACTTGTAGATTTATTACCTTGCACACAGCCCTCCTGTTTCTCTGTAGTGCTAACTAGCAGTGTGTTAGCATTATCTTGTCCACTGTTCCATGGTAGAGTGGTGTCGTTCCCACAATGTCCATTTACTTCCACATTCACTTCTAACCTGTGCATTTTAGTTTCCAGTACTGCAATCGTCTGTAGAAGTTTGTGGTAGTCCTCTGCAGAGAAGGGAGGCATCTTGCTACTAATTAGCTTCAGCTCCGTGTCACGTCTCCCCACGTCTCAGTGCAGGCTTGTGCTATCGGTAGGCCAGGCTTGCTCAGGACTAAGAAGGTCGTAAAAAATGTAAAATTTTGGCAATAGCCTGCTATCTACAAAAAATGTGTAGTTCCAGTGATGTAGGAGTCCAGGAGCCGCCGTTCGTAATTTATCACAAAAGAAAAGCAAAAATATCAGCCGAAAAACGCAAGCAGAGGTGAGAGCAAAGAGGAAAAGCGTCTGCACTGTAAGAAAGCCGGAAGCTAGTAATTCATCAACATTAATTTGAATGTCAGTTTTTTTTCTTTTGGGTGGGTATTGTTGGAAATTCATAAATTGACACAGGCTACATGCAGAGGAAATGTGTTGTATTTTTCTTAAAGTCTAGCCTATTATTTGCAGTTTGTAAAACTTAAGCTGTAATTATTCAGTATTAACAACATGTAATTGTGCTTATCTGAAGCACAACAGCTTAGTTGACATTGTTTGACATTTTTCTATTTAACCTAAATGAAATTTAAACATTCAAACAGTAATATTCCTGTTTGAAACATAAATATAAAACAAAATAATGTAGCAGAATGTTCTTCAATACATTCAAGTAAAATTTTTTGTTAACTGTCATTTGTTAACAGTTAGTAGGGCTACAGAATAATATGTTTACTCACATGCAGCCTACAAAAAATCCACTTAATGGCGACTCAGATGATGTGTGCTGTTGGTGTATTCTTTTCAACGTGTTCACTTTTCACAACACTTGAAGGGTTTGGGATGAATTAAAGCCTCATCCTTTTGAAGCATTCAGACAACACCATCACAGCCTTTTACTAACTTTTGCTAAACCTGGTTTACAGACCACTGTGTACTTGAGAATCAACCACATATAGTACATTACATTTTTACCTGTGTTTACTTATCAATTAAACCACAATTTTCCATACATATATTGCTTATTTTAATGCAGCTTTTTGTCACCTTTTCATCTGGGAATTCTCAAAAACTTCACCCAAATGTCTACGCATATCTCCTGCCAGGCTGAGCCACCATCCCAACAAAAGGGAAAGTGTCAGGGAGGAGAGCAGCCTGGACACACTCGTCGAGGTAAAGGCATATACAGAAAAATCATGTAGATTAATACAATCATTCAAATGTGTGTGATGCTTAACACCATAATAGTGTACAATTCTTAAATTCTAGTGCTTTACTAACATACATAATACCGCTCTCTTGCTACCACTAGTAGGCCTAGTATATTAACAACATAACATTTTTTAACCATCTTAGCCCTATTTTCAAAAAAATATACATTACATTAACATCACATCCGACTGTCACCAGTACGCTTACAGGCAGAACCGTTCGACTGCTGATGCAGTTTCAACCGTAATCCACCAAGCCTTCACACATCTGGAGACTAGCAATTCATATGTGAGACTGCTTTTTCTGGATTTTAGTTCTGCTTTCAACACAATCATACCACAACACTGGTCAACAAGCTGTCAGCACTCGGGCTCGCTCCATCACTCTGCAACTGGATACTGGATTTCCTGACCACAGACCTCAGTCTGTTAGGATTAATAACCTCACATCCTCACCCACCATCCTCAACACCGGCAGTCCCCAGGGTTGTGTGCTCAGCCCTCTACTGTACACACTGCTCACTCACGACTGCAGAGCACACTACGACAGTAATGTCATAGTCAAATTTGCAGATGATACAGCCGTGATGGGACTTATCAGTAATGGGGATGAGACGGCTTACAGGCAGGAAGTGAGTGGACTGGAACTGTGGTGCAGGGAAAACAACCTGATCCTGAATGCAAAGAAGACCAAGGAGTTGATTGTGGACTTCCGCAGGAAAGGCCCTACAACTCCTCCCCTCTACATCGACAATGCAGCTGTGGAAGGGGTTCACACATTCAAATACCTTGGCATGCACCTTACCAACACACTCACCTGGCGGGATAACACCATGCACACCATCAAGAAGGCCCATCAACGGCTGTACTTCCTAAGGAAGCTGAAGGGGGCAGGCATGTCCGCAGCCATACTCAAAGCATTTTACAGGTGTGTGGTGGAGAGTATCCTCACTTCCTGTATCACTGTGTGGTACTGAAGCTGCACAGTGGCAGAGAAGCAGGCACTGCAGCGGTTGGTCAACTCCGCCCAGCGAATCATCGGCTGCAGTTTGCCATCTCTGTCAAGCATCTACATCACTAGATGCAAGGACAGAGCAGCCTCCATCATGAAGGACTCCACCCACCCAGCACATGGACTGTTTACCCTCCTTCCTTCAGGCAGGAGGTTGCGTTGCATCCGGGCAAACACAAATAGGCTGAGGAATACCTTCTACCCATAAGACTGTTGAACTGCTAAACGCCTCTTGATTATGCACTGTTTAACGGCACGAATGCACTTTATGTCCATGTCTCCGATTGCTGACCTCCACTTTACTGCTATAGTTGCACTTTACTGCTATAGTTGCACTCACCAATATGCTGCTAACCTTTTTTTAATGTGTGTGTTTTTGTATTTTAGTATGTTTTATTGATATTTACATAGCTTATTTTAATTAAATTAAATTACAGGGCATAGGTAGCACACTGAGACCTGAGTACTGCATTTCGTTTATCATGTACATGTTAAATGACAATTAAAGCATCATTGATCCTTGACATCAGAGAGTGGAAGAACATGAGAGGAGCAATCTCCACAGAGGTTGTGCAGAAGTATATTTCCTTAGGTCCTCAAAACGCAATGTTGAGAACCTTCTCATGGGACATCAGATGTCTCTTTGTAAAGTGCAGGTGCGCAAGAGGCGGCAAGTGTTGGAGGGCATCGTAGATGTGGTGAAGCTCATTGGAAAAAGAAGGTCATAGTCGGAGGGAGTGTTGTGGAAAAATGAATCTGCCCAATAAAGATCAACAACCAGGATCAGCTTTTTCTCCGAGGTTTATTCCACTAATTATTCTCATCTGCAGAGGAGGGACTGTTCACCCCTGCCTTCTGATGCAAAGGTTCAGAATCAGCAGGAACGACCCTGAGTCCAACAACAATCTCCCTTTTAAGGAGGAGGAACCATGGACAAAGGACGGATCATGTCCTATCTTACAAAGACAAGATGTACAGGCAAGGTCAAGATTTACAGAACACAGGCGTCATAGTCCTGAAATTATCTTATGTCAATGTGGCACTCATGTTCATATCATCTACAAACAGGCATTCATTTTCGTCATAGCATAACAGTCAGATGAGGAGATGCGGATCGACGTCTGGCCTGACAAATATTCTGATTATAAAGTACAAACATCCAAAATTCCCATTACAGCAGCATACATGCTTAATGATGACATAGTGGATCATAGCAACTTCTTGGAAATTATTGTGTTGCCGCCTCCATCATCTGCCTCCAGCATCCACCTCCATCATCCGCCTCCAAGTGTAAGACTTAATTGAGAGTGTTTGAGTAGAATATGCTGGTCAGACTGGGGGATTACATATTGACATGGTTTGTGACAGTCAGGCTCTGGGTGATTTAAACAGTCAAGATCATCATTGGTGCCCATTTACAGAGCATCAGTAGTATTGGTAATAGGAGGTGCCTGCACAGAGCCCAAAGTATATAAAGCCAAAACCCATTTGTACTGTACACGTCACCATTAAAAATAAACAGTTTTATCATATAACTGAATTTTCAAAATACTGTCACTCCCAACTTGTCCAATACTGGTGTTAGCATTAGTTTCAGGGATGCATCAGTGCATTTTATAGTGTGTACTGTCTGTGTGTGTGTGTGGTTGTGTTTTAAGTGTGTTGTGAGTACTTTGTTGTTTTTGTGTTTATGTAAAGATTACGTGTATTGTATTGTGTACTGTATTTTGCTGTATCTACTTGTTTTGATTTGGTTATTTTTATTTTTTATTAAATCTGGTGCACGCATCTTTTTATTTTCTGAAAAAGAATTGTAATGTTGCACATTGTCCCTTGAAATAAACTTAATAATAATAATGTGTCAGGGACAGTGTCAGTTTCCACTCGTTCCACTGGATATTAGCTGAACAAGTTTAACGCTTGACTAACGAGTCACAAGACTTAAGAGACAAAATAAGGCAAGGCAAGGCAACTTTATTTGTATAGCACATTTCATACACAAGGCAGACTCAAAGTGCTTCACATCATAAAACAAAGTGAGAATAAAAAAAGAAAAGAAAAATAGAAGAATTAAAAGAAAATAATAAAAAATTTAAAAATGCATTACAGAAAGAAAATAGAATAAAAACATATTTGCAATAATTAAAAACAGTGCAGACATTAAAAGATTTAGCAGAAAGCTATGGTGAACATAAAAGTTTTCAGTCTAGTTTTAAAAGTGGTCAGAGTTGGGGCAAGTCTTACATCTTCAGGAAGTTTATTCCAGCCATTTGTTGCATAGTGCCTAAATGATGCTCTCCCGTGATTGTTGTTTACTCTGGGAATCACTAACAGATTGGTCTCAGAAGATCTTAGTGGTCTAGAAGGCTTATGTAGTGGGAGCATATCAGTGATATACTTCGGTCCTAGACCATGTAGTGATTTATATGTGAGCAGGAGGATTTTGAAATCAATCCTCTGACATACAGGGAGCCAATGTAAGGATTTAAGAATTGGTGTAATGTGCTCACATTTTTTGGTCTTTGTAAGAACTCTAGCAGCAGCGTTCTGAACAAGCTGTAGCTGCCTGACAGTTTTTTTCGGAAGACCTGCAAGGAGACCATTACAGTAGTCTAGCCTACTAGTAATAAAGGCATGTACAAGTTTTTCTAAGTCTTGAGCTGACATGAGCCCTCTAAGTCTTGCTACATTTTTTAGGTGATAGTAGGCTGATTTTGTTACTGATTTAACGTGACTGTCGAAATGTAAATCAGAATCCATAATAACCCCAAGATTTCTGGCTTTGTTTGAGGTTTTCAGGGACAGAGAGTGAAGGTGTTGAATTACTTTAAACCTTTCTTTTTTAGCACCAAAAACAATTATCACAGTTTTGTCCTCATTTAGTTGTAGGAAGTTTTGGCACATCCAGTCTTTGACTTGCTCAATGCACTGGCACAGAAGATCTATGGGGCGATAGTCGTTTGGTGATAGTGCTACATAGATTTGGGTGTCATCGGCATAGCAATGGTGGTCAATGTTATTATTTTGCATGATTTGTCCTAGTGGGAGCATGTAGATGTTGAATAAAGTTGGCCCCAAGATTGAACCTTGGGGGACTCCACACGTTACATTGGTAGGTTCTGATACAAAGTCGCCAATGGAAACAAAATAGTTCCTATCTTGTAGATATGACTTGAACCAGTTTAAGACTGTGCCTGAGAGCCCCACCCAGTTTTCCAACCTGTCCAAGAGTATTGAGTGGTCGACAGTGTCAAATGCAGCACTGAGGTCTAATAGCATTAATATTGAAGTTTTGCCAGAGTCTGTGTTAAGACGGATGTCATTTACAACTTTAATAAGGGCCGTCTCGGTGCTATGAAAAGGTCGAAATCCTGACTGGAAGTTGTTGTGGCAGCCAGTTGAAGCCAGGAAGTGATTTAGTTGTTGGAGGACAACTTTCTCAATTATTTTACTTATGAAGGGTAGATTTGAAATTGGTCTGTAGTTGTTGATAATAGAGGCATCTAGGCTCCGCTTTTTTAGAAGAGGTTTAATGACTGCAGTTTTGAAGGCCTTTGGGAAATTGCCTGATTGAATGGAGTTATTAACTATTTGCAATACGTCTATTGATAGGCAGTCAAAAACATTCTTAAAAAAGTTGGTAGGTAAAGCATCAAGGCAGCAGGTGGATGATTTTAGATTTGTCACCGTTTCCACTAGAGTTTTAGAGTCTATGGCATTAAAGCTTGCCATCATTGCTGTGTTACTTTTGCCTGAACAGGGTGGTGATCCAACTTTTTTGTTTGAGATATTGATGGCGCGTCTGATGCCTTCAATTTTATTAGTATAAAAGAATGCAAACTCATTGCATTTCTGCGTGGAATGGAGTTTAGCTGGTATTTGTGTTGGGGGGTTGGTCAGTCTGTCAACAGTTGCAAATAGGGTTTTCGCCTTATTAGTGTTGTTGTTTATGATATTGGAGAAGTATGTTTCTCTCGCACTTTTTAAGACTAAATTGTAGGCCCGGAGGCTCTCTTTATAGATGTCATGGTGAATATGAAGTTTAGTACTCCGCCAGATTCGTTCAGCCTTCCTGCACTCTCTTCTCTGGGCTGTCACAACAGCAGCTTTTCTCCAGGGTGCCTTTTGCTTACCAGAAATTGTTTTAACCGTAGCAGGTGCAATGACATCTATGACATTCAGAATTTTGGAATTAAAGATGTTTACAAGATCATCAGCATGACATGGGTTTAGAGGTGGTAACGAGGAAATGGCATTTTTAAAGAGTACATTGGCATGTTCATTGATGTACCGCTTTTTGACCTTATTTGATTCTGTTTGTGTGTCAGGAATGAAAGAAATATTAAAGAAAACACAGAAGTGATCAGACAATGAAGGATCAGTCACAAAAACATCAGAAACATTGAGACCTTTTGTGATAATCAGGTCCAGGGTGTGTCCCTTACAATGAGTAGCCTCTTTCACATGTTGAGAAAGGTCAAATGTGTCTAGAATATTAAAAAGTTCTTTTGCACCCTTGTCATTCAAATCATCAATATGAAAATAAAAGTCACCGGTTATAACTAGGCAGTCAAAATCAGTGGAGATGCTAGACAATAATTCAGTAAAATCATCGAACAAATTTGACGAATATTTAGGTGGCCTGTAAATAATTAACAGGAGAACTCTGGGAGAGCATTTCAATACAGCAGAAAGATATTCGAATGATGGAAAAACACCAAGGGACATCTGTTTCCCCTGAAATGTATTTTTAAATATAGCAGCAACCCTTCCACCTCTTTTCCCAGATCTACAAACATCAATAAAATTATAGTTGGGGGGTGCTGTCTCGATCAGAATGCTTGCACTGTTATTTTGTTCTAGCCATGTTTCAGTTAAAAACATAAAATCAAGTTTAGAAGTGGTAATAAAATCATTGACTAAAAATGATTTGTTATTAAGAGACCTTACATTTAGCAGACCCATCCTGATGGTGTTATTGACAGGCTTTGAGGTTGACTTTGATTTTGAGAGAACAGGAATGAGATTGTTTAGGTTAGCAGTGTGTTCAAGTTTCCCAATGTTTACTCTCTTAGTAGTCACAACAGGAATGCAGAAGGTGCCATGTTTTGATGTAGGCGACCTTGGGTCCAGCTGATAATGCGGTCTACTGCTGAACCCTTTTCTGTCTCAGTAATATTCAGGGCTGCTGTCAGGGTGGGGAGGGGGTGGCCAAAAGGGAAGAGGTGGCCATAAGGGAAGAGTCTTGGAGGTCTTGGATTTTAGTGACTTAGTTGCAGCTTTGAGAGAGGGGGTCTTGGATTTTGGTGACTTCGTTGCAGCTTTGGAAGAGGGGGTCTTGAGTTTTGGTGACTTAGTTGCAGCTTTGGAAGAGGGGATCTTGGATTTTGGTGACTTCGTTGCAGCTTTGGAAGAGGGGGTCTTGAGTTTTGGTGACTTAGTTGCAGCCTTGGGAGAGGGGGTCTGAGTAGGGCGGGGGGTAGGTGGGGGTAGCTCCTGGAATTCCAAGGGGGAGGAGGGGAGAGAAAGGTTTATTGGAGGGAGGGAGAATGACGAAGACCTGGATTGGGATTTGGGAGGGGTGGGGGAGGGATCCACATTCAGTCCTCCTTCGACGTTGTTGATAATCTGAGAAGGGCGGGGGGTAGGTGGGGGTAGCTCTTGGAACTCCAAGGGGGAGGAGGGGAGAGAAAGGTTTATTGGAGGGAGGGAGAATGATGAAGACCTGGATGGAGATTTGGGGGGGGTGGGGGAGGGATCCACATTCAGTCCTCCTTCGACGTTTCTGATAATCTGTGTTTCGTCTTCCCTCTTTGTTGGTTCCTCTCGTCTCTTGTCCTTGGCGACAGATGGATGACGCAGGCAGTAAGACATGTTGGTGATGAATAGCTTTGCTCCCAGCTTATTTAGGCAAAGTCCGTTTGTCTTAAAAAGATGCCTGCGGTCCCAGAAAAAGCGGAAATTGTCAATAAAATGCATTGGGCGAGCAAGAGATGCAGTTGAGAGCCATTTGTTGAGCCAGAACAGTCTACTGAATGTCTCAGCTCCTCTCCCGGTCGGGGGCAGAGGACCACTGATGAAAACCTCAGCATTCACAGAGCTGACTGTTTCAAAGAGTTTGTTGAAGTCCTCTCTCAACTCTGTTGATTGTTGTTTTTCAATGTCATTAAATCCAATGTGCAGAATGATATTTTTCACAGTTGGGTGTGCAGCCACAATTTCCAGGATTCTTTTTTCCAAATCAGACACCATATCCTTCGGAAAGCAGAGTACTTTGATGTTATTACTGCTTTTCATATCTTTTACAGAAAAGTCACCCACAATCAGATTTTCAGGCCCTGTCGTTAGCTTTCTCTGTGGCTTTAAGTTAGCAGGTCTTACCCTGCTGCGTGGTGGTGGGGGGTTATCCAGGCAGTCAGAGGGGGATCCATGGTCCTGTAGCAGTGGAGCAAACCTGTTCTTTAGTTGAACAGTTGTTTGCTGGGGAGGTTTCTTGGTAGCTCTCCTCTCCCCAGCTGTCCGCTGCTGTGTCCTACGAGGCAGTGGGGTTGAGGAGGCGCTGTGCCTGGATGGAGATGGTAACGCAGGCCAGCCGGTCAGATCACAGATATCGGGGCGCTGGGTCCTGCCAGATATCCGTTCTCCCATGTCACAGGGAAATGGTCTTCTCTTTGGCTTCGCACCAAGTGTGTTCCAGGGAGGATTATCGCTGGTAGATTTATTACCGTGTACAGGATCCTCCCGTTTCTTCATAGCATTATTGCTACTTAGCTGGGTTCTAGCATGCTCCTGTCCACTGTTTTGAGTCAGTGCTAGAGTGGTGTTGTTCCCACAAAGTCCATTCACTTCTACATTTACTTCTAACCGATTCATTTTTGTTTCCAGCAGTAAAATCTTCTGTAGGAGTTTATGGTAATCTTCCGTAGAGAAGGGAGGCATCTTCTGCTAATTACCTTTAGCAGGCTCAGGCTTATCTTGTTTGGTAGGCCTCCTCGCGTAGCATTGAGGAAGTCGTAAAAATATTGAAAAATGCCCGTTTTATCTCAAAGAAAATATAATCCCACTGGTTTTGTAAATATCCAGGAGCTGCTGCTCTTTGTTTCTTATTGAGGAGAAGCAGATAGCAAAAAATAGCAGAAAATCGCAGGCAGGGGTGAGAGCAAAGAGGAAAAGCGTCTGCACTGTAGCAAAGCCGGAAGCATAGGTTTAAGTCGACATTTCACATGGGACATGAACAGCAGCCTCCTGATCCCATTTGCCTCCCCTCCAACCCACCATGCATGTTCTATATCGCTCATTAGACATAACCAGTTACTCTGAGCATAAATATAGAGTTACTCTTCAAATATGCTTTTGACAATGCTCTATCATTAGGTTTTTTACGTGTCAGGGATGGTGTTAGTTTCTTCGCATTTCATGCATAGTCTGTTTTGGGTAACAATAACTGAACCATACACTGTGTTCGTTAAGTATGCAAATTACGTAACAATATTCAGTCACTATTTACTCGATTTCGCATGGGACGATCTCCTGGGTGAACGTCCAATTCTTTTTCACCCAACTGTCCACCCAAACCTTCTCTGAAAGCGGACTCTCTCTCTCTTTATGCAATGTCACTTGCTATGTAATTAGCTTATTAGACTGTCCATCTAATAATGAGTAGGATGGGTTTCCATTGGAGTGACTTAAAGCCTGATGCTTCGCATACAGATCCTAAAGGGGGCCTGGATGCCTCAGTATCACACGCTGAGGGAAACTCAACAAGCGTCTGAGTTGGAAGTGAGAACCTTTGCATTGTACAATGACAATAAATAAACCTTGAACTAATCACTTTTTGAACAGTTTGTTAGTCATTCATGGATTACAACCTACTGGTTATAGGCATTTCATCTAGTGGCAGCAGAGGCACAATGAAGAGGACAGACAGATATTTGCTTAATTTCCTTGCGGTTTGATTAGATTACATGGATATAATGACAGGACAGGATATTCAGTTCATTATGGAAAGCACATTGCAGGCTATCATCGTCTTGTTCACTGAGTGATGAACATCAAGTCCTGGTTAGACTGTTAAGTATGCTGCCCCTCCCATTTCAGCAACAGCCTCTGAGAGTCTGTACAATTATACAAGGTATTTGTCAAACATCGTCATTGGATTTAACAATAACGAGACAGCTATGTCTCCAAGAAATAATACTTATGCGCAGTATAACTAATTTGGAAAAACATTTTTTTGGGAGGAAACAAATGTCTACACTGCATGAAAAGTGGGATTTTCGTCAGTTAGCGGCCCTGTAAATTGCCGTGGAAGTTCAGGTTTACGACTGCAAAAGGCAATTTGCAGGAAACACCGAAAACTGACGTAAATTGCCGGGAATTGACGTGGGCCTTGCTTGGCAGTTGTCCCCCCATGACCCCCCTCCCCGTAATCCTAGGGGAGGCTTTAACATGTAAATGAAAATGCTGTGAGCTATACAAATGCAAATCAGGGTAGCAGGGGGAGTTTTCCCCCAGGTGACATTTTTCTGAAAGGTGTTAACTTAATTTCATCTTCATTCAAAGATACACAAAACAATTTGCTTCAACAATTACTTTTAATCAGGCTTTGCCACAAAGGTAAAATGTACATTCATGCAAACAACATCACAGTCTCCTAGAGCTCAACCACTGTGCATAGTGGCATGACTACAGTGACCCTTTCTTTGGTCTAGCTTAAATGCACAGTGGATGTGTTAACCACACATCTCCCAGCAATGCGCTCAACAGGCAGAAATTATGCTGGGTATGACGTGTCTGTTCCCTGCAAGCTCCAAACTTCTATTGGCTTTCCATAAAAATGTCTGTCCGGATGGGGATGAAGCCAGGAAACTTGCGCAATAACATGAAAATGCAGTACCTTTTGACACAACATTAACAACTATAAACTGCTTTATAATGGCTGGTCGTAGTTCTGCTAGAGGGTCAAGGATGGGTTCATAGATCATAGATCTCGGCTGTGTTCGAAATGCCATACTAACGTCCTACTCGTACTTAATTGTGACATAAATGTGAGTACGTAGTGCGTTCACATACAATAGTATGTGAATTTGTGTACGCGAGAAATGCCCGGATGTATACTGCATTGGCAAGAATTTCTGAGTATACAGCGGACCTTGCTAAATCTACTCAACTTCCCAAAATGCATTGCGGCTCGTCTGACTTCACAAGTTTTGGATAATGGCGGACGACTGCGGTGATTCTGGCGAGGAGCCCGACACAAACCGCGTACACATGTAAGTATACTGTAACATGACTTTTATGTTTCCAGCTGACTTTTAAATCGTATTGATAATGAACGTTACTTTATTGTTGTTGGCATTGTACGTTAACGTTACGAATCGAAGGTCCTGCCAGCCGGCTAGCCTACTGACGGTAATTTACCATAGAGGTTAGCGAGCGCAAGCGAAGCGGAAAATGTGCCGTTTTTACCGACGTTAACTAATAATATAGTGCTTATGTTAAACCGTGGTTATATATTTACTAGCGGTGATTAATAACGCCGTGCACCGTTGTCCGTTAAAGGGACGGATGCAGACACCGGGCGCCTCATTCAGTGGAGGGAACGATGAGGAGACGTTCACGTTCACCGGCAGGAGGGATGCTGCTCTGAGAGGCTTCACTTAAGAAAATGTGGTTTAAATGTTATAATTCTTATATCCAGGACTGCTGGAGACTCTCAGGATGTCCCAGGACTGCTGGAGACTCTCAGGATGATTGCGGTAAGAATATGTTCGGTGACTGCTAGCTAAGCTAAAATTAGCAAAGCAAGCCCAAGCTAAAAGTAGCTTAAAAGCTAATAGTCCAAGCTAAAAGTAGCATAGTAGCCTTGTAAAAGAACAAGAGAGAGGAACCAGTGTAACGTTAAGTTGCTTTGTTAAGTGTATGTTGTTGGTCTTTTACAGGAAGCAGTACGCCGTCTTCACAACTCGGAGACGAATTGTAGGCGCTACGAACCGGAGCAAGGGTACGATTTAAAGAATATGCTTTCATTCTGCTGTATAAGGAAATAGATGCGTTAACAGTAGATACCGATCTTAACTGTTCATTTTGTTTTCACAGATGAACCTCGCCTCATAACGAAGCTGTGACCGCTCACTTGCTCGGAGCTTTGTCCGTAAGTCCGGATTTCTATGACGCTGATAGTGACGCCATTGTGTGTAAAGTAACTTTTACTGTTTTCTTCTTCCTTGTTTTAATTTTACTGTGACTTAAGTTTTCTTATTCATACCACTCATTTAATTGTTTTCCAGCTGCCTGTAAGATATACTATGAAACGGTACGCAGGAGCTTCAGACACACACAGCCTGATCTCGCATCGCAGGCGGAAGCTGTGAAGACGTCAGCTCGGAGTCGTTCCAGGAGAAAGAGGGTAAGACTTATTAGATTTATTAGATCCGTTTTTGGTCAATGTGACCAAACCTACCTAAACCTATTTTTCAGGTGCATTAATAGATGTGTTGTGCCCATGCGCAGTGCATCGCGCAGTACTGATTGTCTTTATTGATTGTTTTACAGCTGCTGGAAGCGAGACGGAGTGTGCTTGCTGGCGATGAGGTGGACCGTTGGAAGTGCGCCACCACAGACATGATGTCTGATGAGGAGGACGGCGTCGTTGGCGGGGTGTCTGGATGGATTGTGCGACCTCCATCCTCTCGTAGCCAGGAGCTCACCGAGCTCTGTGCGACTCTACAGTCGCGATTAGAGAAGACTCCCAAGTACAGGGCCACGCACCGCAGGCGGCTGTAAAATTGACCAAATTCGGACAGAATGTCGCCAGTTCATTTGTTTGTTGTGTGGGCAAATTTGTACAGTTGTGTGTTGTGTTGTCAATAAAGCTCTTTCTTTGAATACTTCCTCCTGGCAATTTTTCCTTTCCTCAATAAATTCATTCATATTTATATTTATAAATATATAAATAAATAAAAATAAATATATGTGTATATATATATGTATAAATATACATATATATATAAACATATATATATAAACATATATGTATATATATATATATGTGTATATATATATATATATATATATATATATATATATATATATATATATATATATGTATATATATATAGTGATAGATCTGCTAACCAATCACTAGTGATTATTCTTGTTTAAAAGACCCATTGTGACCAATAGTAACACATCTGCCAACGGGGGTGGGGTTTACATTTATAATGACTCATCAGGTTGACCAATAGTGACAGATCTGCCAACGTGGGTTGGCTTTACATTTATAATGACCAGATCTGCCAACCAATCACGAGCGATTATACTTGTTTAAAACTAGTGGTTTCATCCAATCCTGAGTGAGGATATTCAAGCCATCTCTGGCCAGGCGCGGTTTCGCTGCTATTCATATGCTAATTAGAGCTGTCGCTGTGGTTCGTTTCCGACAATTTTCGGCACAGGCGAACGCGGCGTTCGCAGCCTGTAAATTGTCGTTAACTCCTGAAAATTAGGGAGATTTCCGGGCGTTTACAGGGACGAAAATCCGACTTTTCATGCAGTGCTAGTTAATGCACTTTATATGCTTTATAAGCATGATGATGCCGTTTAAGCTAACTGTAGCAGTAGAATGCTCTGTACCACGTCATTAATTGAGCACCAGTGGTAGCCACTCATTGTAGGCGGAACTGAGTATAAATGCGGCAGCTCTCCCCGGCACTTTCTCTTTGCGCTCCCGTCTGACGCGTCACTTCCGGTCCGGATGTGTTGACTTTCGGCAGGTAGGATTGCACGCTGCTCGTCATTTCCATGTTACCAGGTGTTGAGCCCATTTGTTCTTATAGCGCATATGTTTTACTTCAGAGTGGCTGAGCTGATGTGTCCCGTTGGGTGTGCACTGGTCCCGTTAAGTGGTAGTGGTAAGTGTCCTCTCTGTCTGCACGATCTTCGTCAATACATTTTCAAGCTAACGTTAGCATGGTTACAGGTTAAATGCTGGTAGCTGCGTGTGTGTCTCTCCTCCTCACCACTCTGTGTGTGTGTTTGTGTGTATCCAATCCGGCCACCAAGGTATGTTGTAGTTTTACTGCGGCGCTTGAAACAGGAATGGTAGGCTCACTCTAATAATTTTGTTGTTTGTTTTTAGATGAGATACAGCCATTGGGCCTAACGATCGATGTGACATAAGAGTCACGATCAGCTGACCGCTGCTGCTTTGTCCGCTGCTTTGCCCGCAGCTTTGTCCGCTGCTTTGCCCGCAGCTTCGCCGCTGCTTTGTCCGCTGCTTTGCCCGCAGCTTCGCCGCTGCTTTGTCCGCTGCTGTGTCGCAGCTTCGAGACTCTCTTAAGTCTGCCTTCATGGCCATGTGTTTAGTTCCATTTTGACACCTTAATTTGGTTTTTGTTTATTTGTTTTCTTTACCCCACCTGTCTTGACTTTTGATAACCGTTTGGTTAAATTGATTTAATTAACTGGTGTAATTTATTTGTTTAGGGCAGGTGGTGTTTATTTTTGGTTGTATATAATTTGTGCTATTTTCTTTCTTTTCTTTATGGTTGGTTTATTGTGGTTAATATTTAGTTTGGTGTGATAATAATTTGACCAGTTTCTATTTTGTATTAGTTGTTTCACTGTGTGACTATTCTTTCTGTTCATTTCCTTTGCAGAGGCCGGTGGTGGTGGTGCTGGTGACCTGGGTGGTGGTGTCCCCTTCCTCCTTGTGTGCTGTGCTCCCCTGGGATTATTTCGGTTATTCACAAAGTGTGAGTGTGTGTGAGATTGTCACGCGCCCGGGTGATTTATGATATTTTGTTTGGACCCCTTCCCTCACTAGTCTCTCCACGCCAACGAGCCTCAGCTTTGAATAGTCCTGTTGTTTTAATTTGTTGATGCTGCAGTGTTTTAATATTAAAGTGTATTAATTGTGAACCACGTCTCATGCCTAATTCGTTGAGCTTACTTGCGTGTCCTTACATCAGTGTTGTAATTAAATCTTTGGGTGAAAGCCCCAAGGTGGCGTTGTCTGCAGTTGGTAGGTTACGAGTGGGATCCCGCCAGCCCTACTATACTCCCGAACACAGGCCAATTGATATTGTTGTGTTTGGTGTTCTCCTTACGCTCGCCACAAACCATTTTCAGAACATTCTTCTCTTGACTCTAAATGTGTTTCTTGTCACAAAAGTTCCATGTGAAATGATCTGCATATAGTAAGTTAACCTGGTGTTAACCTTCAGGACTTTCCCTGATTCTTAATTGAAATGGGAAAATTAAAGTACATATAGTTGTAGCAGTAGTCACACCTCACACAGGTTTACACATTTGTTTGCAATGGTATGATTTCCACACAGGTTTCTAAGCACAAATTGAAAATGTGCATACGAGTAGGTAGGGAAGACATGATTTCTTGTGCTGATCACAGATGCCAAGTGTGTTGCCAAGTGTGCAGAGAGAGAGGGAAGGGGAGAGAAGGGGGCAGTAAGACAGACACACTTTCATACTAAAGACTATGAATAATAATAACGTAGAAGACAGGCAGAGGAGGGAGCATGACATTATATTTGCATTCCTCCAATTTTGTATTACAGCTGTTGCACATCATCTTCCCACATGCATTTCTAGGTATAAAGTATCACTGCATGCAGAAGAGAAGAAAGCCTCGGGGGAGACAAGTAGTTTGCTGAATGTGTTTTTGAGAGAAATGTACTTTATCTGCTCAAGTTTTGTAATAAGAAGCTTATAAATGCACAGAACAGTTTGGCAGGGAGGAGAAACAGTTTAGGTTTTCCTCTGTTTTGAATCAAGTTCTGACTCATGCTACCAAGCTGTCATCAGCAGTGCTGCTGAATACATTTTATTAATACAATTTTCACACCACCTAAGTCATGTCTTGGCCTGAGATGCAATTGGTTAATTTGCTAGCAATAACTTCTACAATCCCGTCTAAACTGCTCCTGTACGGACGGCCTAACCTTCGTTTGAGCGACAATAATTTATCTAAGGATAAGGATTCCAGGGGAAGTGGTCTTCGTTATGTCGGTCAGAGTCAGCTAGCGCCTAGTCAGCTTACCTAGCTCACAAATGTCGGAGGCTAAGAAGAAGCGTTGCTCCCAGTGCGGGAGGCGCATTTCCGATAAGGACTGTGTCCTATGCTTAGGACAGGAGCATGCGGAGGTGTCGCTAAGATCCCTTTTTCTGCCTCTTATGCTCCTGGCTCCCGCTCCCTCTCTCTTCGTTCCCGCCGTGGTCAGCACAGCTCAGCCCGAGCCTGCTAGCCCGTGGATGTAGGCTGACTTCCCAGTCCTCCCTCCCTCTAGCACAACCGCAGGCCTGCACACCCCCTCGGATGACAGTGAATTTGTCCCGCAACATGAGGAGCTTGACGAATTGCATGGCAGACAGTGGTTGGCCATGACAGGCGAGGAGTATTGTGAGGAGGAAGATGGGTGCCAGTTCCGGCCATGGCAAAGAATAGCTAGGAAGGTGGCTAAACTGGACATTTCATGGCCCGAACCCCTAGCACACCCCCCGAGGTTCAGCTTTGCAGCCAACCTCCCCGCTAAAACAACTGCCATGCTGCGACGACATTAAGCAGCATGGCATGGGGCGAGCCGCACCAAATGCAAGCCCTGATTCAAGCTTTCATGGAATGGTCCTCCATTGTCTCCGAACCAGAATTGGGCTATCTAAATAGGACACCACTGGAGGAGGCTGTGGCTGCTCACCTCTCCTCCTCATCCTGCAAGCCTCAGCTCCCTCCAAGGCCTGCTTTGGCCTTGTTGGCCGAAAAATCATACAAGACGGCAGGGCCACTAATAACTTGGCTATTAGTTATTAGTGGCCAAATCAGGCCTGCCTCCTACAGGATTTGGAAGGCAAGGTCACTAAGGAGGCCTATACGGAGATCAGGAAGGCTACAGACTTCTCCTTATGCATGATTACATGCGTGTCTCAGGACGCAGGGAGAATTATGGGCTTCTGGTGGTCACTCATCATCACCTCTGGCTGAATCTCACCCAGATGTCCGACGGGGAGAATAGGAGGCTTCTCAATGGCTCAGGCACTCACGATCCTCCCCTGCAGTTACCCCCCACGCGGACCCTAGCCCGCTATAAGACCGGGACATATCCACACATGTGTAGAGCAGGACCAAATGAGCCCAAAGCCCTCTATCAGGCCAGGACGTTTACACACATGCTTACAGCAGGAACAAATTACCCTGAAGCCTAATTTAGGGCCAGGACGTTCCTACACATGGGAAAAGCAAGAACAAATGGTCCCAAAGTTAGTTACAGGGCTGGGCATTTGTCAAATAGCATTAAAAAATACACAGGCAGTCAGCCTGGTAGTAGCAGACCAGTCAGCTGCTCCGCCTCAGTGAGTTGATCTCGCAGACAGGACCCTCTTGGGGTGAGAGGCCAGCGCAGTTCGACAGGCTGTCAGCGTGGAAGCAGCTTTGCCATCCTCCCCCGTGGATGGCCAACACTCTAAAGAAAGGCTATGCCTTACAGTTTGCTCGCAGTCCACCACGCTTCACTGGTGTTATTCTGTCGACAGTGCAGGCTGAGCTGGCCCTGGTTCTAACGCAGGAGATAACCTCCCTCCTTGAGAAAGCCGCCATATGGCCGGTTAGGGACGCCGAGCACAACAAGGGCTATTACCATAGATATTTCCTGATCCCGAAGAAGGATGGATCGAAAGGGCCAATTTTGGTCATTGAGGAAAATGCTGTTCCCTATGTTGACACGACGCTGTCTGTTCAAAGCGATCAGACCTGTGGATTATTTCACATTGGTGGATTTGAAAGACAAATGTTTTCCCTTTACAACCCAACAGTACGAAAGAGTCTAGGGACAGAAGGGAAGCAACAAAGCACGTGTACCGTTGGCTAGTCAGCCATTTATTTAAACACAACAAGAACAAAAGAACAGTAACTGGGCTACAGTCCGCCACAAACACACGGTGAGCAGTAAGCTCCAAGCAGACAGAACAAAAGCAGGTGTCAGGCCTGCACGGGGTTTTAGACTAGTTAGTGGCCCTCCAAAATAAAAGTACAAAACAAAACAAAACCACTTTTCAACTAGTCTAAATCCCCCCTCCCTTTCTTTACCTATTCTTACCTGTTTTTCGAAAAAGAATAAATAAATACCTTACTTAACTTACCTACTCTGTATCACCTGCATGAACAAATCACAAACAAAAGTGCACACAACAGGAGGTACCACAACTCACACAACAAAGCAGTCGTAGTAGACTCTACGTTCAGATTTTACAAAGACAATTTATGTCACAATGGTTCGAACAAGTTGGCGTGTCTGATCAAGTTAAATCACAGAGCAGCCAGAGCAGCACCAACACAAGAGCAGGGGTGCAGTCGAATAGTCTTTTTTGCTTAGGAAGGTTCCTAACTGAAGAAGTGACCCGGAAGTAAACAAGTGGCCGCCATGATAAGAGCTGTTCGAATTCTCTAAATGCATAGGAAAGGAGCTCAAATGCTTCCTTTCAGAGCTCCTTTAGCATAGGATGCAACGGACCTTCCTATGCGATAGGAAAGGAGATTATGCCGACCCACAATTCTTTGCGAGAGCAACATTTAAAGTGCCGCACACCTCGGCCGTTAATGAAAACAAACGATATGTGCATTTACATATTTAACAATGACTTTCATGCAGACATATAGTAATTGGAATAGTGATAATAAATGTGTGTGGACAGTGATAATAATTGAATGTTTTTTTTTAATTTATTTCAATCATGTTACAAATGTTTGACAAAAACGAAACTAAAACCACAAATGAAAAGTAAATAAAGCAACCGGTCAAACAGAAAGGAGGAGCTGCTGGACCTGAAGCCGGTCAGTGAACCAGCTGTTTATAAAACCAACATGTGGAGAAGTGGACAATGCGCTTTTTGTAGTCCATTATTGTAGTTTCTCCAGCGCAGACGCACGTCAATCGCCGGTGCCGATCATCAGCTGTCAATCAGCGGCCGCGTTATAATGACGTAGATAGTGAAAGTCCGGTCGGATTCTCTGAGCACCGCGGTCGACTTTTCCTAAGTCCTTTTGAGTTCTCCTATCGCCTTTCCTTAACCCCGTGACGTTTTCCCCAGAGGTCAAGGAATAGGAGATAGGAATAGGAGTTAGGACCTTATTTTTTGACTATTCGACTGCACCCCAGCTCTTTTATGGACCAGCAGCAATGAGGCTCCACCAAACTCCACTGACGAGCCGATTGTCCACACCTGCAGCAGGAGGAGACGGAGGCGGGGCGCAGAGGGAGTTCCCAGACACCTTCCATGACATCACGGGATCCCTCTCATCAGGAGACAAGCAGCACAAAAGAAAAAACACACGCTATGCCCCACAACAAACTCAGAACGCCGACAGCCGTAACAGGTACGTTGCCTCGTAACCAAATGAAAGTGACAACTTTTTGGGGTCCCAGTCAAAGCTTGTGCAACGGCGTGTTCAAATGACGACTCGGGTGTCACGTTGGGAAAAAGGGATAACTATGGAAATGGGAGGAGGACCCAAATGCAGTAACTCAGACAAGGGGGCAAGATAGGGAGAAACAAAAAGCGAGATTTATTTAAGCTGAATTTAAAAAAACAGGGAGTCAGGTACAAAAACACAGTCAAAAGAGAAAAAAGCAAAGAAGCAAAAAACCAGCAAGGCAAAGTAGCAACAAAAAAGCAGGACAAAGTACAAAGAAAAAGGCAAAATTCTAATTCAACATGGAAAACTGAAAACCAATACATACCACACAGGGAGCAGGCGTAGACGTGGACAAGAGGCATGGACAGACGAGAACAGAGGCAGACATATACAATAACCGGACAAGGAGTAAAGGGAAGACACTGACTAAATACACAGGGAGGCAGGGAGCTGACGAGGGACAGGTGAAACACATTAGGTCAGGTAGGGTAGGCTACTATCAAGGGGCAATCCTCACCCAGCGGAGTGGAGTCTGCACCCACAGGTGATAGAGGAAATTTGGACTTGGTTCGGCTGAGCGCGCGTCCATCTGTTGCACTGCCCACTGTGGTTCTCTATTCATGACTAACTGCCACTAGGGCACAACGCGCTGGTGCACCCGTGTCCACTTTACACACATGGTATTGACAGCAGCCAGAATTGATACGTTTTGGCCTCATTAGCATGCCGGCTTTTATGCTGTTAAACAAGGGAGGACATTGCTAGTTGCCATGGTTCCCATGTTGCTTCCTCCCTGGGTCAGAAGGGTTGCACAGTTGCATCAGAGCGGAGTCGTAACCAGGCATCGATCCGATGGTGAGTGCCGGAGTCTTGGGCCCAATCTCAATGTCCACACCCAAGGACTCACAGCCTTTGATGCACGTTCCCGTTAAATCCTTGAGGGCTTAGAGCTGACCCACTGTCAAATGACCAAGCGCAGAGGGCTCGCTCACAGATCTTTTGAGCTGTTGGGAATTACCCACAGCTCATAGCGTGAGGAAAGCTGAAAGTAAAAAGGTAAAAGAAACTGCCATTCTGGAAAAAAGGAAACAAACGGTTGTATCATTACAAAAAAATTCACCAACCCTAACGGTTCCATTACAAGGATATAAGTATAAACACAAAGCTCACTGGCTGATTAGTCAGAACTGTGTAGAGTCGGTTCTCCTATGATGGCATGATGATCAATTCTAAATGGGCTTTAATCAGATTGACGAACAAACACTGTAATTCATCCAATTACAGAGGGCGTACGAGCCTCTCTCTTCTGGGCATAGAAACGCACCTGTTCATGGTTTCTAGTAAGTATTCATCAAGTAAACTTCTCAACAGTGTGGTCATAAAAGAGATGAGATTGGAGAACAATGTCCCAACAATTCAAGCTGATAAGAAATGGGAAAACCTAAAGAAAAAGTATAGGGTGAACCTATTTATTTCTGTTATCTGATGAAGGCCAATGGATCACATTTGGGCTATTTCTCTATGGGTTTACTTTACACTAATGATGAATGTTCATGAATTACCCGGTTCCAGCCCTATAAATAATCAGTAAGTCATTTTACCTTGTATTTCTCGGGACCCTCTCACTGTGAGGCGACAGTGCTACCCACTACACCACCGTGCAGCCCCTCTTTTTAAAGTCATACATGTATTTGCATAAACCTTTGTCCAGGGAAGATCTTGACATTTGCGTTGTTTTTAACAGTTTCAGACTTCCTTTCTATTGTCTTTGAGCAGCTTCTTATCAGCTGAAAGCCATCAGCCAGGACCCTCAAATGTCACACTGATGACCTTTTTCCCAGAGACTCCTTCACCACTCATGACATTTCTCCTGCGGTTAAGATGTGTAGCATCACCTTCCACTGAGGGAGGAATACATTTTATATTACCAGCTACAATTGTTGGTCGTTTCCTTCCCTGACAGGTCAGAATCTCCTAATTTTTCTCCTCCAAAAAAGCACTCAAAACTCATTTGTTCTGAGCAAACTCATACTTTTTTGTACATAATTTAACAGGTTATGCTTAGGCTATATTTCTTGTTCTCTACCACTCACCTATCTTTTTTCATTATTTTGCTTTTAATTAAATTAAATTATTGATATATTAATTCATGTTGCAAAGTATCACCCAACCTAAACAAAAAAAAGTATGGACAATGTATGAACAAATGTTTAAGTTGAGTATTAGATGCTCACGACTGTGACATTGCTGTTATATCTAGATGCTTTTTAGTTGAGGATTCTTCATTTACACAAGCAGCGTTTCCCTACTTTCCAATGCCTTTTCATGTGAGCCCCTTCATGCTGCTTACTCTCAGCTGAAGTCGTTTCTCAGTGACTTGTTTTGTTGACTTAAGGGCATCAAACAGAGAGGGATTGTCCATCACACAAGCCAACATGGAGGAGGATGCAGTTCAGCATTTCCAGTCGTGAGCTCAGAAAAGAGGTTAGCCAGAAAAATAGGATTGTCAACTCCATCTGACAGGGCCAGATTGTTCCCTGCCAGAGTACTCCTCACCACACGTCCAATTATCTGCAATTGCCAACAGAGAGGAGAAAATGTTCCTCCTCCTCCCATGAGACCAATCAATGTCTGCCCCCATTAGAGAGATTTCCAAAGGAAGCATTAACTGAAAACCATAAAGTTCAGAACATCACTGTTTTCCAAATGCTGAAACCTGAGAGTCACTTTTTCAGATTTATTTGTCTCATGAATAGACTGGACCGTATCATCTTTTATATTTGATGCTCAACTGCTTGCATCAAACATAATGTCTGGTCTGGTTTGTTTGCAACCCATAATATCTATCCTATTTTTAACCTAAGCTGCTCGTTTTCAGTCTTATTAAGAGGGGCATCTCTCTGCATCACACATGTTGTTTGCAAGGCTGTAGATCTGTCAGTTGATTTCACTGTAACTATGCTGATATACATGTACACCATTGCTAGTAACAAAGTCCATTCCCAAATAGGAGATATGTTCATGTTCCTCAACACAGAATTTAGTGTGACGATCACATCTGTTGAGAAGTTTTGTAAGTCTGCCCAAAGAAAGTCATCAACATGGCATGCAAGTCCTCCAGGCACCCAACCAATACATGACTGCTGGATCTACTTGAGACTTTTTACCACCAGTACTGATGATTTATTTCACCTTGTGTACCAATACAGTGATCCATCTGCAAGGCCATAAACACATTTGTTTAGTTTCCACAAAATATTAATACTATTTCCTGCTTCAGGAGGGGGCCAGGCATAGATTTCTCTGCATGCCCTGTTAGAAGGCAGATTTGATGTCCATAGAATGGACTTGCCACTTATTTTTGACAGATTACTGCTAATAATAGCCAAAGAGATTCGGAAGCTCTGGCTACGAGTCCAATACCATTGGGAGTTTCAAATGAAATGTATTTTGTCATGAGTGCATCTGTCTCCCTGTTGATTATCAACACATGACATACAAACTGACTCCTTTTGCCCATTACTGCCGTCAGCTTCAATATGTTGCAGATTAAACCAGTTTTTGTGTTTTCCAGAAGCTTTGTCTGTTAAAACTTCTGCTCTCTGTTGACCACCATCAACCTGTTTTTATAAATGCTACAGTCCGTCCTGTTTTTAACTTTACACCAGCAAAAGAGGCAGGGTTACCACAAAAATTCACCTCCCTGTCCTGTTGGTTGTTTTGTGTTTTTTATTCACAATGTGATCTTTCTGCTCCATTGTTTAAGATGCCTTTTCTACTTGCTGTCTTGTAAAGTTTGCTTATCCTGAGATTCCTGATACTTTGTGTTTATCTTACAGAGCCTGTACTGATGCACAAAAATCCCCCCCCCCCCCATGTCTTACAAATACAACAGCTCCATCCTGACCAATAACTACCTAGTCCCTTCCATTCAGGACAGTCTGCTCTATGCTCTGCATTCCGTTTTCCTCTTCCTTGTGGTCTTTGTTCTGTGAAAAACGGCATGTCATGTTCACTCACAAAATCCTATTTAGAGCTGACTTCATAGAGGGAAACCTACAAATCGGTGCAGGCCATGGATGCTGGCTGTCTGCTTTTTTTAAGCCTCAAGGCAACAGTAAGAGTTTGTTTCTTTTTGTCCAGTTCGGTAACCCGCGTCCAGGTATAGGCTTCATTTTTCCAACACTCATATGGCCTGGCTTCATCAAACTTTGGAGTAACTTTATAACTAGGTACCATCCTTCAATCATCCTCTGCTACCAATGTTACTCCTCGCGTGTCCTCCATTTCCACCAAGAACACTTGCTGGACCCTTCCATGAGTGCCAACAACCAGAGGAGTATGTGTACAGTGTAGTGTATGCTGTGGTTTTGGTGTGGCCATATGTCAGTTATGGGAATTAAGCATTCATGTCATAACCAATAAGAAACTTCAATCCCAGTAATGGCAACCTCCCACTCTGTGTTTGGTGACGGCTGCGTGAAGCTGTGTGTTCTTCCATCTGTGTGAAGCTGTGTTTCTTATTTGTTGTTTAATAAGTTGAAGGTTAATAAATACCTGATTTACTTTTTAAAAACAACTGGTCCTCGACTCCTTCTCCCCCGGGTTATTATAATTAAATTTTGTGTTCATCCCTGTTCCCCTAGACTTTATTCGGGATGTAACACCTTGCTACCATGACATCGCCACAGAGGCAACTTGACCAGAAGAAACCATCTGCCAAAGAATGAGCGGCTGTCATCACCATCACACAGGAAACCATTGGCAACCCAACCTCAACCTGTTCTTGAGTCATCTTGACCCCTTTTTTTAAAGAAAAGAAAGGGTCCTATGTTCCCCACTTTTCCCAAAAAGGGTCCTTTGTTCCCTGGTCTGTTATTTTTTCCACCATCAGTGCCGAATTCCACGGCAGATAGGCCTATGTAGGCCTACAGGGCGTTTGATGCGCATATCCAAATAGGCTGAGATGAGGAGAGATTCGGCTGTAAATTGGCTTTTGTTTTTGTCACATTTGGACAGTTTAAATAAACTAAACTAAATAAATGTATTGCGACCGGGGAATATAGGACCCTTTTTGGGAAAAACGGGGAACATAGGGACAGTGTTGGTCATCTCAATTTAAAAAAGTAATTAGTTACAGTTACAAATTACTTCTCCTAAAAAATAATCGAGTTAGGCCCTGTTTACACGAGGACGCTTGCGAGTAAAAACGACAAAATATTTGATCGAAAGTGCCTTTCGTTTAGACGGTGACGGCGTTTTTGGGGCTTAAAAACGCAACAATCTGAAACCACTAACAGTGAAAAATTTGAATACGCTCCGCCGTAGCGTTTCCGTCTACACTGCCAAGACGCAAAACTCTGCTCAGATCTGCTCACGCGTTCACGTCACATGTTTTAGTTTTGGCGGCGCAGATAAGATAAGAAGGAAGATTCAACGCATGTGCTCAGACATGGCGGTGTTGTGTGATAGTGTATCACAGCACCACCTAGCCGCCTGGCATGCATACCCAATCGAATTCCACACACTTTTGCGTCGACGTATGCACGCAGATTTCCTCCCGAAAACGCTCGTCTAAAAGTGGAATACAAAGTGAAGACGCGACGCCACTTTTGCGTCTTCTGTTCAGACAGTCATGTAAACGTATCCTTGGTAACTCAGTTAACCCATTGTATAAATAATTAGTTACTCAGCAAAGTAACGTTATTTTTTATATTCTATAACAATATTACATTCTATAACATCTTTAAAGCAAAACTAAAGAGTTTTTAGTGCCTTAATATAATGTTTCCAAAATAGTTTCAGTGGTTCATCACCTCAAAACCGCGGCACTTCCGCATTCGCTCTGTGGCCCTCTATCGACTGAAACCGCACTATGTAACTTTGCCTCGTCGGGTAGTTGTTTTGTAGTTCTAATGAGACTACAAATGTGACCCGCCACAGCAAAACCAGCAACAAGTCGGGTGGGACGAATTCGCGTAAAAGACGGAATAAGCTTCTTTTTTTTTCCAAATTAGTGATTTTCGCTTTTTTGCAGAATATGCAAGTTGAGATCATGAAGAAGCCACTCCATGTTTCAGATAACAGTATTGGTTGTTGTAAAAGTATACATTTTGTATTTGTATTTTCGGAAAAAATCGTACGTGTATGTGGCCCTGCAGGGCCGTGTACGGCGATGCAGTTCATTTCCATACTGATCACCGTTGTCCATTCACATGTTGTTGTTATTTTTTCGGCAAATCAGCTGCACGTTAGAAGCGAAACACATGGCTACTTATTCAGCGCCCATGTCCCTCGCACGGATCAGCTGGAGCAGAAGATATCAGATGCTATATCTACAGTTACATTTCAACGGGATAAAGACAGCGAAACAGAGGAAATCCATAACTTTGACTGCAAATGCTACGGAAGAAGAAAGGAGAACTCTCTCCTTGGAAGACATTCATGTAGCGACAAACTTTCTCAAGAGCTTATGTACAGCATACAGATGGATTCTTTAGCTGCCGAAAGAGAGCAAACGGACCTACAGTAGTTACGTCGGAGATGACTGCATCCACCAAAAAGCCGCAGACGAAAAAGTGCGCCCGGACCTCTTATTTCATCGGAGCCAACGAAGTCTGCAGGAATACTTTTCAGGAATACTTCAGTTTCTTATGGGGTGAGTTTCCGTACTGTCGTTTTAAAAGTACATGCACATCAAAACTAAGCTGTAATGGGAGGTTTTTGGCTCGTAATGTGGGCATCTGATTTAACAGTAAGGTGCCAAGGGGCCTGTTGGCATTGCTTGAATTGACTGTGATGCTAATAGTTTAGCAACTAGCCTACCTGAGGACATAGGCTAGTTGCTAAATCATTAGCAGGCTAACAGATACCAGATATCACTGATACCCCTTTTCCACCGAGGCATTTTGAGGGCCGGTTCGGAGCCGGTGCCCAATCGCGAACCAGTTCTTCCGGTTTCCACTGACAAAGAGCCGGCTCTCGGCCTGGAAAACTGGTTCCCGAGCGGCCCCAACTCCTTGCTGGGCTGGAGCCGGCCCCGGAGAAGGTCTTGCTTACGTTAGGGGCTGGGTTAACGCTCGAGGCAACGGGGGAAAATACGCCGCTGCAGAGTTTTACTAACGTTACTGTTCCCGGTAAGCTTCATTTTTAAAATGTTTCACCTCGTTGCAAACCAACGACACATTTCTGTTTAGTTTACCAAGCTAGTGATTACGTTCGTAACAGCAGCAACTAGTGGCTTTGCTTCCTCGGGTAATGTAAGCTGACCGGCTAGCTAGCCAGCTAGCGTGATATTGCTAACAACAACGTTAGCATGCCACTTTCTGACTGCCGTTGGCTCAATAAACGTTATCAACTACCAACGTAACATAACATCTGTGTTTGCAGCGTCGTGGACACGTTTGTGATTAAACCGCTGTTCTCTGGTTTGTGTTTGTAGAGCTGTCGGACATCGGCGATATTGAACGGAGGTCCAACCTGCAGATGACTAAACATCAAACACTCCGATCTATTGATCACACACTGTTCTACACTTTAAAAAATGTTGTGATTTTAGTATTTTGTGTATTTTATTGTTATTGTATTATTTGCCAAAATAAACACTTTCTGAAGAGACATGTCTGCTATGCTTGAAATTAGATCTGCGGGGAAACCTCAGACGTATACAGTGACGTAATGACGTGGCTCTCTGGGCTCTCTAGCCGGTGGAAACGCAAACAGGTTCTCAGACGGTTCGCAAGTTGACCCAACTGTGAACCAGCACGGGTACCGGCCCGGTTCCTGAACTAGGTTCGCGTTGGTGGAAAAGGGGTATGAGTGACATCTTTGTTGCGAGCGTCAGAGAGAAAATGGAAGAAATCCGGACAGCACGAGGACCTTGCTCATTACCACCTCCTCCTCTCTGACTTCACCTCAACTGTCTCGGCAGCTAAATCTGCCTTCTACCTGGCTAAGATCAACTCTTCTGCCTCCAACCCCAGGAAACTCTTCTCCGTGTTCTCTTCCCTCCTCACCCCTCCTACCCCTCCACCCCCCTCCTCCCTTACTGCCGATGACTTTGCAACTCACTTTACCAAGAAAGTAAATGACATCAGCTCCTCATTCACGCCTATTCCCTCCCAGAAAACATCTCCCTCAACTCTCAACTCGGATGGTCTTACCAGCTTTAGCCCCCTCACCTCTGAAGACGTTCACGCACTTGTTACATCTAACCGTGCCACCACCTGCTCCCTTGACCCGATTCCCTCCTCTCTTCTCCAGGACATCTCACACGACATCTTGCCATTCCTCACCACTCTGATCAACTCCTCCCTCAACTCAGGTGTCATTCCAGCGGATTTTAAGACCGCTATCGTGAAGCCTCTCCTTAAAAAAACCACCCTAGATGCTACTGACATCCAAAGCTACAGACCTGTATCTCTTCTTTCATTCCTCTCTAAAATCTTGGAACGTGCCGCCTACAACCAACTGTCATCCTATCTCTCGCGGAACAACCTCCTAGACCCTAATCAATCAGGATTCAGGACTGCTCACTCCACTGAGACGGCCCTCCTCACAGTGACCGAGTCCCTGCGAGACGCCAAAACATCATCCAACTCCTCCGTTCTCATTCTCCTTGACCTATCTGCTGCATTCGACACAGTCAACCACCAAATCCTCCTCTCCACTCTGGCTGAACTTGGCATATCCGACTCTGCTCTCACCTGGTTTACATCATACCTGACAAACCGCACCTTTCAGGTCACATGGAATGGCTCTATGTCCAAACCCTGTTCTCTGGACACGGGTGTCCCTCAAGGCTCAGTATTAGGACCGCTTCTGTTCTCACTATACACCAGATCACTAGGTTCTGTTATCACATCGCATGGATTCTCCTACCATTGCTACGCAGATGACACCCAGCTGTTCCTCTCTTTTCCCCCGTCCTCTGACGCTCACATTGCAACTCGCATCTCGGACTGTCTGGCTGACATCTCTGTCTGGACAACTGCACATCACCTCAAGCTTAACCTGAACAAAACAGAACTCCTCTTCATCCCAGGGAAAGACTGCCCTCGCATGGACCTGTCGGTCACTGTCGAGGGCATCACAGTATTGCCGTCGTCAACTGCAAGGAACCTGGGTGTAATCCTCGATGACCAACTATCCTGCACCCCCAACATCACTGCTGTGGCCCGATCCTGCAGATTTGCCCTCTACAACATCCGCAGGATTCGGACCCTCCTCACAAAGGACGCAACGCAACTCTTGGTCCAAGCACTGGTCATCTCCCGCCTTGACTACTGCAACTCTCTCCTGGCCGGACTCCCGGCCTCTGCGATTAAACCATTGCAGCGTATCCAGAACGCTGCAGCACGTCTTATCTTCAATCTACCCAAATTCTCCCATGTGACCCCCCCTCCTCCGTGACCTCCACTGGCTCCCTGTTGCAGCACGCATCCAATTCAAGACGATGACACTGGCCTTCAGGGCCATCAATGGAACGGCACCTGTCTACCTTCAAACACTGGTCAAACCTCATGCCCCGAAGCGAGCACTTCGCTCCTCTACTTCAGCTGGCCGGCTGGTACCACCATCGCTGAAATCAAACAAATGTCGCTCAGCAAACTCCAGACTCTTCTCCCTTCTGGCGCCTCAGTGGTGGAACGAACTCCCGACCAATGTCAGGACAGCAGAGTCATTTGCCATCTTCCGAAAAAGGCTCAAGACTCACCTGTTCAGACTTCACCTTGACTCTACATAGCATGACCCACTAACACCCACTTACGCCCACTAACACCCTCCCTCGACACCCCCCCCCCCCCCCCCCCAAAAAAAAAAAAAAAAAAAAAACCTTACCTATAGCACTCTGATCTTAGTACTGTTGCTCTTGAAGTACTACTTTACTCAGATGAGGACCTAACACTTGTTCTATTTTTAGCTCTTACTGCATCGGCAATGATACGTCGTGGTTTCTTTGTTTCCTTCTTTTGACAAATGTACTTATTGTAAGTTGCTTTGGACAAAAGCGTCTGCTAAATGACCTAAATGTAAATGTAAATGTTTAGGGGGGAGGGCTTATCTGAATGAGATGCAAATGAGCACCATTGTGTTTCCTTTCTGGCCAGGTGAGGTGAGGTGAGGTGAAATTTGCAAATCTTTCAGGTCAGTTTTGTCAGTCAACGGTTTTCAGAGAAGCATAGATTCAAATGGCCACAACTTTGTCAAATATTATCGGATTTCCATGTGTCAGGCATCATTGGAAAGCTTAGAAACTACACTTTCAAAATCTGTGAATAACTCAAAATGCCCCAAGGCCGACTTGTTCCTGGTTTTGCCATGGCTGGTCACACATTTGACCTGCTTTACGGCAAGCATTACAAAAGCGGTAGGTGGAGGCTCTGCGTGGAGATCAGTGGGAGAACACCCGGCAGGTGCGTGGAAGATACCTTGCAGCTAGGTAGTTGTAAAATTAGCGTCATGAAATACCTGAAAAATAAAGGAGGAGTATAATGTCCGATGAGGCGAAGAAAAGAAAAGGGGAGCATGACAAAGAAAGAGCTCGAATGAGAGTGATTATTGGACTGGCTCACACTCGTTGGCGAGAGCTGAAGGAGGCTAGAAAATGCAAGACGGATGGTGACTTGGCTTTGTTGCTGCTGGACTTGTAAATAAGACCGGTAATCATTTTTTTTCCAACAGTGTGCATCTGTGTATAACACATTGTCAATTATTTTATTGGTGTTAGCTTAGGCATTAGCTATTGTGCTAGCATATATGTAACTATCGCAAAGGTAACAATCACTGTAGCTATCACTGTAAGCTAAGACAATACCTGCCAAAATAACCTCAAATGTTTGATCATTCCCAAAGTTGTTGATTCTTAGTTTGAAGTGGTTAGCACACGAATAGAAGCTAACATGGACCGTAGCCGTAAAAATGAAACGCAAGAGACCAGACCCGGACTGCCGTGCACGGTGCTCTGTCGGACACACGCCAGATGCACCAGAGTGCGTGAGACAGGGAGGATTGTCTCCAGCTTCACCTGCACCGGGATTTATTCACAGAGCACCAGCCAGATCACCCAGCACCATGACCGGTAACGCCTGGTTCACACCAGACGCGGAAGCGCCGCGAATAGACGCGTAGCGGAGCCCGCTTCCATTCGCCGCCCCTGTTAAGCGATAGTGTCGTTCACACCAGACGCGGAGCGCCGCGAATAGGCGCGGCCCTCCCGCGCCGTGAAGCGATCGTTCCGGCGTCTGCTCTATTTTTTGCGCGTGCCGCGAGCGAACGCGTCAATTCAGGCAGGAAATCACACAGAGAAACACAAGACAATCCGGTCAATTTTCAAATAAAAGCAATTTTCAAAATAAAATACCGCGATTGACAAACACGATCATATTTGTGTATCTAAACTCACACTGGGAAACAGGAAGAGACAATACATTTAAAAAATGTGAAGAGTAGATAAAAAAGCAAAGTGTATTACAACGGTATATCTGCACTACTACTGTCTACTACCATACACACTCTCTGTCTGTGTGTGTGTCCCTCTCTCTCTCTCTCTCGCTCTCTTTCTCTCTCTCAGAGAGAGAGAGAGAACGGATAAATACAAGAAGTGCACAAACTTCTTGGTTACAGAAACATGGCGTATTCATTTTATGGGGTTTAATGGAAAAAAATACCTCTGAATGAACAACAGCTGAGCAGGAGCGCTTGTCGACCGCCGCGGAGAAATACGCGTCTTGTCTGAACAGGGGGGCAGTGGATCGCATTTCTGCTGCGGCGCGTCCGGTGTGAACCAGGCGTAAGTTGGGCTGCACTCTCCGTGCGCGCTGTCTGCTGTCAGCTCTCAGCGCTGTGTTGCAAAACGCCCCCCCCTTTCGGATCTCCTAACATCGTGCAGAGGAGTTTGGGCTTATTCAAATGACTCCTTTCGTTATGTAACGAAAGGAGTCATGAATCTGAACAGCCTGTAGGAGCACTTTTTTTTACCTGTGGGGGGGCTGCAGAGACCATGCCGGAATTGCTTGTTTTCCTCATCCTGGGAGTTGACAGGCTCAGGGAGGACCAGTTTATAGGTGTAGAGAAAACCTGTTTTTCATAATATGGCCCCTTTAAATATTCAGTAAAGTAATACTAATTAAATATTGAAAATAAATAATATTCAGTTATTCACACACTTTGCAATCAGGTGCAAAATTAAGACACACAAATGTAAACATGTAAATGTAAAAATGAAACAAAGCAAGACCTGGCCATTAATTAGTGCAAATCTCTGTACCTGTAAATGATTGCACAATAAACAGAACACTATCCAACTCTATGTAGATTAACATGTTTGTTCTCAGTGAAAATGAACAATACATTAATCTATAGCAAAATACTATGAGGGGCCGTATAGGCCATAATTCAAACTCACCTCTCACACACACTATTGAAAATGTTTGGTCTCTCACACACACTACTGAAAACCTCGCACACACGCTACTGAAAACCTCTCACGCACACTACTGAAAACCTCTCACGCACACTACTGAAAACCTCTCACGCACACTACTGAAAACCTCTCACGCACACTACTGAAAACCTCTCACGCACACTACTGAAAATCAGACCTCTCACGCACACTACTGAAAATCAGACCTCTCACACACACTACTGAGAGTCGCCTACCTTACACACCTTTTGATTGAAACAGAAGTCCACTGACCTTTACAGCAGGAAGTACATCTGCCTCCCAGTGAAACCAGGAAGTAATGATCCAAAACAAGTGTTCGCTATCAGACAGTTCTTGGCCTCAACAAAGATGCTTTTCGAACATTTCTTCTCCTTTTTCAAATTCAGAATTTAATATTTATTGTAAAGTGTAATGAGGAAGACATTGAGAACCTTTTGAGAAGAACTCTACACTGTATTGATTGTATTAGAAGAGATAGAGTGGGAGATTATTTTGAACAGGGGAGACTTTATCGTGAGCTTGATCATCACACAAGGACATTATCAGAACTTCTCATGGAATCCCGAACTGGTAATGACCCAATCCATGGACAATATTTTGTTTTGATGGAGACATTATATGGATATTTGCACACCATTCTTACAGAATATGAGGCAACCCAGAGATACAGTGTTACTGCTAACAGTGGAATGATGCCACCTACTATTGTGACTAATTTGCCTGGTCGTCCCCGTTATAGCATTACAAATGAGCAAATTTCACACTGCTTATCAATGGGAATGAACTGGAGAACAATTGCAAATTGCTTTGGGATCAGCCGCCGCACCCTGTACAGACACAGGCAACACCTTGGAGTCCAGAATTTACAATTTAATGTTTTAACAAATCAAGAGTTGAACCAAATTGTGACTGATGTACTACAAAGGACACCAAATGCTGGAGAGGCCTATATAACCGGAAGTCTCAGATCAAGGGGATTAAGGATCCAAAGGTAAGACAGACTCTACATGAGGTTGACCCTGTAGGGAGGTCCATTCGCAGGAGGCATGCTATCCGCAGACGGATTTATGATGTTCAGACTTCTAATGAGTTGTGGTAAGAACATTAAAACTTTATTCGGTTAATTATAAATAGTGTTTAAGTACGATTTATGTCTTTTCTACTTCAATTACTTTGTACTTCATGAAAATGTATTTATTAATGAGTAATAAACTCTGTAATATAAGATTAACCCTTTAATCACATGTACATTCGCACAGACGTCTCATTTGGATCTTCTAGAAGTAAAAAAAAAGGTAATTGTTTTTAGAATCCTATTAAATGTTCTACAAACATACTAATGCATTTCTTTTTATCTTATTTTACAGGCACTTCGACAGCAACCACAAGCTAGTACGATGGAGAATGGTTTTCCATGGCTGTGTCGATGGATTTAGTCGATCTATTATTTATCTTACCTGTCTGGATAATAACAGAGCATCAAGCGTGTTGTCATTGTTTGTGAGAGGAGTGGATAATTTTGGATTACCATCAAGAGTAAGATGTGATCATGGTATGGAGAATATAATGGTTGCTCGTTTCATGCTTGAAAGAAGGGGACTTAATAGACAAAGTGTCATTGCAGGATCGTCTGTTCACAACCAACGCATTGAAAGGCTATGGGCTGAACTTAATAGAGTAGTTAGTAGACATTTTACCAGTCTTTTCAATTACATGGAGTCTGTCCACATACTAGATTCTCTAGATGAGTATCATTTGTTTTGTCTACATTATATTTTTATGCCTAGAATTAGAACAGCAACAACAGAGTTCATCAATCAGTGGAACCACCATGGACTCTCCACACAGGGGGGTCGAACTCCACTACAGCTTTGGCATGCAGGTATAATTAACTATATGGGACAGGGAAATACAGCTGTGGATCCAATTTTTGATACCAATGACTATTATGGGATAGATGAAGAAGGACATCTACCTGAAGTCCAAACTAATAATAATGTTATAATCCCTGCTATTGCCACTGTTAATGATATGATGGCTCAAGCAATGCAGCAACAGTTTGATCCACTACACAATGATGGAAACTTTGGGATCAACTTGTTTTCTTCTCTTTTGTATTTTGTCCAGCAACACCGTACATGACTGCAGATCTACAAAGTTTTTAATAGTGGAACAGAATATACAGTAAGCAGCAGCATCAGAGACCTACGCAACTGCACACAAACACTGAACAGTGTAGTAAAGTAGGGCCCCTTTAAATTGTGTAGGTAACATGTCTCTTGTGTTATAACGCCTTCAACAGTTCCCACAAAAAATGTGTGATGTGTTAAATTTCAAATTAAATGTAATTCAATTTGCCCTCTGTTGTCATCTTTGTGGAAAATTAAAATTAAATTTTGGTTGTTTGCCATGAAATTTTTGCACATTACAAGAAAGACTTACCAGTGATTACACTACTTTTTGGCTACGAAAGAAGTCAACAAACGAACATTTTTGTTGTATAACATAACAGTATTTTGACTACAACGATTTAAGCTCTGCCGAACCCGTGTGTATTGTCAATGGCAAAGTCCATTTTTGCCTTGAACACAGAGTATGAGCTGTGCAACGGCAGCTTGAGACAGTTTATACATGTGTTTGCAATAGGGAGGTTTGACACAGCAGAGTCCCCATACTCCTCGTCATGTAGGAAACCAATAGATGGTGTAGGGTTGAAGCCAATCGGGGGAATCCCTGTCGCTCCCGTGGCAAAGGCGAGGATTTTCTCAAGTCTGGAAGGACCTGCTTCATCTTATGAAAAAAAAGATAAATAAACAGTACATGTCAGTGATTGTTAATGTACACAACATTCTTATACATTTCAACTTGTGATGTACTTTTTACAGACCATGCTCTTACCTTCCACATCAATTAGGTAGTCTCTCCAGAAAGGAACCACCACCTCCTCTGCTCTCCTCTTGTTGCTGCCTGGTGCAGAGAGATGGATGATGAACAAATCATCCATTATCTCAGCAGTCATTCCTGATTGCTGGTGGCAGAATAGAGGGCGGAAGCTGTCTGGGTTCTTCTGCAGCTTCTCCAAAACCCCAAGGGTTTTAAGCCCCTCTCTGAACCTTTTTCATTGAAGACAGAAATTTGTAGTTCAGTGATGAGCACTCTCACTTCATAAAATAAAGGCTCTGAAAACAAACTAAATATCATGCAAAGTCTATGGGTCCCCACTGATCACTGACACTGTGAGGATTCTGCACATTTTAAAAGTATAAAAATGTCTGCATGCTTCACTTTAGGCCAGTCAAGCATGACAAATGCTAAGTAGTTCTAGAAATGATCTCATCTGACTGACCTTCATGTCATAGCTGGACAGTCATTTGTCCCTGCTGAAAGAGAGTAGAGAGAGAAATGGAAATACCTTTGGAATGGGGCTTCAACCCGGTGCACAACTTGAAACATGAGGATATCATGAACAAGCTGTTCCTTGTCCTCAATCGTTTTCAGTGGACGAAGACACCCTGCATTAGCCAAATAATCCTGCATCTCTTGAGTTGCAGCAATGAGGTCCTCATATGTAGAACACTGGGACACCTGAAATGAAATGGTTGTATAGAAAAGCTATTGAAAACAGATAAAACTTCCTGGATAATCCATGGTTAGCATGACAAGTTTTTACTATGCTTTAGTTTAGCACACAGGCAATTTTTTATTTCAAAGACTGAATTTGTTAATATGTAAAGTTTTGAAAAGCGGAGTTATGATAAAGTTGACCCTTTTGACTTGATTGTAGATGTCTGTGTCCGCAATCTCTTCCAGCACTGGCTTGGCTTTATGGCTGCCTGCAGCCAAGTAGTCAAATAGTGTTGTGGAGAGGAATGAAGGCGGAGGCCCTCCATGGACAAGACTGACAGCAATCGCTCTTCCAGCAAGGAAGTAGTGGTCCTCTCTGAGTGCTGTAAAGTCAGTATGTGGTTGAAAAGATCTCAATAGTTTAGATGGCAACAGTGACTTTTGTAATTGACCATAGTAATTTAATTTAATTTTATGGACTACAGTGCTCAAAAATTACCTGGAATATCAAGTGCCAGATTCTGACTGTAATCGGATCCCTCAAACATGGAGCTCATCATCAAGGCTTCCATTAGAAGGCGTAGGAACTCCCTCCTTGGTCCTCCTAAATCGACTGCCTCCTCATTCCGCCCCAGATCATCTGAAAATTTGATCTTCATGGTGGCATTTGGGTTGTATGTGGCCCGATTGAAACCCCGGAAAGCACCATCCAAGACTGCAGAGCGGTTTATATTAAATTTACAGTGGATATTTGCTGAGATTTTCTCTGCCAACTCTGAGAGGATCTCCTTAGCAGAGGCATTTGGACTCTGGGTGGCCTGGGCTCTGAAAAAACAGAAAAATTACCATGGAATAGCACTTTAATATCTACTGTTTCACTGAAGGGACAGGCCAAGACCTATGTAAACCTTTTACATGTTTTGCATTACAATAAAGATTCACTATATAAAGTATTTAAATTAACATGGACTAAACTTGGATGTTAGATTAGTATGTTTGACAGTTTGGTTAGGTCTATAACTATATCAAATGATAACTTACTGTTCAGTTTCCATGCTAGCTATTATTGCACGGTTTAAGTCCTCATCATCTGACGATAAATCTGAGACATCTCTCATTAGGGTAACATACGATGAATAGTCAGATGTGGGGACAATGGAGCTGGATACTTGGACAGAAGAGTTCATCATGGTGACACTTGTAGTCACTGGAACAGCATTTTCAATGGGTAGGAAAGAGCTGCAGCTGGAGTTGTTGGCATGAGGGGGAGAGCTTGTGGTCTGAAGATCACTGCTGAGTGGCAGGCTGGAGGTGGCTGTTTCATCCAACGTAAAGCCACCACTGTGGTCCTTTTGAATGTTATCTTCTATGGAATGATTGGCCCTTGACTTTGATCTAGTGCTGGGACCCCCCTGGATAGCACTGGACTCGTCTTCAGTATCACTGTTGTAATGCTTATCAAGAGAAAAAAAAATAGGCTTTGGCTTTCAATGATGTTAGTTGTATTAAAAAAACTCAAACAAATTAGTTTTACAAAATCCAGGATCTGGAAACAAGTAAACTTACTAGAATAGCAACTGATGGCTTGACATACAAGGTTTTTGACCTGAAGACCTTATGGATCATGTGACCATCCAACTCTTGACCTTCTTTTAGTTTAGGTGTCACAAGTTTATTACCACAGGCCATTAGAAACTGTAGGCTGAAGATGACAGATAATATGCACCACATGATTAATAAAACATTAAGTGACACAGCTTGAATGATATTTACATATAATGACTCATCACATAGCTGCTCCAAGACCTAACCACAATACAAAAATCTATATAGCGTGAATTTAGGGAACAACTTCTTTATCAAAGACTCCCTTACACATCATCCGTGTGCAGAATTAAGCCTACCTCACATCATCAGGAATTCTGGGTTTAAACTCATCCCGTATCTGTTGGAATACAGTCGACTGGTTCCAGGATTTATGAAACTCGAAGGCACTGAGGATGTGACCATTTTCATGCAAGAATTGCTTGGACCTTTGCTTGCATACAAACTCCCATCTGGGGTCAGGGAGTAGAATGATATCTTTGTTGAAGGAGTCATGGTACTCTACCGAAGTGGGTCTGAAAAAAGGAGACAAGAAGAGTAAAACCTTGCCATTATTACACAATGCAATTAATGATAATGTAATTGCACTAGGGTTGTGACACAGAAGGGACGACCACCATCACGAGTTGGTGGTGGGTTACGGGGTGCTGCTCACAAGGACATCCGTGTAGCGACTTGTTATTATTTACGACTGAAACGAACGACCCCGATTGACCAAAAACGGGGAATCTGGCATAAAAGTGTAACAAGCTGCATAACAAGTGAATGCAAACCACGTAAAAACGCTCGGATATAGCTGCGTTAATGTTGAATAAAAGAGCTAGGTTAAAAATATTGTTAATAAAAAAGTTAACATTTAACTATAATATTCTTACCTCCTTCTCCTGCTTCCAGTGGCCCATGAGCTGAAATTTTGTCGAACTCTTTGACGACTTGATGACGGCTGTGGTCTTGAGCCGTTATCGGTGGAGTTGGCCTGGCGGAAAAGACTGGATATCTCTCCATCTACCGAGGCGAAGTGACTCCTGGCGGGTGACGGAGCCTGCTGCACAGTTGTTAATAAGCTAGTTATTAGCGCTGCCGCCTGAATAAGATGGTCGGTGTGACTTGTCATTTTGCCATAACGTCTTTCTGATAGTTAGCGCGTTTTTTTCCTTACAATGACTTCCGTTTCATTCTTCTTCTTCTTCTTCTTTTAATGGAGCAATATCGCCACCTACTGTATCACGTATTACTTTTCAATCATAACCACAGAATAAATATATATATATATATATATATATATATATAAATATATAAATGATTTTAAATTAATATACGGACACCTTTAGGAAAAGTCAGGCACCAGCAGGATTATATTTTTTTTATTCATCAAGTCAGAATCATTCACATCCGTTCTAGTGCTGCGAGCAGACTTCCTTTACATTACAATGACTTCCGTTTCAGCAAGAATCGCCCCTCGCACACACACTACTGAAAACCTCTCACATTCACAACTGAACCTTGCACACTGTAAAAAATTTGACTAATGGTTACTATTTTCAGTAGTGTGCGTGAGAGGTTTTCAGTAGTGAATGTGAGAGGTTTTCAGTAGTGTGCGTGAGAGGTTTTCAGTAGTGAATGTGAGAGGTTTTCAGTAGTGAATGTGAGAGGTTTTCAGTAGTGTGCGTGAGAGGTTTTCAGTAGTGAATGTGAGAGGTTTTCAGTACTGTGCGTGAGAGGTTTTCAGTAGTGAATGTGAGAGGTTTTCAGTAGTGAATGTGAGAGGTTTTCAGTAGTGAATGTGAGAGGTTTTCAGTAGTGTGCGTGAGAGGTTTTCAGTGCTGTGTGTGCAAGGTTTTCAGTGGTGTGTGTGCGAGGTTTCATCTTCAGTAGTGTGCGTGAGAGGTTTTCAGTAGTGAATGTGAGAGGTTTTCAGTAGTGTGTGTGAGAGGCCAAACATTTTCAATAGTGTGTGTGAGAGGTGAGTTTGAATTATGGCCTATACGGCCCCTCATAAAATACTCCTCTCATCTAACGACTAAACCAGTGGTTGTAACGTAGGAGGAGAAGCTTTTTGAATCTTTTATCATAGTCCGTTCCTCTTCGGAGAGAAGACAAGCTTGCCCAGGCTGAACAGTCTCTGAACAGGGGCCCGTTTCACAAAGCAGGTTCAGCAAACTCTGAACCTAACACTGAACTCTGAGTTGACCAACTCTGAGATGGGCAACTCTGAGTTTTCGGTTTCAGAACAGCGGTTTTGAATTAGTTCAGTCAACTCTGAGTATGTAAACTCTGAGTTACGTGCGTGCCTGCCGACTCTATAAAGCCATCATCAATGGAGCTCTGATACTACGATTCACCATGGCAACGGGGAGAGCGTCATTAGATATTACTGAGTGTTTATGTAGAAAACAAGCTCATCCTGAGAAAGCGGAGCAACGTAACTGCAGCAGAGTAGCGATAGTTAGCGTGGCAGACAATTACTGCCCGATCTAATGTGTATAACTGAATGAAACAGTCTATTGATCTAAAGGTAATAAGTCTTTATTTTCAGACTTGCACAGTGACGCTGTGGTGTAATGGTTAGCAGCGCTGCCCACGGCGCAGGCGACAGGGGTTCAACTCCCATAGTTCACAAAGTAGCGCACTGAGTGAATTATCATTTTCATTGGGTGTAATCCCCCCAGGCACAGAAGAAAGTGGCGTCAGTTGAAAATTAAGCATAAGAATATTGCACGAATACGTTGACTAAGGCATATGATTTTAATCATATTTCACATATTAAACAGTAAATATAAGCAGATATTTCAACACAGAAATGTACTTAAACTTTAATTTCATAAATCTCCCGTTCGCAAAAACACTACCTCCGCAAAGAATCTGGTTTCGGATTATGTCCGCGATATGAAATGTTGAAAATGTCGGAGAATATTGTTTAGATAATATCTAATGTGATTGGAAGGAAAGGTAATCAAAATTGTCTCCCAACGCAAAGCTGCTAGAATCACTTTTATTTCCATATGGATTAGGTTGGAAAGGATGGCACATTTTTTTCAGAGTTGGTTCAGATTCCGGAAAAAGGTGGAGACATGTAGGGAGAAACTCACGGTTTGTTGAAGCAAACCTGCTAGCGAGCAAGTTAGGTTCACGGAGTATGTTACCCGGGTAACTGACTCAGATTTATGCTGAACTGGCTTTGTGAAACCGAAAAACCAGAGTTTCCCTCATCTCAGGGTTAACTAACTCAAGGTTTTCACTAAACCTGCTTTGTGAAACAGACCCCTGGTGCACTAGAAGGAGTAGCAGCATTGTAACGTAATGACATTTTCTTGATGAGAGAAAATCCACTTGAGACTTGAACTCTTGTGCTGAAGAAATAAAATAGTCTGCCACCTGGTTTTCTGCTGAAGAGGAGGTGTCCTCTTCATCCTCCTCAAAGGAAAATAAATCGTTCTCTTTGGCTGAATCTGTGTGATGTGAAGATGTGCTGGTACCTGGCTGTGGTTCTTCGAGGACCACTTTCGAGCACTCTGCCAGCAAACTTGCTTAACCTTATCCTTTAACTCATGTGACCGCAGCCAGCGAAGTTTGAATTTTGGAAGACTTACGGTAGCAAGTATAGCCTCTTCATTTCCCAGGACAGCAGCAAATCTGGTTCAGATAGCCTGAAATTATAAGAATTATCACATTAAATGTATGTTTCCACACAAATCAGTGTTATTATTTGTATTAATATAATTATTATCATTAATAGTATTTATTATTATGAGTACAACAGCAATGTTCACTTAATAAATAATAAAATATTCAATTTAACTTCTTACTGTGACTATGGCGTCAGGAAGGTCCCTCAGTATTTGCAGGCAACTTTTAAGGGCTTCTGTCTTCAGCATTAATGTCTCCATCGTTGGTTGGAATGTACCATGAAAACAGCTGTCTTCTCCCTGAAGTATATCTAAGGCAACTCTAATGGGCTTCATCGCAGTACAGTACTCCTTTAAAAACTGGTGTTCCCTTTCTGTTATCGCTGTCAGTCCTAATCTGGAGGAGATGGTGTTTAGGTCTACCATGGATATTTCACAGATTCGAGCCAGGGCGTCATAGAAGGAATTCCATTGTGTTGTACAAGGTACAAGCAGCTTTTTGACACCAACTCATCAACTGTTTCAGTTGCCAAAGTTGAGCAACAAGTCTTATTCCATAGGGCTGTACATTTGGCAGTAGAACTTCTGTAAATAGCCTTTGTTGCAGGTTTTGTCAACATCTGTGCACGAAATCAGGTTTAGTGTGTGTGATGCACATCTCTTGTGGGGGGCAAAGTGATCACAACATCACCATCATTATCATCTGTTCCATGTAGAGTATCATTAATGTCTGTAAATGCCACCTCCTCTTCATCGTCTTCAGAATCAGTCTCCTCAAGTGGCTGGTCCCTCTGAAATGCTTTAACAAAATAAGAGGCATTATCAGTCACTGTTGCTGTGATTTTGTGTGTTATCCCATATGTTGAGTCGATATTGTCAAGTTCAATTGCAATGGCGTGAGTATGATGCCCCTTAGACCATCTGCAGGCAAGAGCTGCTTTCTCTCTTTCCATGTTATTTGGATTGATCCAATGTGCTGTCACACCCATGTAACTTTTATTGTGTGCAGTCCAGATGTCTGCTGTAGTTGAAATGTACTCTAATTCCTCAAATTACTTTTCGAGCTGAATATTCCTTTTTTCGCATTCACTAGTGTTTCGGCATAGGGCAACCCCCCTTCCTCCTTCTCGTATTGGTATTTTAGCAAGGAAAGCTCTGAATGACTCAGACGCCACAGTGGACAGGGGTAGCATGTTTTCAACAACATATCTTGCAATGAATGTGTTCAGCTTGGCCTTGGTCATCTGTTGCTGACCCGAAAAATTAAGTGTTGCTTGTTTAAACAGAGTGGCTCCGTCTCCTTCGCTGGAGCTCACGCTAGGTGCATTTGGGCCTGCGGTTGAGTTAGCAGCAGCAGCAGCAACAAGTGTCGTGTTAGCATGTGTTGATGAGAGGTGCTTCATGAGGTTAAAGTTACTTGAGGCTGACATGGATAAATTCTTTTTAGTGTCATGTTCCATAAACATTCTTGCCTTAAATTTCAATGAGCGAGAAGAAGTGCCGGTACTTCCAGTTCGAGAACGCTACCTTTGCATTTCCCTGGCTCGTCGCCATTGTCGCTGTCTTGTTGTGTTTGTTAGTCAGAGCATGCAGCGAGACAACGTGAGCAGGGCATGATCCGCCCACCCAGCCAATCATCATTGTGTTTGCGGTGTCGTCATCAATCCCCCCCCCGCTCTCTCCAGGCAGCCGATGTGTGGCACTGGCCAAAGCAGACACCTTGCACTTCATTCAACCAAATTGTAGTAACGCGCAACTTTACATTCTTAGTTACGGCAACGGCATTGCAACGATGGGAGAAGTAATTAATTAGATTACTCGTTACTGAAAAAAAATAACGCCGTTAGTAACGCCGTTATACTCTATTGCCGTTATTACCAACCCTGCATAGGGATGACCCCCGGTCCACCATGTGGTACCTTGAAGGTACCTTGAGAAAGAAAGTGGCATAAAGACAGAGAGATTGGAAAAAAGAAAGGTGTTGATTATCTCAGTGAGAGAGAAAAGAGGACAATTAGAAATAAATGGAAATGTAACTATTAACCCCCAGTTCTTTTGTTGGAAGCCCAAGGATAAACCGGAGAACTCTTCAGTTCACAGATATATTATTTATTCAGGTCACAGGTAAAGTATGGCAGGCTTGGGCTCAGAATGGCAGAGCTCCCACAGGATCTCAGTCAGAGCGAACCCCGTTTCCGGATGCTGGTCACACTTTATCTTCTTGGGCTGGGACTGCCCCGTACAGAGGTTGGACTTTCCTGCAACCGAGTCTTACTGGTCAGTTATCTCTGACGTGAACTTACGGAAATGTAATATGAAACATGTATGGGTGTTGTCCTTCAGGCGCGTATCTATTCTAGCAAACCTAACAGATCAAAGAGGGCCTTGAAGATTTAACAGCTTCCTGCTTATCAGGTTAACATGTTCACACTGTTCTAATGAACACAACCAGTGATTTATATGAGTTCAGTGAAAAAGTACAAGTCTAAAATGAACAAAATAAAAGTTAATTCTAACATAACGGTTTGTATTAGGAGAAAAGGTGGGTGAAGGGCTGGACCCAAATGCAGGCAAAAGGACGAAAAGTAAAGGCAAAAATGTTTATTTAACTAATAACAAAAAGTATCAACAGACTGAGACCACAAGGGAAATAACGGCATTCAAAAAGAAACACTTACGAATCCTCAAAAAACACAAAGGGACACAGGAGGCTGGACACAGGAACACAAATAATCCCTGGTGCAGCATGCAGGAACAAACCAACATATATAACAATCCGACAGACCCAACAGGGGAAACACACAGACTATATCCACAGGGAGGCAGGGAGCTGACGAGGGACAGGTGAGACACATTAGGGCAGGTAGGGTAACACTAGAGGGTGGGGGAGTCAAGACAGGTGAAAACACAAGGACCAGGAAGTATGAGACAGGAAACCACTCAGGGGACAAACATTTAATTAATAAATAAAATACAATTTTAAGTTTAAAACAGGAAATTAGTGAATGAAAAACCCAGCTCGTGACAGGAAATAAGAATAAAGTTGAGCCAGAGCAAAAGCATAAATGGAGTTTAAAGAGTAAAACGTATCGAACCAAAAGAGAAAGCTAAAACAGAAATATAAGAAGAGGTTGTGTGGCTGAGAAAGAAAGTGCAGCCAAATGTCCACGTACAACAGTAAATGCTTTATTGTGTCATCAAAAAGTTTACTCACCCAAAAAAATGAGCTCTTCTTTTTCATACATCTCTAATTGAAGAATATAAGAAAAAACAAGGAAAAGGAATTGATTTCCAAAGTGGTCACTGGAAACAGAGTCAAGAAATACAAGCTCCAAAGGTATGCCCTGACTGTTTTTGCCTACTCTAAGAAGAGTGCCTTGCAGAGCCGTGGATTGCTGTCGTCACGATTTGAGGAAATGTGTAAGAAGCAACCATGTGTGACCCCGAAGCCAAGGCCTGTGCTTGTGATGCTGAAAACTCAAGAGAGCATCCATTTATCTCAGTGGTTGACAGGGAAGGACCAAAGACGAGAAAGAAATGTCAACAACAACCATAAAAACAGAGAACGAGTAAAATACACCATTTCAGGAGAGGCTTCTGCATTTTAGACGCCGTGTTTTCAATGTCAAATGGCAGTTTGACACCTCCAGGGACACCTTGAGGTTAGCCATAGGAAGGGGGGACTAGACAGCGTGGGTGGGGCCCTCAAGAGGTCAGCAGACCGTATTGTGACATCCCTGATGACAAGCTTGGACACATCTGTTGAGCCGTTCTTTGTCCCAGAGAGGGAAATTGAATCCTGAGGTAATTGTCAAGTAAAGTTACAGTCAGTATTCCAATGTGCCCCTAGTCAGTGTTTTGAATGTAAATTCAAACAAATTAAAATAGTTTGTCAAACCTTATACTTTTTCATATGCTGTGGTTAAAGGTAAAGTGTACTTTACATTTTTTTTTTTATCTCACTACAGGTACCTGCAATAGCTGCAATAAAAAGGCATGATAAAAATGCATCAAGGCCATCAGCTTGACACCCAGCCAGATAAAAACGGGAGGAAGGTGTGTTGGACTGCCCCTGCGTTCAGCTTCAGAAGGTCACAGGAGCTGATGTTCCTCTTTCATTTGATCAGTCAGAGTGTGGAAAGACACCAGATAACTCTCGAAATGAAAAGAGTCAAGGCACATTGGAGAGTGGTTTGTTATTAATTAAAATGACAATAAAGGCCACCCAGGTGTCATCACAGATGTGAAAGGGCACAGTGATGAAGTGAAGGGTATGCACCACGGCATCAATACATTATTTTGGCCTGGTCCCCGGGAGTACATCAGTTGGTATCATGATGGGCAGATTCTTTGCCCAATGCCAGAACCACAAGCTCGCAACAGACCATTGCTTTATTGATCCTAATCCGCAAGTGCCACAATATAGTTTTGGCAGTGTTCTGAAGAGGAGGAAGAAGAGTTTTAATAGCAATAACATAATAATATGTTGTTTTAGAGTTAACTGTTTCAGTCTTTGAATGCTGAATGGTTTCATTGTTGTCTAATAAATCTATGTTCTCTTCTAGTTCACCCATTCACCAAAGCCTTTGTCCACCCGTCGTCTGCAAGTTTTGGGGAAATAAACAAATAATTTTCACAAATTAGAAAAACCTTTTGTGTGATTTCTTTTGTGTGAACAGTTCATGACCAAATGGTGTTGTTTGAATATGACCAGATACAGTTGTCAGATTTTGTTTTGAAAAAGAAAGTTAACTATTGCAAATTTTAGAAGGACACATATGCAGTCATTTCATTATTACTTCATTACAACTTTTCCCATTAACTAAAATACATGGTTGAGAAAGGGAAAGAATATCTTTCTGAAAATGAACATTTTATAATCGCCCTGCAATGAAAATGTATTTACTCTACTTTGAATAATTATGTCCATGACACGATGGACATATTTTGTGATTTGCTTGTATATTGTCTGCTTGTCGTTAATTTATAATAAAAAAAAATGCTTGAGCTTGAGCAACAAGTCTAACAGTCTAAAGTCTACTAAATTAAATAAATATAAAGTAAGATTAAAAATTTCAGCTGAAAGTCCGCCACCGCTGGAAAACTTTGAAAGAACCTGCCTATTTTGAAGCTAAGTAGCTAAATGTAACAGCTCCTGTCCTTCTATCTATAATTCCGCTTCCACATAATTGTTAATCTATGAAACTTCTACAGGGGGGGAATTGGTGAGAGCTACTAATATTGAATTGGGATTGAGTAATGTAAATACACCTGCTTAATAAAAGAGAAGACTATTCAGGTTACAATGCAGAGAGGCCTGGTTAGCTTATTAATGTAGCTATACTGTTTTTATGAGCATTACGTTCCCATGCAGTCGAGTAGGATACATTTAGGCTAACTGTAACTAGTTTTCACTCAACATGACCCTTTAACCTCAGCTTAAACAAACTGGTCAAAAGACAAGAGTTGAGAGAAATGATAGTTTTATTTCTAAACCATGTGATCAGTCTCTCCTTTTCTATTGTTTTTAGTTAACTCTCAAACATAGGAGACAGACACATGAACAACCATAATAATACCCCGGGGTTTGAATGTGCAGTTAAAGTCCTAGTCGGCAAGTCCGGGGATCGAGGGCACTCTGTCAGATTTTGAATGTTTACAACTCTCAAGCTTCTCCCCCACAACTTCGTGCCCTTTGAAATCCCTTTGATCACGCCACCTTTGAAACGCGGGTCCGATGTTGACTCTGGTTTTATCACGGGCACCGTCGCAATCGTTCTTTTTTTCTTCTTTTCCACCGGTGTTTTCTTTTCCTTGGTTGTTTTGGACCTCCTCGTTTCGGTTTTTAACGAGGAATTGGAAGCTTGCTGTTACTTCCCTCTGCCTCCCCCTGTGATAGTGGTACTACCCGAGGGGGGAGGGGCTCTGTGTGTGCACGAATATGGTCGGTGAATATGATAAAAAAAAATTTGCCGACTGGGACTTTAATGGTACCAGTTGGCACGCATGTTGGCGCTCAGTGAAGGAATCCACCTTGAGGTTGTAGCTTTGAATACTCACTCCTGAGCAGTGGGAAAGAAGCTTCCTCCAAAACGTCTCACCCAAACAGCAATGTGACGAAAGAAATCCCCGGCACAGCTCCACCAACAGGCAGCTTCCGACCCCTCGTGGCAAATCCTGGCAAAATCCAGCGTCGTCTCCGGCACCTCTCCTCGCAATGAACGATGGTGGCAGCCAGCAGCTAGCAATGTAGCAATGTCCCCTTGTGCTCTTAAAGTCCTAGTCGGCAAATTTTTTTTGATCATAGTCACCGAAGCCGACACTATGCTCCGATAGAACAACAAGAATCATCCGGTTTTAGAAAAAAAAGCGCACCTCTACGTGCACGTATAGCCTGTTGTTTGTTTTGCAAAGATCGACTGAGCCCGGATCATCCTGTCCAATCAGCACGCAGGGCTGTGTTCGTGCACACACAGAGCCCCTCCCCCCTCGGGTCGTACCACTATTACAGGAGGGAGGCGGAGGGAAGTAGCAACAAGCTTCCAATTCCTCGGTTAAAAACCGAAACGAGGAGGTCAAAAACAACCAAGGAAAATCAAACACCAGTGGAAAAGAAGGAAAAAAAGAAAGATTGCGACGGTGCCCGTGATAAAACCAGAGTCAACCTTGGACCCGCGTTTCAAAGGTGGCGTGATCTAAGGGATTTCAAAGGGCATGAAGTCGAGGGGAAGGATCTCGGTGGTCGTGGGGGAGGAGCGGGAGAGTTGTAAACATTCAAAATCTGACAGAGTGCCCTCGATCCGCCAGACTTGCCAACTGGGACTTTAACTGGTATGCAGTAACACCTCACACAGTACCGCACCCACGCTACACTGACAAACAGAGACACCCGGTTGTAAAACATTTAACTAAATCTACTTCTTGTGTAAAGTTAATTTAACATCGCTGTTGCAACGTGCAGTTTTATTCCGCTCCGCATCTCTTTTTCTCTTCTCCGTCACTCCCGTTTCTCTACTATTTTTTTAGGTACACCCCTTTTAATCCACTAGGTCAATCTCCATCACAACTAAAGTGATTGACACCTATCTAAACAAATAACAGTGCAGACAATGAAAATGCTAAGTTCAAAGGAAGTGTGTAGTGTGGGATATTTCGACATCTAACGTTAACTTTCCTTTTCATGAATATACTGAAAGCAGATAAGTGTACACTCACATTAAACAACCTGCACAGTAATGTGAAAATCAATAAACACTTAAAAGGGCGCTACATTAATGGTTATTATAAACCAATTCCATGAATACATTGTGATCTTCTTCATGTTTTTTACGCCACATTGCTGAAGGGAGATGGTCCCCTGATTGACAGCAAGGTGAGTAGAGATAAAAGCTTTCCCCGCGCTACATAAACAACTCACTGTCTGCCCCGCTTGGACACACCGAGTCACGCTCAGGCAATATAATTAAAAAGCACACACAAGCACTTCTCTTGGGGTGTTATAGCTGTGGGAGTACTAATTGGTTTTGAAGCGAATCCAGGGGTTAGATGGGGGCTGTCAGGTGTTTACTTTGAAGGGAGCCGGTCTGTGATGCTTTTGACATTGCAATGCTTTTATGGTCTGGAGCAGATGGAAAATGTTTAAATCACGAAACGTGGGGCCAACTCAAAGGAAGAGAACATAAATACGTGTTGAAAATACATCAAATCAGACAGGTAAAGTGATGCACTGGTTACATTTCAAGTCTAAATATAAAATGACCTCACTTAGAAATACACTTTTTTGCAGAAAAAATATCTGAAATTAAATAATTAAGTGACAACAGCAACATGCACAAGACTGATAGTGGCAGCAGCGATGGGGTTCTCACCGTTTTGATCACGGCGTTGTGGACACTTCGTCTTTTCTACTAACTTCTGTAAACTAAACCTTCCAGGTGGACAGGCTTTACAGTATCTGTTAGCCTCGTCTTCCCCTCTTTCACTGCCGACTAACCTCCAGTTTCCAGAGCCAGTTTAGGAGAAATCAACCAGTTTCCAGTGTACGCCTCCAAACATTCAGGGATAATTGGGGAGGGGGGGCAGGAAAGGGAGCAAAGTACCAGTTTTACAACATAATGAGCAACTAGTCAAATGAATTTTTGCAGATATAATCTTGGTTTATATTTCTCCCAACAATGAAATGTAGGGATCAAACTATGGTACCCACACTAGGCTTATCTTTTCAAGCATAGATATCAAACCCTAAACACATGAAGTCTTTGTACCATTAAAATGAACTGGCAGTGGTATTCTGTTCCATGTTCGGGGTAGAGTGTAGAAGTCGGCATCAACACAATGTCCTACTGTCCTACGTCTTTTCATTTTAAAGCTGTCTGGGCTGAAACCTTGACACGATGAAAGGCTCTCCATTATAGATACATAGGGCCCTAGTTTCGTACACCAGGCGCAGTCGGGGCTCAGCGCACTTGCGCCACTCCGATGGTGTGTGTCCGCCTGGACTTTGCAAGTTTTGTGCATGGTGCAGTGTAGCGCAGGCACTCCTCCCGTCACTCCTACCCCCGCAAGTAGGAAAGAGGGAGGAGAGAAGGCATGAGTGGGAGACGAGGAGGAGATAAGGCGTGGAGTGGGATTAACACAGCCGATTCAGATCTTCACCAATCAAATGAGCTCCTCTCTTCACCTTTAATGCGCTGAGGTGAGGTGCAGTGCACTTGACAACCCAATGACAGCAGCAGCAGCACCAGACGGCACAAACTTTTCCCAGGATGAAACTGATGTTTTGGTCCGAGAGGTCCATGTTTCAGCTGTGTTAATTCAGTCAGGCTGAGTTTCCGTTACGCGTGCTATCCGCCTTTGATCTGACATCAGATGTGATGGGACAATCTATATAGATATAAATTCACGTGTTGATTCAATTAGTTGCATTAAATAGTGTTTGTTGTGATTATTTATTGCATTTAAATGTGCCTGGAACTCTGGAAACCTGCCTGTGAGGTCTTTGTGACATGTGCGCACTGCGCGCCAGTCAGCCAAACTGCCACTCCACCAGCTGTAATTCGCCTTGTGCCCAGAGTAGACCAGGTTGAAGCTGGCGGGCTTTCGGCGCAGTCTCGGCGCGGCTTTTTGGCACGAAACTTCCACTGCGCCAAGCTGAATCTGTGACGCCTCCCCCTGCTGCACCGTCACACCCATCTCGGCGCAGGCGATCCACCAAACTGCCAAACTGACTGTGCGCAAAGCTGCGCTGGTCGAAACTTGCATTGCGCCGGCTCCGCCACCCTGCGCCGCCACCCTGCGCCACCTGCGCTGCGCCACAAAACTAGGGCCCATAGTGTCTGTCAGAAACTTGACGTAGTGTCATTCCTGGGAGACCACGAGAAACCGACGGTGGTCAACTAGCGGTGTCAAACTCATTTTAGTTAATGGGCAGCATACAGCCCCAAGTGAGCCAGACAAGAAGAAGAAAACCATAACTTAACATTGTTTAAATAACAACACTTCCAAATGTTTCCCTTTCTGTGAGTGTAAAGAAGTACAAGTTTGTTCTGAAAACAATTCATGAACAATATTTACAAAACATATGCTATTTCTTTGATGAACTTTGTTAAAAAAAAGATGCTGCTAATGTCAGTCAGTAGATGGAAGTCAACAGCTGATCGATAACATTTGCATCTGGTAGGAGTACATTGATTTATTATGTAAAATCATTACAGTCTGTTAATGGCTTCATCGTAGGTTACTGTATCTTGAGCAAGCTATATAAATATACCCACAGTTTTTATTTTTAGTTATTTCTTTTTAGCCTTTATTCAGAGAGGACAGAGTGAGAGTGAAAGGGGCGAGAGAGAGGGGGAAGACATGCAGAAAAGCCTGCCGACAGCCCCCCTTCTGCCCTCTGTGTCTGAGCAGCAGGACATCAGAGAAAAAGGCGTTTTTTAAAAGACTGTGTACTGCTCTCAGGACTTTTGTAGTTTCTAACTGAAACTCTGTTGTCTGAAGTACTTTCAGATATCTAATTTTTTTTTACGGTTTGGTGTTCTTTCAGCTGAATAGGACTTGTGTTAAGTTACTGCTGATTGAAACCCGACATGTCCTGGTTTTGCCCCGTATCAGAACTATCAGGAGAAGAAACCAACCATCACCATCATAGAAATGTTTTTTCACCTGATATCTCTTTGCTGGAAGGATATTAAAAGGCCCTCTGTTGGTTGCTGGCTGAAAGAGCTATCAGCATGCCTTGTCCTAGAAAAACTAAAGTACACAATGAAAAAGAAATCTGTCAAATTCCATGAGATCTAGAACCCCTTTCTTTCATTTTTGGAGAACTGTGACCTGGGGGAACTTTTAAGGTGATCTATTCACAAAGAATGCTGATGTAAATTTTGTGTTAACTATAGGATGCTAAGCTATTTAAATGTCCCTTTTATGTAATGTTGTTACCCTTTTTGTGTTTTGTTTTTAGGGTGGGGGGGATTTTGTTTTGATTTAAATTGAACTTTTTATGCTTTGTTGAAATGCAGTCTGATGTGATTTATTTGAAAATCAAGTAATTGAAACGTCACGATTATTGATCTTTTTAAAGTGGCAGTCCGTAACATTTTCATCTATTTAAATGTCTTTTAAGTTCCTATTTATCGAAACAATGGTCGTTTATCATGTGACCACTAATGAAAGTGCTTGTACTTGCTGCTTTGTCCAGAAATAGGATCTCCGTGTCTGTGTCCACATTCCCACTAAACTCTAAATGAGTTTTATTTTTTTCCGTCAGTCAGCAGCGGTTGGTCTGCAGGTGGAGCTACTCACGGAAGTATGCTGCGTTTACTTGGAATGGGAAATCGGTAACTTCCAACTGCTGAGTCAGGCTCCCTCTAGTCTAAAGTGTTTGACCAGGTACATTTCATTACTGCTGACTCCCAATGGAGGATCAACAGGCAGAGAAAGAAGACCATTCAACTTCCAGTCCAAGAAAAAGAAACAACAAACTAATGGAAGTGAAGAAGGAAAATCATCAAGAAGCAAAGTGACCGCCAACGAGGGAAAACTACGGACCTCCTTTCAGTGTGGAGCATTTGAAGGCATCAAGCAGATGAGAGACAGTCCACACTGTTGGGTGAGGGAGATGAGGTCCACATAACACTAACCCCTTTTAGACAAACGATTCCAACGTAATGGCGGAAAGGCGAGTCAAAATATGTTGCAAACCGGAACCTTTAGATAGAACTTTGTATGCGGCGTAAGGCCACAACAGTGTGTGCGTTTTGATAGCACCCCAGTGTCTGCATTTAGATAGCACCCTGGCTTTGTCGAACCAGTGACACGTCCCACCGGTAGCCGCAGACTCGTCGGCCGCGTGATGAAATCAATGAGCGTTGGAAATCTGATTAGCTTGATTGCATCAAAACCACTACGAAAGGTGAACTTTTGCTCGTCTTGCATATTTACACGATCCTTAAACCGCAAACGACGATGCTGTGCATCATAAACATGTCGATAGTACTCGGCGGCCTCGTTGAAGTAGAGCAGGAGATACAGTCAATAATATTGTATTTGTAAAACCACTTAAAAACTTGATATCCCCCAAAAAATGTGTATCCATTTGCTCCCCTTTCAAAACATTACTGCCAAACAGCAGAGACCCCCCCCCCCCCCCCTAACTTTACTTAACTAACCACCTCATCATCACCATGGTCATCACCTCTTTCTCCTTTTAATCAGCCAGGCTTTTAAACTTCAAATTCAAACCTGATTTGACAAACAAGCCATTAGTTTGTGTGACCCCATACCCACTGGGTGACCATTAACATCCACTGGCTGGTCCAATTCCAATTATTCATTCTTAACTGTCCTTTTTTTCCAGAATTAACTTGCATCACCACACAGTTGTATTATCAAACACTGTTAATTTACTTGGGTCCTTACCTCCTTCATTCCAAGTATATCTGGGACAGTGCGTGTGAACGGGTAAACTGAATGTAGTGTGAAGCGCCTTGAGTAGCGAGTTAGCTAGAAAAGCACTATGTAAATGCAGGCCCATTACCATTCCATTACATGGGAGAATTTGGGTAGATTGAAGACAAGGCGTGCTGCAAAGTTCCGGATACACTGCAGTGGTTTAGTCACTGAGGCTGGGAGTCCAGCCAGGAGAGAGTTGCAGTAGTCAAGGCTGGAGATGACCAGTGCTTGGACCAGGAGTTACGTTGCATCCTTTGTGAGGAAAGTCCGAATCCTGTGGATATTTCAGAGGGCAAATCTGCAGGATCGGGCCACCGCAGTGATGTTGGGGGTGCAGGATAGTTGGTCATCGAGGATTACACCCAGGTTCCTCGCAGTTGACCAAGGTATTACTGTGATGTCCTCGACAGTGACCGACAGGTCCATGCAAGGTTTTATGCAGGATAAGCTTGAGGTGATGGGCAGTTGTCCAGATGGAGATGTCTGCCAGACATTCCGAGATGAGAGTTGTAATGTGGGTGTAGGAGGTTGGGGAAAAAGAGAGGAACAGCTGGGTGTCATCTGCATAACAATGGTAGGAGAATCCATGCGATGTGATTACAGAGCCTAATGATCCGGTGTATAGTGAGAACAGAAGCGGTCTTAGTACTGAGCCTTGAGGGACACCCGTGTCCAGAGAACAGGGTTTGGACATAGAGCCATTCCATGTGAGCTGAAAGGTGCGATTATTCAGGTATAATGTGAACCAGCAGAGTCAGTGATGCCAAGTTCAGCCAGGGTGGAGAGGAGGATTTGGTGGTTGACTGTGTCGAATGCAGCAGCTAGGTCGAGGAGAATGAGAACGGAGGAGTGGGATGAGGCTCTGGCATCTCGCAGGGACTCAGTCACTGTGAGGAGGGCCGTCTCAGTGGAGTGAGCAGACCTGAATCCTGATTGATTAGGGTCAAGGAGGTTTTTCTGTGAGAGATAGGATGACAGTTGGTTGTAGGCGGCATGTTCCAGGGTTTTAGAGAGGAATGAAAGAAGAGAGACAGGTCTGTAGCTTTGGATGTCAGCAGCGTCTTCACTGTAGCCGTCTTAAAAGCCGCTGGAATGAGACCTGAGGTGAGGGAGGAGTTGATCAGGGTGGTGAGGAATGGCAAGATGTGTGAGATGTTTTGGAGAAGAGAGGAGGGAATTGGGTCAAGGGAGCAGGTGGTGGCATGGTTAGACATAACAAGTGCGTGAACGTCTTCAGAGGTGAGGGGGCTAAAGCTGGTAAGTTCATCAGAGTTTAGAGTTGGGAGATGTTTTCTGGGAGGTTATAGGAGTGAATGAGGAGCAGATGTCTTTTACTTTCTTACTTACTCAAGTAAGTTGCAAAGTCATCAGCGGTGAGGGAGGAAGGAGGGGGAGGGTTAGGAGGGGTGAGGAGGGAGGAGAACATGGAGAAGACTTTCCTGGGGTTGAAGGCGTAAGAGTTCGTCCTTGAGGTGAAGAGAGGAGGTGATGGTAGTGAGCAAGGTCCTCATCCTGGCCAGATTTCTCCCATTTTCTCTCTGCCACTCGCAACAATGATCTGTTGGTTCGCAGAGGTTCAGACAGCCAGGGAGGGGAGGGAGATGATCGCGCTGGTTGTGAGGTGGGGGGACAGAGAGTGTCCGAAGAAGAGGAGAGTGAGGACATCAGGATGGAGGAGGCTTCCTCAGTAGGCATTAAGGAGAACTGTTCTGTGGATGGTAGTGAGGAAAGAACAGTTGAGGAGAGAGTGGAGGGAGAGAGGGATTTTAGGTTGCGGTGGTGGTGACAGTTCGAGGCGTAGAGGGGAGGGATGTTGTGGACTTCATGGGGATGGAGAAAGTCAAACAGTGGTGGTCGGACACAGTGAGCAGGGTAACAGAGAGTGCCAAGGTGCCACAGGATCTTGTGAAGACAAGGTCAAGTTGGTTCCTGGCCCGGTGAGTGGGTGGAGAGGGGGAGAGTGTAAGGTGAAATGTGGAGAAGAAGTCAATGAATTCAGATGAGTGCAGCTTTCCCGGGTGGATGTTGAAGTCACCGAGGACGACGGGTGGTGTGCCATCATCAGGGGAGCAGCTTAGGAGGGCATCCATCTCATCTAAAAAGTCACGGAGAGGACCTGGTGGCCGATAGATCACTATGATGTTGAGCTTGAAAGGAAGGGTGACAGAGACGGTGTGGAATTCAAGTGCAGATCGGGGTAGGTGGTCCAGAGGAAGGACCTGGTAGGGCCACCTGGGTGAGATGAGGAGTCCAGTTCCTCCTCCTCGCCCTGTTGGGCTTGGGGACTGTAAAACCGAGTAGGGGGTTGGGAGGGCAGCTGAAGTGGCAGTGTTTTCTGGGGTGATCCAGGTCTCCATAAGGGCCAGGAAGTGGAGAGTCTGCAGGAAGGCATACACTGAAATGGTGTCTACCTTCTTGACTGCAGACTGGCAGTTCCATAGCCCCCCTAGACAAACAACCATTCACGCTCACATCCACACCTACAGGCATTTTAGAGTCATCAATGAACCTATCCCCATCCTGCATGTCTTTGGACTGTGGGAGGAAGCCGGAGAACCCAGAGAGAAGCGCCACATAAGGGCCTGGAATATTACTACAGCACACTGAGTCGTTTTCAGTGGATTTGTGTAGACGCAGATTTTCTTGAAACGACGCCAAGGAAAAACAGAGAAAAAAACATGTTAAAATTATTAGCAATAGAATTCAATTCCATCTTTATAACTTTAAGCAAATCAGAGGTTCTCTGTTCTTTTTTTATATATCTTGTATTTTGTATTTGAAGATACAGGTTGATGGTCTACCTGCTGGGAATTGCTGCCTGACACACCTCCACCGGTGCCTTTTGAGCAAGTGTGCTCCTTGTACACCCCTGTGGGCATAAACGGGTCATCAGCTGGGGACCACCAGTCATGGATGTTTCGCTCCTTTAACCCCAGTACATCTCCTGGTGGCGGAGCGATGGCAGGGATCTCTCCCTGCCACCCCCTGCTGATGCCCTTAGGCCCCCACCCCCTATGCCTCCTCCTTAGCCACAGCCAGAAGCTGCCCTTCTCCGCCTCCTCTGCTAGCTCCTTGATGGCTTTCCGACACCCTGCTCCTGTGCATCCAATGTCATGAAGCAGGCGAACAGTCGAGGACCCGACAAAGCCCCTACATCCCACTTCGACGGGGCACGTAATGGCTTTCCAGCCGGCCTCTCTGCATTCTGCTGCCAGGTCTGCATATTTGGCACGCTTCCGTTCGTTGGCAGCCTCCATACCCTGCTCCCACGGGACAGTGAGCTCTACCATCAGGATGGTCTTGCGTGGCACTGACCACATGATCAGGTCTGGCCGGAGCGACGTTTCCACAATCTCCCTGGGAAATTGAAGTTGTCTCCCCAGGTCGACCCTCATGGTCCACTCACTGCCAGGTGAGAGGAGTCTTGGTGTTGCTCTCTGGTGGGCAGGGTTGGGGTTCTCCCCAGCCCTTGCAAACAGGATAGGCAGTCTCGCTGGAGCAGAAGGTCTGCTGTTGGCCTCCAGTCTGCATGCCTCTGCCAGCTTCCTCAGCACTAGGTCATGTCGCCACCTGTAGCGGCCTTGGGACAGTGCTGTCTTGCAGCCTGACGGGATATGCTGGAGGCTTGCATTGATGGTATTGCAAAGGGGGCAGGTCTCTTCCGCACCAAACCATTGGTTGAGGTTTCGGGGACAAGGTAGGGTGTCATAGGTAGATCTGATCAGGAAACTGAGCCTGGCTTGGGGGATCTTCCACAGATCGGACCATGACATGGGCCTGTCTGTGATGCCTTCCCATGACACCCAGCCTCCTTGCCGGCTCTGAGACACCGCTTTGACAAGAAGGTGGTCTTGTTCTGTCCTTGCCACTTCTACCACCACCATGGCTCTTCGCTGCACTTTGGAGGCCTTTGACCAGAAGAGGGGGGTCTCGCTTCTCCCCAGTCCTCCTCGCCCCACCTGGACTCTTCCAACAACCTTGCGGTGTTTCAGACAGCTGACTGCCATGTCGACCGCCTCCTGGGCTTTCCACTTCCTCCCTGTTCGTACCTGGGGGCCAGCTGCTCTCACCAGTTGGTCAGTGGATTCCCTCAGCTCCAGCACCATCCGAGCCTTCTCCTGTCTGTATCCCTGGCTGATGGATCGCAATGGCAGTTGTAGCATGTTCCTGCCAAAAAGGCCTACATCTGAGAGGCATCTTGGCAGTCCCAGCCACTTCCTGATGAACGAGTTTGCCACCCTGTCAATCTTGTCTGCCACTGAGGAGGGGACTTCGCACATCTTCAGAGGCCACATCAACCTTGGGTACAGTATGAACTGGTAGCTCCATACTTTATACTTATCAGGGAGCTGGCTCTCGTTGATCCTGGCCAAGCCATCTGTGAGCTGCCTCCTCACTGTTTCCCCCATCTGCCTATCAGACAGGTCTGCCGTGTAGGTTCGACCCAGGCTATGGACGGGTTGACTAGCCAGCAATGGGATCTCCTCACCGCCCGCGACAAAGATGGTCTTGTCACTTCTGACCCCTTTCCTGAGGGACAGACTGCGTGATTTGGAAGGTTTGATCTTCATCCTCGCCCAGGCCACAAGCTCGTCAACCCTCTTCAACACTCTTGCATGCTTCTGTCTGGAGAACGGTGGTGATGTCGTCCATATAGCCTCTCACTGGTGGTAGCCTTTGGCCTGATGGTAATTTCACTCCTCCGACCATCTTCCTTGCCCCTATGAGGATGATCTCGAAGGCTGCAACAAACAGGATGGGCGAGATCGAACATTCCATGGCAATGCCGACTTCCTGCTGTTGCAGCTTGTAGTAAAATCCTGGTGGGTGCAGCACATCTGGAGGTCTGCGAAATACCTGGCCACCAGGGTGCGAATGCAGAGAGGGATGTAGAAGAAGTCCAGAGCATACTCGATGAGCTGGTGGGGGACAGACCCGTATGCGTTGGCAAGGTCCAGCCACACCACGTGCAGGTCACCTCTCTCTCTCTTTGCTCTCTGGATCTGCTCCCATATGACTGCCGAGTGTTCCACGCACCCTGGGAAGCCTGGCACACCAGCCTTCTGGCAGCTGGTGTCAATGTACCCATTGCTCGTGAGGTAGCTGGTCAACCTCTTGGCCAGGATGGAGAAGAAAATCTTCCCTTCAACATTCAGGAGTGCAATGCTCCTGAACTGGCTGATGGCGGTGGAGTTTGCCTCCTTCGGGATGAAGACAGTGACTGCTCTTTGCCACTCTGAAGGGATGACTTGGTTCTTCCAGGCCACTCTCAGGAGATTCCATAGGTTTTTCAGGACCCCTGGGTAGTACTTATACAACCTATAAGGTATGCCATTGGGGCCTGGGGCTGAGGCTGCTCTTGCTTTCTGGACAACTTCTGCTGCCTCGCTGAGCTTGGGCAGAGCAGCGTCGAAAAGGTAGGATGGAGGGGCTGGGCGAGGGACATAGCCTGGCGGTCCTAGCGGAGTTTGTTTCGCTGGGTTCGCTGTAGTGCTCCTTCAAGTGAGTCTCCAGCTCTAATTGTGAGATCTCCAGCTTCCCGCTGATCTTATCCTCCAGCATCTGTCTTGCATGCTTGAAAGGGTTTTTGAAGAAGCTGCTCCTCTCCTTCTCCTTCCGCCGTCTGCGTTTGCGGAATGCGCTCTGCCCTACGCAACCCGATGTTCTTCTTCACCTCCTCCCACAGTGGCTTCAGGCCCTCCTTCTCCTCTGTACTTGCCTTCCTCCACTGCTTCCGGAGTTGACGCCGCCTCTTCACCAGTCGTTCGATCTCCCTCTTCCTTCTTCCCCTTCTGCTTTGGGTCAGTGCTCCGCTTTCCTGCCAATACCCCGAACCTGCTTCTGCACTCCTCATACAGTATGTCTCCTATTGTGTTCAGCTTCGTATCCACCTGGCCGTGCAACAAGTCCTCCAGGATGATGCTGAGGTCCTTGTTGCTGCCAGACTGCCTTTTCATTTGCATTCGGCCATTTGACAGGCTGCCTCCGCCCAGGTTCTTTCCTCTCTGTCCTCCGTCCTGGCTCTTGGGTGTCTGGGTTTAGTGGTATTCTGGTGTCTGTTGGTGTTCTAGGTTTTGTTCTCATCGTAGTAATACTACATCAACCTGCCTAATGGACTCCAGATGGAAATTAGCCCCTGGGCTACAATCTGGCACCTTTTCGTGTACTTTAATGTGCATTGTCCTTAAATAAATACAGTTGAAAAAAGAACCTCCCTGAAATAAGAACAGGTATGTTGCTATATGCTCTAATCACAGTACAATCTTCTGACAGATGCGTACCATGTTATTGGTATGGGATACAAGTTCCTCCTAACTCTATTTGTGACACAAGTGACCTGTCAGTGGACCTTGTCAACCCTCAAGTTCGTCAAGAATAAATTAAGAACTTCCCTCACTCAGGATAACCTTGAAGCTTTACTTGTGGTGTCAACAGGGAAAGAAATCCTGATGGGACTTGACAGGGACATTGACAACGTAGCTGAGGGCAGTGAATTACTGCGCCGCCTCCTGAATGACTTGATGATCCTAAAATTTGGCTAGAGAGTGAGTGTCACTGTACTTTTTTGTAGAGCTGTACATATCAATCAATCAATCAGTTTTATTGAAAAGACTCATGGTCGAGCTGTTAAATGTTCCTTTGTTTAGCCTTGTTGTCCCCTTTTGTGCATCTGTTTTTTAGGGCATATTGAAAAGCATGCATTTTGCATTTGTTTGTGTATGTGAGTGCACCAATGTCTATAACCTCTATGTTGAGTATTACAGCAAAGCTTTTGTTAATTATTTATAATTTAACAATATTGGTGAAATAGTACTCCTTGTGTTGTCTCAGTCTTTAAAATGTACCTATTTTATTTGAGGTTCGTAATGCTGTATTGCAAGAAGCAGTTGTTGGTCTCATGAGTTTTTGATTCATATGCAATAATATGAATCAAAATGCGGAGGAAAAAAGCAACCTAAGAGCCCCAAGGGCCCCTGCTTACAAAGCACTATATTTCCCAGACTGAATGATTGTCCTAGTCCGGCCCTGCCGGTGCCCCTATCTTTTGCACAGTTGATGTAGCCTATAGAGCTTTGGATTTTATGCCAATGAAATATTTTTGCCACGATTACCTTTTTCCAAAGGCTGCCTTTGCTGCAATCACTGTCAAATTTTTACCTAGTTAGCTGTACAGTAGCCTTTGATTTCAGGCTGTGGCCGATGTCTTGTATTTGTTGGTGTGTCTGTGGGCCCTAGTTTCGTAGACCAGCGCAGGGCGGCGCAGGGAGGCGCAGCCGGCGCAGTGCAAGTTTCGACCCGCGCAGCCTTGCGCACTGTCAGTTTGGCAGTTTGGTGGATCACCTGCGCCAAGATGGGTGTGGCGGCGCAGCAGGGGGAGGCGTCACAGATTCAGCTTGGCGTAGCGGAAGTTTCGTGGCAAAAAGCCTCGCCGAGACTGCGCTGAAAGCTCGCCAGCTCCGACCTGGTCTACTTTCGGCGCAAGGCGCAAGGCGTAAATAAAGTCCATTCATTCAATGCGAATCACAGCTGGCGGATCGGAAGTTTGGCGGACTGGCGCGCAGTGCGCACACGTCACCGAGACCTCACAGGCAGGTTTCCACAGTTCCAGGCACATTTAAATGCAATAAATAATGACAACAAACACTTTTTAATGCAACTATTGAATCAACACGTGAATTTATATCTATATAGATTGTCCCGTCACATCTGACGTCAGATCAAAGGTGGATGGCACGCGTAACGGAAACTCAGCCTCTCGGACCAAAACATCTCCCTCTCTCTCTCCTGTTTTTTATAATATGGGCAATGTTATTATTATGATACGCGCGCACAGCGCGTGATGTGCGTGGTGGGAGCGGCGGCGCTGCTTCTGTCATCGGGTTGTCAAGTGACGGAACTTGCACTGAACCTCCCCTAACGCATTAAAGGAGAGGAGAGGAGCTCATTTGATTGGTGAAGATCTGAATCGGCTGTATTAATCCCAGTCCACGCCTCGTCTCCTCCTCGTCTCCCACTCACGCCTTCTTCTCCTCCCTCTTTCCCACTTGCGCCGGTGGGCGAGACGGGAGGAGTGCCTGCGCGAGCCTGCGCGGTGCACGAAACTTGCAAAGTCCAGGCGGACACACCCCGTCGGCGCGGCGCAGCTGCGCTGAAAGCTGACTGCGCCTGGTCTACGAAACTAGGGCCCTGTGTGTGCATGCCTGAATGTGTGTAACGTCAATAACCGGCAGGCTATTTGACATGTAGAGGACTTGACATCTAGTATTGCATGTCCTCATGTATTACAAATCAATATAGCCTAGTCAAGCCTATTGTTCATATTGGATTCAATTAATTATGATGTGTAATTCATTTAAACTAGGTCTGTCAAATGATTAAACATTTTTATCAGATTAATCACGGGGTAGCTGTGGATTAATCCCGATTAATCACCATTCGTAAATAACCTCAAAAAACGCCCATTTTCCCTGTATATTGTTGTGGGAACGGAACGATAATGATAGAAGGCTATATGCACCAAATTCAACCTTGTGGTTTTCTGATACAACAGTGCAGAGTTTGCAGTAGAGATATTAATAATTAACTAGTTGTAGGATTTATTAACCAAAAAATAAACTGCACACACTACACTGTTAACTGAAAAGGTTCAAAACAGGTTATTGTTGTAGCTGGGTGGCTGATAGGGCTCCATGGTGAGGATAACGTCTTGTTGCTGCAGTGTTGGTGCAGTTGTATCTTAGAAGTTTTATGAGTGTGTTTATTATTCCATGCATGTTTTGTATACTCGAGCGTCCCATCCAGAGAGCCAACAGCATTGCTGCATTAAAAAGATGAACACGTTAATTACACAAATGAATCATCCCACTTTAATGCGTTAATGTGTAATTTAAACCTTTGTTCTATTCATTTGTAACCACTTGAGTGAACATTATTATGTCTAATTATTACATTCATTATAAGGCTGAGGTGATATCTGGGAATAAGGCAAGGTAAGTTCTGATGTACACATAAATTAAGTGTCACAAATTACATAACACATTATAGACTTATGGATTGCTGGGGAAAGGATAGAACAGCTGAAGCACAAGCCATATAGATATGTTTACTCAACTTAGTTACTGGGACACAATACCTTTCAGAGTGGGCCCTCCTCGAGAAGAAAAGGACACATGTAGAGAGGATCCTTTGAGCAGCTAGCGTTTAAAAGCAGACAGCCTAAAGACAATATAACTAAAAGCCCAAAACATATGCAGTATCACTTTTTTATGACAGTAACTTAAATTAAAACAAATTTGTCCTCAACATATCCTCTATCAGCCCTGTGATAGACTGGTTACCTGTCTGTCTCTACATGTCTCCCTGTGATAGACTGGTTACCTGTCTGTCTCTACATGTCAGCCCTGTGATAGACTGGTTACCTGTCTGTCTCTACATGTCAGCCCTGTGATAGACTGGTTACCTGTCCAGCAGTACTGGTTAGAATGCACAATGAATAAGCATGACCAAAGACTTAAATTATAAATACAATAAAAAATAATGTAAGAAGAATGAAGCTAATAAAAATAACGAGAAAATAGCCAAGCATATTGACAAACAAATATTTAATGAATAATGTCTGTGACTCAACAACAAACACGCAAAAGAACAGAACTGGATACGTAGATTTATTACACACACATGCATGCATACACTCTGTCAATACTGAGTGATTTGCTGGCTAATGGACGTAAATGACGACTACTGGTCGACTAGGAAAATTCTTAGTCGGGGGCATTGAGTACTTTTACTTTACAGTTGTAAAAGTACATTGTCCTGATTGCATACTTTTACTGAAGTAACACTTTAGGTTTTATAAGAAAACTCATCTTTTGTTCTCATTTTGTTTTTCAACATAGATAATATTATTCATGATTATCACACAAAACAATAAGTCTCCTGTGTGACTTGAACTCTGGTTGACAAAGTATCTTCCTGCTCGCTGCTGATTAATGTCGATCACCTTTACAGAGAAGTCAGCAGGGTGACAGCGCCCCCAATAAACTATAAGATCACACAGTTTTCAGTACAAAGGGCAGTTAAAAACTAAATGTAGCAACAAGTATTCATATAAGTACAGTCGCAGATGTGTAAACACGTGGAATAACAAAAAGACAGAAATGAATACAAAAAAATAGAAAATGAATGAAATAGCAGGAAAACTGCATTCAATATTCATCTTCTTGACCAACACAAGAAGTGATTTTTAGAATTGGTGTTGTTCAGTTTCTTTCTGTTTATAAAACTAAGAGACAAGACATCCCTCTTCCCAAAATACTAGCAGGAAACATTTACAAGAAGAATTTTATCAGTGTGCTGATGAGCTGAAAACACCCCACAATCCTTCAAATCTCTGAAATATAATAACTTTTGAAATCAGGTCAAAAGACATATTATGAAAAGAATTACAGATTACAGTTATTAAGAGAAATCTCAAAGACAAACTATTGTTTACTTCTGTCACAACACAAACTAAAAAGTCAACTTGTCCGGGTTAACAGTGTGGTCAGACGACATTGATACAACCAAATAAATGAAAAATGTGCTCCAATGCTGCCACAGATATTGGGAGCGACAGGCATAGCCTTTGCGCCTCAGCTTGCCTCTGGTTTGTGGCTGCAGTTCACTGAGGATGGACGCCACATCTCAGATGGTAGTGACTTCTCACACCTTATATAATTCTCCCACCATTGTCAACTACAGGCTAAGCCGCTCTGGCAAAAACAGTGATCATTCCAGAGAGCCCCTGACATCCACCTCTTTCCCCTGCACCGCCTTGATGACAGCCTGCTCTCTCTCAGCAACTTGGAGTCCCTCCTGATCAAAACGGCACTCCACCTTTGAGCAAACCAGGTCTAGGGCCTCAAAGAGCTCCCCTTTCCACACATTTCTGATTTATGTTTTAAAGTAGGCTAACTAATACACTGCTTAAGAGATTTTTTTTCTGCCGGTAGGAGTTGAATAACAAGTATAGGTGCTAAGAAAATACTTTTTTTGAATGACTTGACATTTATTTTTTCAGGTTTTTGACTATTCTAGCTCTGAAAAAAAGCAGATATTACCCGCAGTACATTTGAAATGTAATTGAATTTGGCAGAAAATATTAAACAGAATATCTGCAAGCCATAAGGGACCATTCTGTATTTATGGAGTGGACCACCGGAGGTCATGAAAACAGCAACATTTGGAAAATGGCATCAGCATTTGTAAAAGATCCCATGGAGCTCTCTGTGTGCATATTTAAAAAAAAAAAAAAAAAAAAACGCTCGGTGCTTGGATCTTGAGCTCTTAGGAGAGCTAGTGTTCAGAGACCAAGGTTTTATATGAGAGATCCAGATTCTCATCAGAGGGAATGACTTATCTGTAGTCTAGCCTGCACCCCCTTGAACCTTCCAGACATGTTGCTGGCTCCGTCAAAGCAGTAGCCTCTTAGCCTCTCCATGAGGATATTGAGGCACGTCTTTTATGCACAAATATAGCATGTTGGCTGTTGTGTCTGGAGCGTTGTAAAAGCCCAGAAAGTACTTCTGAACTTGAGGGTTCTCGTCAGCAAACTGTACATTGCAAGAAAATGGCTGATTTTCAGCGAAAGCAGGAGGCAGATTATTTGCACAATTTCCAAACATTAGGAGATCATTGAAGCCCAGGTAATAGTATGTTTGATATTGACCTATACTGCACATTAAAGTGATGGTTCAGAGTAAAATGCACCCTAGGTAATTTCCATATTCGTTTACCCAGCTGTTTCCGTGATGCGAGATTGCTTAATTTTTTTTTTTTATAAATGCTTCTATTATCAGGTCGACAAGTGTTGACATGATAATACAAGCATTTATAAAAAATCAGCAAAACCTTTTCATACTCTGGCGTGAAACTCGCGTCACGGAAACAGCTGGGTAAACACCGACTGCCATTAAACACCAATGAAGAAGAAGAAGAAGCTGGGTAAACACGGAAGTGCCGTCTACGCAACAGCGGTAGCTTTAGCAGTAGAAGCTATCAGGCAAGTGTTCTTTTAAATAAACTCCTGATGTACTTACAAACTTTAAAATGCCTCATTTTGTGAGTACAGACCCTATGTCTACAACTGCAGAAGTTTGGTAACATTCCATGCATTATTAGTGGGGAAATTTACGAGATATACACTATGCACCATTGCGCTATTACTAAGCCATTCGGCTAATCGCCCTATCTTGACCAATGCTGACCATCGCTAAAAATGCTTCACAGGGGGTGTTTGGCTGGATGTCATGGTGGAAATTACCTAGGGTGCATTTTACTCCGAACCATCACTTTAATATCAAGAAATTAAAGTTTTTCTCTTGCACCAGAGATAAAGATAAAGTTAAGGTTCCTGCTAGGTCATGGCAATGACAGGATCATAGCTCATATTATATGACTTAACTTAGCCTGGTAGCTATTGAAATGTGTTTATTTTACTGGCTATGGTTGAAATTGCCAATGTTGGAACTGGTGTGACAGAGTCATACACTCTTAGAAATAAAAATGCTAAGTAGAACCATATAAGGTTCTTCGGCTTGTCCTCATAGGAGAACCCTTTTTGGCTCCAGGTAGAACCTTTTATAAAGGTTCCACCTGGAACCCTTTTGGAAGGTTCTACCGAGAACCCCACATAAAGGGTTATACCTAGAACTGTGTGTGTAAGGTTCCACCCAGAACCCCCCATGAGAGGTTCTACAAAGAACCCATACTGGGGGTTCCACCAAGAACCCTTTCATATTTCAAGGGTTTCATCTAGAACCTGCACAGGGAGTTCCACTAAGAACCCTTTCATTTTTCAAGGGTTACGTCTAGAACCCACACAGGGAGTTCCACTAAGAACCCTTTCATTTTTCAAGGGTTTTATCTAGAACCCACAAAGGGAGTTCCACTAAGAACCCTTTCATTTTTCAAGGGTTATGTCTAGAACCTACACAGGGAGTTCCACTAAGAACCCTTTCGTTTTTCAAGGGTTTTATCTAGAAACCAGACAAGGAGTTCCACTAAGAACCCTTTCATATTTCAAGGGTTTTATCTAGAACCCACACAAGGAGTTCCACTAAGAACCCTTTCATATTTCAAGGGTTTCATCTAGAACCCACACAGGGAATTCCACTAAGAACCCTTTTGTTTTTCAAGGGTTTCATCTAGAACCTACAAAAGGAGTTCCGCCAAGAACCCTTTCATGTTTCAAGGATTTCATCTAGACCTCACACAGGGGGATCTAAAAACAATCCTTTTCAAAGGTTTTCACAAATAACTGTCTTGTCCTCTGAGGGTTCTATAAAGAACCATATTGTATTCTACAGATCAGTTTAGTTCATATTATATTGTGGTCATTTATCATGTTGACATTGAACAAACATTCAAAACATTTTAATGAGAAAAACATTTATTTAAACATAGTCCAACAGAACAGGCTGTGTAGGTCCCAGGGGAGAACAGGTCAAAAGTCAGCATAGGTCCAGTGGAATCAGCAACATGACAGGCCAGACACATCATGCTGTCCTCAGTCGTGGATTTGTGTAATCTCCAGCAACGGTGACATGGCAGAAAGGGGAGACAAAAAAGAGTTTTAGTTCCATCAATCCAAGGTGCATTTACTGTGCCTTATTGTAAGCTATCTACAAACAATAAAATAATGCATGGTCCAATGAAAGGAATCAGAGTACATACTGTATGTAGTTATCGTGACAGTGGAACAGAATCATGAGAAAGTGAGGGAACCCGGAACGTTTATTCTGTTCTGTTCGCAGTAATCACTATTGGTATGTCACACCTGGTTTATAGAGGGGGAGGACCAGACTATATGGTGCAATCCATGGGGCAACCAGCTCTTAACTCACACATGACAGCAGCCATTGTGCCATTGTGCCAGCTCACAGGCCCAACACACCAAACCTTGCCCTTTCCCCTGGGAGATCAAGGTTCAATTCCCGGCATCAACAAACCCTGATGTAGTAGCCCCAAAGTCAGTGTTACAATATGATTTTTTCATCAATTAAGGCTTGGCCTCTGACATCAAAGACCTTTCTTTATCACTGAACTTTTGTGCAGCTTCACAACTTGACTAAGCCAGTAAGCAGGGTACAGCAGCCATGGGATGAGGCCGATCATGGAAAAGTATGAGGAGGAGACAAATACATGAGTAAAATTGTCTGTAAAATAAGTGTTTAATTGTCTGTCACTAATCCACACATCACCTCAGTAGGCATTAACATGGTCACTCTTCATCAACCAGGCCTTGAACTCACAACTTCAAACTGTATCTCTAGATCACATGACTTGTAACAAACTTTCAAAAGCCTTTGTCCAGTGAGAAGTATAGCTCACTTAGATGCCCCAGAAAGAGGAGTTATATCCTTGCTGTAGGGACCCAGGGTTCAATTCCCCTGGCTGCTTCTTTGCTGTGTGTCAATTTCCTCCTGAAGAAGGGAGTAGTGTAACTAAACTTTAAAAAATAAACACAATTATAGCTGCTGCGCAGCAATGGGTCGGGTCCGGACTATTTTTGGCAATTTTAAGCAATTCTGAGCAACAAACAGGAGAATAGGAAGGCAAGACAGTTGACATTGTAATGTTGCACATTTTGCACCAGTTGAGGCTGAAATCCACAATTTCTGGAACCAAAGACCATTGTCTATCACACTGAGCTAATTAGCAAATGGCAACTCAACTGTGGCTTCACAAATTGAGTAAGCCATTCACTGTCGCGCAGGTAGATTTGAAAACACTGTAAAAAAAAAAAAAAAAATCAGTTTTTGGGATAAAAATTCTGATATGTTTTTGTCAAACATCATCTACCATGACTCTAAATTTTTGTACATTTGTTACACAAAGACTACCAGGTATTTTGATGTATTACCATCATCACCCTTGCTGGGGCTTGAACCCATATCGTCTGGCAACAAGAACCAGCTCCTAGCCAACTGAGCCATGTTGACAATGATATCTGTCAACATGGGAATTGAACCTGTGACCTAAAAGCAGAAGTCACAGTTTGTACAGACAGAGCTAAACAGACACATGATCAGCTCCCTCTGTCTGACCACTGACATGAAGGAACTGTCAACCTGGCTGTGTGAGTGAGTGTGGCGAGTCAGAGGAGTCCCTTATCTACACGTTCTGCTGGATAGCTCAGTGAGTAATGGTACAGACTTTAGATTTGGAGGGTGGGGGTTAAAATCCCAGTCACAGCTAATCTTTGCCTGGGTATACAAGATTGGCTGATGAAGGTCTTGCTTTCTTATAATGGTTGTGAAAATAAATTGGTAACAGAACATTTCAGTTTCAGGACTGACATTATTTGTATGTCTGATCAGAATGTGTAAGGTAATAGACTAGTATAGTGGACCTGATGACTCAATGCAGCTAGCTGGTTAGCTCAGTCACTACTGTCAGTGACTTTAGACTGGGTGGCAGGTGTTCAAATCCCAAGATGGGCAATTATGTTGCAGTTTGATCAACAGGATCTGGAGAAGAACAAATAAACAAAAAAATGGATATGAAAAGTATTTGTATCAGTAGTCACAAGGAATTGTATTTTGCACCATGTATGGAAGTATGTCCCTGGTGACACAGGATCTTATACCCATGCTTTCAACAATCCCTGAAGAACTCTTTCTTCCAAAAACGGTTCTCTGGATCAAAATAGTTCTTACTGGAACCCTTAGCGTTACCAAGAACCCTTTTAAAACCTTTTATTCAGGAAAGGGGTTTTAAAGGGTTCTCTCGATCAAAATGGTTCTTACTGGAACCATTAGTGTTACCAAGAACCCTTAAAAAACCCTTTCTTCGGGAAAGGGTTTTTCAGAAGCAAATGGTTCCAGGTAGAACCTCAGCCCTTGTGAAAGAACCCTATTGGAACCCTTATTTCTAAGAGTGTAGCAAGCGACATGCTCTCATTGCACCTTATAATGTTAGCTCTGCTCTAAGGGCATTTTTGCAGCACACAATCTTACTGGCCCTCAGGGCACCTTCTCGTATCTACATGAATCGATTGGCTGCTCTAGGGGCATTTTTGCGCATGCCTACTCACAATACTGCTCTTAGAGCTCCTACAGCATCTACATGCAATAATGAATTGGCTGCTCTTCAGGCATTTTTGCTGCACAGAATCTTACTGCTCCCAGGGCACCTTCTCGTATCTACAGGTAACATCGATTGGCTGCTCTCAGGGCATTTTTGTTGCATCCCTACGCATACACATTATAATCCTGCTCTTTGAGCATCTAATTGTATCTACATGGAACAACACGGTTCTCAGGGCACTTTATAGGCTACCATCCATGTGATACTGAAATTTGCAACCACACAACTAGTTTTCTAATCTAATAGTTATGCCTAGTAAATTTCTGAAATGTCAGGATAAATGATTCTGTTTAATTAAAGTTGTACTGTTTTTCAACTGCAGATTATGGAGTAACTGTGGCTCAAGGGCTTAAGAAGAAAACTTAAAAAAGAAAAGCTCTTTTCTTTTCTTCCATCCATCTATCCTCTACCGCTTATCCTGTATTCAGGGTCGCAGGGGGTGGGGGTGGGGGCGCTGGAGCCAGGTAACCAGTCTATCACAGGGCTGACATGTAGAGACAGACAGGTAACCGGTCTATCACAGGGCTGAGATGTAGAGACAGACAGGTAACCGGTCTATCACAGGGCTGACATGTAGAGACAGACAGGTAACCAGTCTATCACAGGGCTGACATGTAGAGACAGACAGGTAACCAGTCTATCACAGGGCTGACATGTAGAGACAGACAGGTAACCAGTCTATCACAGGGCTGACATTTAGAGACAGACAGGTAACCAGTCTATCACAGGGCTGACATTTAGAGACAGACAGGTAACCAGTCTATCACAGGGCTGACATGTAGAGACAGACAGGTAACCAGTCTATCACAGGGCTGACATTTAGAGACAGACAGGTAACCAGTCTATCACAGGGCTGACATGTAGAGACAGACAGGTCCCCATCCTGCATGTTTTTGGACTGTGGGAGGAAGCCGGAGAACCCGGACACACAGAAGGAACCTGAACTGGGAATCGAACCCGGGACCCTCTCGCTGTGAGGCGACAGTGCTACCTCGACCGCTCCCTGAAGCGCAGTAACAGAAAGGTTACCTATTGTGTGTTTTAAGGCGAGTCCACACCGGAAGAACTGCCCGACTCACGTCGGTAAATGAAGTCGGGCTACTTAATATGGCCGACTCGAACAACGACATGGGCGGTTCACACCTACGGAATTACAGCCGACGCCATACGTTCCGCGCTTGCGCGAGATGTAATGTCTCCAAAACAACAGGCGGCGCTAATCTGTATTGTGGGCCAAAAAACACGAAAACCGGAAGTAGCCGAGAGAGTGTGTCGACACCTTCTCCACACCAAGTAGACTCATATCACGGACGTCGACTCTCTCAAAGACGCCGATTTTCGGTCCGGTGTGGACTCGCCTTTAAGGGGCGTTCACACGGGACGCGATAGACGCGAATTGAGCGGCAACTCTAAATTGAAAATCAATGTAAATGGCGCGATGACACGCGATTCAGGCGGCGGCGAATGGAGCGTCTGGCGCGATGAGACGCGGCGCGTCTGAAGCGAATGGCGCGTCTGAAGCGAATGGCGCGTCTGAAGCGTCTCGAGCGTCTTGAGCATCTGAAGCAACGCGAATAAAATTTAAATTATCGAACTTTCCAGGCGGCATCGCGCCGCGACATCCAATCAGCAACGAGTTCAAGCCGACGACGTCACTTCCCTCACGTACCCGTGACCAACATGGAGGAGAAGATCATTGTTGCTGTGTGTGGGCACCCGGTGCTCTACGACACCACAGCGGTGTTCTACCGGGACAAAATAAAAAAAGAGGAGGCGTGGGTGAAGGTCGGTGAGGAGGTGGGACTCCCCGGTAAGTTGTGAAGCTCTCTGTGGCTTGTTTTACTACGTTGCTGACCGTGTTTCTGTATGAAATGTTATCATCAGTTAGCACTTGCATAGCATTATCCCCTTTTGCAGGATACCACTTCCAGTTTGTGTGAATGTTTAGGCTATTGTCTTATTATTTAATTTGGTTAGAAGCTAATTTATGCAATGTTCATGTCTTTCTGTGTGCGTGTGTGTGTTTGCAGTTGAGGTGTGTCGAAAAAAATGGAAGGGGCTGAGGGACACCTATTTAAAAAAAGGACAGAAAGGGAGTGGGTCAGCGGGGGCGGGGGGGGGGGGGGGGGGGGGGTTCTTTGCGGTCCTGTCTTTCCTGGATCCCTTCACCACCCCCAGGGAAACCAGTGGCAACATGGGTCAGGGGGTCGAGGAAGACTGGACCACAGAGAACTCACATGAAGAGAGCATGGGTGATGATTCGGCAGCAGCAGGGCCGTCAGGAGCACTGTGGTCAGGAGAAGCAGGGCCATCATCAGGACCAGTTTGTGACGGTTGGTTAAGTGAAGACATACACATAGTAAAGTACATGTAAAAACACTTTCAAATTCAGTAGGTGAAAGAGCAGTTTATATGTGTCTTGTTTCTCTCACATTTGTTTCCATTAAATCTCAAATTATGTGTTCCCTTATTGTAGAATAAGTTTGGATCATATAATAATAATAATTTCTCTATAGATCAATCCTCGAGTGACAGCGAGGGCACAGCTCCTGCTGCTCCTGCTGCCTGCTCCTGCTGCTCCTGCTGCGCCTGCTCCTGCTGCTCCTGCTGCTCCTGCTGCTGCTTTGACCAGTGGTATGTACTGTACAGAAGCAGGATTGTGATTATTGTGTTTATTTGTAGGGCTCCAGTCTAAATTGAAAATGAATGTTTACAGACTATGTCACCAACAGAATGTTGTGATTTTGATTTCATACAGGTGCACGGACAGGGAAGAGGAAGAGAGGGAGGGGGGTTGATGCGGCCAAGGATGGAAGGGAGCAGATGATTGAAGACCTCCTCATTCTAAGCCTGCAGAGGGCCACCTGCTCCCCTGCCACCACCACCCCCACCTCCACCACCTGCACCACCTGCATGGATAGAGGAGGAGCGATTTTTGTCAAGCCTGGCTCCTTCCCTCCATAGGCTGCCACCTCAGCAAAGGGAGTACATAAAATTCCAAATTCACAAATTAATATATGAGAACACAATTGTCACACTAAATATGGATATACTGGAGTAGCTGGGGTAGCAGCCTCTGCTGGGAACGAGCCAGGCTGGTGATTTGTTTTTAATCTTTACGCCTGGTTTTTGTTGTTCTGTTTGTTGTTGTTCTGTCTCTTTGTTTTTTGTTATTTTATTTTTGAATTTATTTTTATGTATATAAATATATATTTCCTTATGTATATTTATATATAATTATTATATCTATTTTTTGAGAGAGAGATTTATATTGTTATTTTTTACCCTCAGTAAAAAGAGATATATATCTTAATGACTTCTATTTCTCATGTCATTCTTTCACACATTCTTTCAAGTACAATAAGATTGTAGACTGGCCAGTTTGAAAATGATAATTAAAGTAAAGAAAAAGTTTAATGGTGTAATATCAGAGGGGTCAGTATTGTATGAAATGATGTTACATGCACAGTGATTGGTAGACATGAATTGTAGTAGTTATATTGCAGGATTATTGCTCAATACTTTTATTTGGGTGGCTCTTAAAAGAGCTGTTTTTGGGGTGCTTGTGCACTAAACATTATGCTGCCACGGGACCACTCCCTCCGTGGAGAAGAAGGCTGAGAAGGTCCTGAATCCTGATGGCCTCTCTCGCCGAGTTGTTCGCCCCAACTCTTCCCAGACCTGGCAGTGGCTCCACCTCACTCCCTGTGCTGCTTCCTCCAACTCCCGGTGTCTGGGCTGTCATGCGCAGGAAGTTGTGAAGAACACAAGTCGCCTTCACGCACTTCTCTGCCACTTCCGGCTGGACCTCGAGGACACGGTGGTACATCCTCCACTGAGCCGCCCGGATGCCGAAGGCATTCTCCACCACCAACCGGGCCCGGGACAGACGGTCATTGAAGATCCTCTTGTCTCTGGGGAGGATGCGCCCAGGGAATGGCCTCATGAGGTTCCTCCGGAGTGGGAACGCTTCATCAGCCACAAAACAATGAGGCTGGGGTCCTCTGTGTTCTGCGGCTGGTAGAGGCTGGTCCACTGGCAAGTGGAGGGTTCCAGCATGAAGTGCCCGGCCAAAGGCAGAGTTAGCCAGGATACCTCCGTCACTGGTTCTCCCGAAGCCCCCGACATCAATCACCCTGAACCGGTAATTGGCATCGACCACGGCCAAGAGGACAATGGAGAATGTCCCCTTGTAGTTAAAAAACTGGGATCCAGAGTTGGGAGGGGCCTTCAACACCACATGCTTTCCATCCAGAGCTCCACAGCAGAGAGGAAAGTTCCACCTCTCTTCAAACTGCTCTGCAATGGACCTCCAGGTTTCTGTGTTGGGCACAGCCATGAAGTCCTCGACCAGGCAGTCCCAGATGGCACTGACCACAGCAGGAACAATGGCAGAAACTGTAGAAATTCCCACACGGAAACTGTTGGCAATGCTCCTGTAGGAGTCTCCTGTGGCCAGGAACCTGCAACATAGAATAGATAATGGGTCAGGCTTTCATTTTCTTGAAAACCTTAAAAACAGCCCATGGAATATCACTTAAAAATTCTCCAAACATTTAACAACACTTACACTTTATTATTCATTTATTGGAAACTGCAAGCTTTGTTATTAAAAAAAAAAGTCAATGTATATTATATGTAAAAGATTAGGTATATCTGTGTAATTCATTCTGAAATAAGAACCATTTTCAAATCTTAATAAGGAAAACTGACAACATTAACAAGTAAAGAGTTAATAAATACTGTATTTGACTGAAAAAATGAAGTGAAAATTAAAAAGGTTTGTTTATGCAGGTTTATAGGTTGATATGCATTTATCACACAACGTAGGCTCCTGTACAGTGGGTAAAATTAGTAGCATACTTTATATAATGTAGCCTATAATATTTTTCCATGTTCCATTTGCAGTAGTCTACTGTAATTACTAATTAGTATGAAACCACAGCTCACCTCTCCCGCCTGGACACCAACTACAGGCGCTCCATCTCAGCTGCGGAGCGCCTGTAGTTGGTGTCCAGGCGGGAGATCCTGGCACCGACCCGAGTTAACAGGTCCTCGAAACTGGGCTCCGGTCAGCCTGAGGTACCGCTGGAACCGGTCGTCATCAAGACGGAGCTCCTGGAGGAGACAATGAAATTCCCCCAGCTCTGTGCGTCTCCGGAGGACTTCATGAACCCAGACACGACGGCGTGTGGTTTTTCGGCGTTTCTGGGACTTGTAAAGCAGGTACAGTGCAGCAACCTGTAGATATCAGCCATGATCGACGTGTAAAGAGAGCGGGAGAAAGGGGCGCCCGCGGTTCAAAAATGAGCGTCATGCGCGAATGACGCAAATGCCGCAAATGACACAAATAGTCCAAAATGATCAAGCGGCGCGATACAAGCGTCTCAAGCGATTGTATTCGCGTCTATCGCGTCCGGTGTGAACGCGGCATTATCCTGTATTTAAGGATTCCTCTTTGTTGTAAAGTTTAACGGACCGCCGAGTCCCGTGTAATGTTGATGAGACCACCTCGGTTGTGGTGGTCTGTTTCATGTGTATATCACACATAGCCTAGACACTTTGGTAGTGCAACTCAGCCTTGCTTCTCACCAGCCACTGATGTGCCATCAGGTTCTCCCTCATTCCTTTGTTCAATGTTTGCCCATTCGGAACTCTCACTTGATGTAATCACTAACATGACCACGTCCACCAATCTTGCCCTCTTGCACCTCGCCCTCCCTCCTTTCTCATCTGTACACACACACACACACACACACACACACACGCTTTACCTGTGTGATGTAGTTAGACTACAGAATAGAATAGCGGCTAATTGATTGAGGTGTCCATAATCATTGATTTTGCAAAAGTCAAATGTTTGCACAAACAAAGGACATGAAGCAGGTCCAACATAAATCACAGCAATCAGTGAAATGTCATCCCCAGAGGGGAAAACAGCTTTTCAGGGCTTCCTGAGTGTGATAAATGACCTTGGAAAAATCATCCCAAACCTGGGTGAACCGTCAGCACAACGACTGCAGCTGCTATATGAGGACGTGGTCAGGACTGGACGCAGCATCAACACGTCTCACCAGCCTACGTGGCTCTATGATGTGGGATAAACCCCCTGAAAATCCTAACATGCGACGCATCCCAGCATGCCTGGCTGCCAGCCTTCAAGATGGCAAACCTGTGGCACAGAATGAGTTACTGGCAGTGCTTGCTTGTTACAAGTTTAACAACTACATTTGTGTTCAGCCAGTTGTGATGGACACCGACAATCAGCCTGCTGCTCCAATTCACAACAAGCCATTCCACATTCCTGACCCGTCTACAGCACGTGATGATGAGGCTTCGAAAAGGAAAAAGGGAAAACACTTCTAACTGGCTGACAACCTCTAATGCGCACCACAGCATGAGTTTGAGGGAATGACACTTCAGTTAATCTCTGTGAGATGCAGACATCACTCTCCAGACACTCACCTGCTTCATTAAGAATGGATGGCCAAAACCTGTTTGCTAAAACCATTTTTAGGGCAGTCAGAGTATCTGAAAGTGCAGCAAAAATGACCCGCAGGTGTGGAAAGAGAAAAATGCATAGTGGACAACATTATATGATGATATTGTGAGTGCTATTCAGGCATGCAGCATCTGTAACAGCCTAGACCGACTAAAACTCAGAAATATTTGAATGGAATTCCTTCTGTTGGTAGATTCATACTCATGATGGTTTGTAATAGACCAGCTCAGCAGTTTGTCTTTTCAATGTGTGAGCTTAAACGGACACTTCTCAGTCCATGAGAACATTGTACACGAGTCAGACCTTTCTGTGACTTTATGCAAAATCTTGTGTTCACCTGCAGAAAGACCAGATGGACCAGAGCAATGTTTCCCATCTTGCAAATAGCTGTTAAAACCAACAGCACAAGCAACACCCAGATTTAAAGCACAGCTCATAAATCAGCAGAGAGCACAGAAACGCTGCGATGTCAGCAAACCACTTACTCCGCTATTCTGCCGGTGTTGGAGCCGCAGGTAGGCTGGGTGAACCCTGCCTGAAACTTCCGGG